>NC_062546.1:158641759-158992785 GCF_016906955.1 Phacochoerus africanus | reverse complement strand
TTGGAGACTTCCTGACATTATTATTATGATATTATTGAAGAATCACTCATTCTAATGAAACTATTGCTGAACTGCATGTTGTTTTTAAAATACGGAAATTTCGTTACTTTTTCTACAAAGGTTTTAACTAATTGGTGGGCCTGAATATATGTCTAGCAAGTAACTCATTTAAAGAAAATGAATTTTTTTGAAATTATTTTTTTCTCCAAGGAAAGAAGATGCTAGATGTAATGAAAATGTGGCCTTAGGAAGAGATGCAGATGGTTTTTGTTGCTGGAGAAGTTCATGACAGTATATTAATAACCACATGTCTCACACTGAAAATCACTTCCTTAAAATGTTCCTTTTCACAAATGTGTACAGCATAGCTCTGTGGCAGGCGGCAGATGTCATATTCTTGTTCCCAGAACCTGTGCATATGGGGGTGTCCACAGCAAAAGAATTAAAGAAGTAGATGAAATTCAGGTTGCTAATCAGCTGGCTCTCAAATAGGGAGATTTTCCTGGTTATCTGTGTGCTCCTAAGGTATTCACAGGGGTTCTTAAATGTGGATGAGGGAGGCAAAAGATTTAGGTCACTGTGATATCGTGTGAAAAAGATTCCACCAGCCACTACTGGCTTTGAAGATGAAAGGAAACCACAAATCAAGCAATGCGGGCAGCCTCTAGAAGCCAGAAAGGGCAAGGAAACAAGAGCCTCCTGAAAGGAATGCAAGCTCTGTCTTGGTTTTAGGCTGTGAGACCCATTGGACTTATCTCTTGATCTGTAAGCTAAAAAACATGTGTTGTCTTAAGCCACTAAGTTTGTGGTAATTTGTTATAGCAGCAATAGAAAACTAGTACAGTCTCCACACTTTCAATCAATATACAAGACTGGCTTTGCCATTCTAGAATGTTACCATTCTAGGCTTTGATGTTAAATGAATGGATAGAAAGACAATTTTCCTCAAGTTACAGAATAAACTAAATACTCTCTCTACCTGTCAAGATGACTTGTCAAAATTAAACTAGTTACCTCAAGTTAAAATGTATGAGCTAAGTAAACAAAGAGAGAAAAATGGCAAGTAATAGATATCACTTCAGAAATCCTTAAATTTATTAAATAACAGGAGCATTATACCTTGTACTCTTAATAATTTTGATGATTTTGGCAAAGGGGTTTTAGTAAACTTGGAAAGAAATCTTGACTTTTAATGAAAAATAAATCTTTCTTGCTGTCACCTTCCAACTGGACAGAGATCTGCCATTTCCCACATCCTTCATTATCATGCTTACTAAATGGCACTTGCAATTTGTTTAGAACTTCCATAGATGCTTCTCTTTGCCAAATATAATATAATATTATTATTATTATTGTTATTAGTATTACACTTTAATTCTACTACTACTACTTTAATGCCTCAATTACTCACAGAAAACCAATTTTTTTCCTTTGCACATTTTTTATATCAAAGTAAAGAGCACCATTAAAATTTATAAAATTCTCCATTTATTTTATGTAATACTGAGTAGTTTATTTTGGAATCATGTGTACATTTTTGAAACTGCTAAAACCATAGTGAGACAAAGAAAGCCATACAAGGCCCTCCCTACCCATTCGTCATCACCACCAAAGACTGAGTTGTTAACTGACATTCAGATTGGAAATATATTAACTTTTCATTCTTCTATCCAGAAGTCATGTCTACCATTGCCCATGTGTAAAACGTGTTCCGACCACTGTACTCTTGACCTCATATGGCACCTGTCCTCAAATGAAGTGGAAGCTTTTACAAGGGAACTAGAAATTGGGTGTGTCATTGGGATATGACAGCCAAAGAGTGCTTTTTTGGGAAGTGTTGTTTATTTCAAAAAACCCTACCCTTGGCTATTGTAGAATAGGCTCTTAAAATTTCTCACATTAAATGTAGGACATATGGATAATATCTTCCTTGTGGGTTTTATATATTTGTATATGAGCAGATTTTTATACCCATATCCAAAGAAACCAACAATTTACCAACCCCTCATGATATCTGAGCCTCAAGCAATACTTTCTTAATGAAATATAGTTTAAAAATTTGAAATTTTCTCTGTATAGAAAACCAGTTTGTCTAGATGGTGATTAGTTTTTTCACAAAGGAGGAGAATTTAAAAACACTCATTTGTATTCTCTTGTTTTGATAGTTATATCCAGTACTAAAAATCTCTCATTCCTATTCCCATATCCTTCATTATCATGCTTACTAAGTAGTCATAAGATTTAAATGAGTCTGGTTAAACTTTCTCATTCTATGCTAAAATAGCCTTATTCAATTATATACATAAAGTCACACCTAGTACCTTCTAGCCAAGTAAGGTGAGCTATAATGAAGAATGTTGAGGAAAAAAAGTGGATTAGAGAAAACCAGCATTTTTGTGGCTATGTTAGTGAATATGAAAATAAATTAAATGTAACTTTCCAAAAAGTTGAGGAGAAGACTAAGGTATCAGAGTTTGAGTTCTACATTGAAAGAGGTAATATATAGTATCAAACATCAACCACTTTTCCTTCACAAACCAGTCTTCTCCCTGTGGCAATAAAATATATAGATTCGATTTTACTTTTCTAACTCTAATTTTACTTCAGTGCTAGCTAGCCTCATATTCTTACATTTTCCATAAGGTAAAAAGAAAAGATGAAAAGAAAGAGTTAACTTTTATTGGGGGACATTTCTGCAAGATTTTTCAACCAGTGAAAGATAATTCAGTTCAAAGTTAGAAAGGAAAATATAATAATCAAGAAACTGGCAGTTGTCCACAGGAAAAGATTGTTCATGAGCCGACAGGACTGGAACATTTAGAAGAGATGGAAGCTGTGGGTGGAAAGTCATTGCCTACATTAAATAAAGTGGGTTTTGGCACTGCTTGAAACTTGATGTCGAATTCTCTGTCTGAATGCTTTTGTCTTCCCAGACAGTTTCACTGAGGGCAGCAGAGCGAGGGTGGGGGCAGGGTGGCCCATTGCAGCAATCTCCTTTGGAGTTGCCAGCTCCCTGGAGGGGATGGTTAGCAGCCCAGCTGAGTCTCATCACTGCCATGGAAAAAAGCCCTCAGTTAATAGTCTGATCCTGGGAACATATTCCTGAGAGAATCAAAATGTCTTCTACACTGAAAGTCTTCCTTTGTTGTATATATTTTGTGTTGACACTTTATAGCTCTTTAAATTCATACTTTTAAATTGTCTTTTCAAACCAATATGTACTCCATTTAATGTTGACGTGATATTGAAAAAATGTTATTCAAATATAGGTGTTTGTTAATTTTTTTTATCACTGGAAATTAGTTGTTATGCATTGAATTTCTTTTATCCAAAGGACATTGGGACCTTCAGACCATATCTAGGTGTTAAATGACTTGAAAGATTTTTAATGGATAATAATAATATCTTGAGAAATAAAATAACTAAGATGTATTTCATATATCTGCCTTCATTTCAAAATAAAGTGCTAATATTTATTTCCTTTAACATTTAGTGAAAATGTCCAGAATAATCAGTAGCACACCACATGCTATATCATAAAATGAGATTCTACATTATTATTTAGTTGTATTTGTTTTCACCAGCTATAGTATCTTAATTTCCTTGTTATCATGAAACCAGACAATGAACTTCTCTGTTTCAATTTTCAAATTCTAAAACAGAATTTTTCTGGATTCCTATGTAACTCCTAGATAAGACGTCTTAAAACGTAGGTCTGAGAAATTAAACTGTAAATGAATGCATCATCACATGTATTTTTCTGATATATCACACTGTTCCATTTTATTTTAAAACTGCCTTTTTTTGAGGCATGGTAAAATGGAAAGTAAATGGAGAAAAATAGAAAAAAAGAGAAAAGGAAAAGGTAAGAAAGAGAAGAGGAGGGTAAATATGATTGAATACTACTGCTTCTACTGGAGATGTGTATAAACCTGTTCATTATTTTTCACACCCTAAATCATTTTTTCCAAGGTTTCCAAACAAAGTAATAGCAATAATTTGCACTAACTCCAAATGGCACCACTTTTACATTGTTGTACTCTAAGTTGTGTACGATTATGTATTTAGAGATTGGAGATGATGGGTGGAGATTAGGTCTCTCTGGAGACTGATGGCCATAGGGAAGAGAAGCAAAAGTGTTCAAAAAACAAATTTTACAAGGTTGGCTTTTTCCAGATCTGTATATCCTATTCTTCTAGTATACTTATTATGGATACTGCATTTTGAAGGGATTTAGAAACTTGACTACAATCATGATTTTTTTTTTCTGAGAATTTCATGCAGGATCTGGACATTTTAACTTACCTACAAAGTCGTTGAGCTTTAATTCATCAAAGTGTTAACAAAGTGTTAAGGGTTGTTAAGCAATTTACTTGGTGCAATAATCAGTATAGGTTTTCTTAGGCTGAAACTCAAAGAATCACCACACCTTAGTGATTTAAAAGGCCAGAAATCTATTTCATGTTTATGCTACATGTGTGATCCAGGTCAAGAAAGGGCAACATGTTCATTGGAGTTGCTCAGAAGACCATCTTAATTGAGGTTATGTTGCCATCTGAATGTGAGGTTTCATGCTTAGCCATGGTAGGATCAAAGAACAGGAGAATTGAATTTCTTAAGTGCTTCCACTCAGGGGTGCCATATCTCTTTCATTCCCATCCCATTGGCCAAAACAAGTCCCAGAGCAATGCATAACTTATAGTGCGTATTCATGGAAGGAGAGGAGAACCAGAAATCTCTGGGAATGATAGTAATATATATCACAGCTTGCTCTTTTCATCAGCAAGTGTTATGTTCAATCTCCTTCCCATATGCAGAATTTACCTACATCACCTCAGAAAAGAAAATCCAAAAGTCCATTCCAGTCATGGTATAGAACTTAAAATTCAGGCTCTCTGAGTATCTATCATGCCTTGGTTTATTCATCAGGTCATAATGTGGCTTCCCTTGATTTGGAGAACAGTGAACTGAAAGGAGCTAAAATGCACCACCTTCCCAACCAGATACATGTGCAACATGCAAGAGTAGGAAAGAAAAACAAAAATAGTCTCATTCAGAAAGAGAAAGAATGGGGGACTTTCTACTCACTCTGGCTCACAGCAATTCTAAAATTCCAAGGGGAAGATATAATGAGGCTCTCATCCCTGGAGTTATGGAATGTTCCTTGTTTATGCTCTGATTCTATTCCTTAGGAAGAATTTAGTTCATTGTTTTTCAAGTCACTAGATTCACCCTCTGGGAGAGTATTCCTTTCCCAATACATTTCTTGGCCACATCTTAAGTGGACACTGGGAAAAATGCATTTCTGCTTTCTTAACTCATTTCCTGCCTATATATGGTTGGGTTCCCAAAGAATATTTGAAGTCTGGAAGAGAAACAGACTCGTCAGAAACTCAGTAAGATTATTATCTATCTGCTTTTAGTCAGCTCCTTGGGCCTATAACCAGACCAATGGTATTTTCTAAGACATAGTTCCCAGAACTGCTACATTACTTTGTTTTCTCTTCCATGTTGTCTCTCTCTCTCTCTCTCTGTCTCTCTCTCTGTCTTTAGTGTCAGGTACTTTGAGACCCTGGGATGTAATATATTTTTCTTCTTAACAACTGAAAGGACTTATGAATTAAATACACAATTTGATACTGGCTCTGAGGTAATTTAATCACTTGAAAGGTTTTTAATGGATTTTGATTTCACAAAATATTTCTCAATCTTATCGTTCATAGTTTTGGATGAAAAAGTATTTTCTGGACTCATTCTATGCCCTTTTCTCTCTGTTTTGGAAACTGGCTGGTTCTTTCCTAAGTTTGTTTATTTATTGCAATTTATTGCCAAACTATCTAATGGTAACCAAAACACATAACCAATATTGAAATTTCCAATACATTCCCCTAGAGCTACAAGTGCATTGGGAACATGATCTACCTTTCATGTTATTATAGGACTTAGCAAGTGTTTCACCATGCTCTAGAGCACAAATCTCCATCTTTTCAGTTTCTAGTACTTTTCCCCACTGCCAGCTATTAGATCCTTAAGACAGTAAGACATAGTTTAGGTTTTTATTAGGGAATCAGCATACTTTGGTACAATTTTTATATTCAACAAGATAATTAATTGGTAGCAAATAACACAAAAACTTCAATGATGTAAAGCAACAGAGGCACAAGGCATTTACTTTCCCATATACCAGCAGTTAACAATTGAAATTTGAAATTAGAAAAAAAAAGAATTTATAAAAGCATGAAAAAGAAAAATGAAACAATTAATTACAAATCTACAAGATATGTACAGAATCTGCATGTGTAATACTGCAAGTGTGGATGAAAGAAATCACATAACATCTAAGTAAATGGAAAGAAAAGTTATTTCCTTGTCCATGAATTGGAAAATTCAGCATAGTTAGGATATCTGTTTTTCCCAGCCTGATCTAAAGATTAAATATAATCGAATCAAAATCCTCACAAGCTTTTTTTGTAGGCATTTAAAAAAATTCTAAAATTTATATTGAAAGGCAAAGGGACTGGAATACCCAGCACTATTCTGAAAGAAGAATATTATTCACTACTATGTTTACTATAAAGCTACCAGGATCAAAACAATCTAGTATTGACAAAAAATAGACACATTGATTAATGGTACAGAATAGAAAGCCCTGAAGTAAACACACACAGATATAGTTAAATGATTTTTGACAAAAATTCAATGGCATTTCTATGCAGATAGGGTATTTTTTTTTCTTAAACAGTTTTGAACTAATGAGATGTCCTTATGCAAAAATATGAGCCTATATGCAGATCTGACACTTTATACAAAATCAACTCAAAATAGACCAAAGATATAATGTAAAATGCAAAGCTATAAAACTTCTAGAAGAATAATTAGAGGAAATCTGCATGACCCTATTTTTGGTTATGAATTTATAAATACAATGCCAAGAATACTATTCATGAAAGAAAAACAAAAGTACTTTATTAAAAACTAAGAACTTTTGCTCTGTGGAAGATACTCTTAAGAATGTAAAGAGGCAAGCTACAGACTGGGAGAAAATATTTGCAGGTTGCATAGTTGATAAAAAACATGTATCCAGAGTTGACAAAGAACTCATAAAATAGATTTATTTTGTGCTTATGCTACATGTCAATGCAGATTGGTAGGGGTTTTGTTAAGTATGGTCACTCAAGGAATCAGATTGATGAAGGCTCTGCTGTCATGTTAGCAAGAGACTTTAGGGTTCCCCCCTGCTAGCTGAAGAGAACATGGAGAATTGGACAATTTTAAATTGTTCCCAAAAACATGCCTTCTCTGGTCATCTTTCATGAACAGAAGAAAATAATATGACCTGAGATGCGCCCTCAGAAGAAAACTTCTGATATAAAAAAAAAATTTAGAAATTTTGCTGAATAATAGTAAATATTCCATATGAGGTTACTTACCCATGCACAGAGAGCTGAGAAATCATTTAGACAATATTTATTAAATACTTCATAAACAAAATTAGGTATTTCACTGTATAGGAAACTGGTTACTTCCCATCTTTGAAGGAAATGGAAATCAACTTTCATATTAGATGTTGGATTATAATTTAATCTTTAGCTATCCATCTTAGAAAATTGTAAGACATTTGAGAAGACAGAGGAAGATGAAAGAAAACCAGTATGCCTTTTGAAAGTGACTTATACAACCAAGGTTGTTAGAAACAATAATAAAACCATGTAAAGCTTGGTGGTTTTCTCTAAAGTTGAGGAATTCTTTGGTTTAGACCTTAAAAGTGAACCTAAAGACAATGAAAACATGAGAAGACCATGAGTGGTTTCCTGAGTCAAAGGAATACCATACATCCAACAAAGTTATAGAAGTTTTCATTCAAAGAATTTTATTTGAGAAATACAAAAAAAAATTATTCAAATTTTACTAATTTCCACAGTTTTTTTAAAATAAAAAATTGACTTGCTATCACAAACCACTGTCCTTTAAATAGGTCAGTATCTCTAAATTTTTTATGCAGCTTTGGTGGACTTACTTCTTTGGAATCTTTCTAATTTTCAGTTAAGTTCAGTACAGAAATGAAAACATTTCTCTTTCAACCAAGACTGTAAACTTATCACTGGAATAAAATATATCAATAATACATAAATGTCTATTGTCTGATAGGTCAAATGAAGTGGTTAGAAAGTATGCTTCTCTGGCTTTGTGAACTTGACTGATGAAATAAGGGCGAGTTCATTGAATATTAGTAGCTAAGCACAAGTTTAGGAAAAATAATCTCTAATTGCTAATCAATTTGATGTTTCTATTCCATTTCAGTGCAATCAAGAATCATAGGCAACCAGTACATAAAATGTGGGGTTTTTTTTCTTGCAATAATCAGCTTTTAAATTATGGTTTTTATGGTTAATTCTATCACATATTATTGGACTGAAAAGAACAAACTGAGTAGATTCAACTTTCATAGATCTCAATTTAAAAACAAAATAGATGAAAGAAACCCCAGCTAAATTCTGAAAAGAGTATTCAAGTCTGTGGTCTCTGAGTAATAAATTGTGGGAACTAGGGATAAGCGACAGCTCAGAATCATAAACTATATGTTCTTTGAAATAAATGGCACATTGAATGTTGCCTTGGATATCCGAAATATTTCAGAGTTTAAAAAGGCTCACAAGCAAATTTACCCACAAAGCAATCATTGCTTATTAGTTTTTCAAATGAATTTCCAAAAATTGAATATTCTTTTTAGTTTACTAGTTTGTGCTTGGTCCTATCCATATTTACTTGTTGTCATTTTCTCTCCTCTTAACTCTTAAAGTAATAACAGGGAAATAGCCTCATATACACCTCCACAGATACACATGAATATACTGGATTTCTTTATACATTATAGCCAATTGTCTTAAAATTGAAAAGAAAAAACCAATAGCATCTATCTCAAAGGGGTTTTGTGAGAATTACATAAATTTAAATGTGAGCATAGAACACATATAGATGAAGCTAAATTTATGACAAATTAGAGGAAATTTATTGTGAGCAATACATTAAGAGAAAAATTCAGCAGCTCATGAGAGAAATGAGATGCTGCTAAGATTCCTTGGGTCTTTACCACCATTCTCATTCCCATTACAGTCCTTCCCTTTTCATCTCTAACAACTTCAGGAGTTTATGTATTTTTATTATTTAACAACAGCATGTATAAATTGTTGTGTAAGGGATAATATTAGTCAGTAGGGGCAGCATATAGCAAGCATAAATTATACTAATTTTCACTATTTGGAGGAAATAGAGATTAAGAGAAAATTTCCTAATGATGGATTATGTAGCACAGAAATGCGTTAAGAAGGGACTTTCTGGAATGGCTTAGAAATAGAATAGTTTATCATTTGGGAGAATAAATCAAATTTATGTTTGCCAAAGAAAGCATGAATAAATGCTATAGCAAAGCTCTTCCATGAAAAATATTTTTAATTTATTTTTGAATGATAATTTTAACTATAGCATGCATCTATAACTGTTAACTTTACCTAAAAGAAAACTGAAACTGAGCTGGGATGTATTAGTTTTATATTTCTCTGTAACAGATGATCACAAATTTAATGGCTTAAAACAATATCCATTACTGGTTCGGTTTTCTCAGACACACATCTGGTATGGTGTGCTTGGGTTCTCTGCTCAGGGTGTCACAAGGCTGAAATCAAAATGTTGGCTGGTTGAGTTCTTATCTGGAGTCTCAGTGGAAATATCACTTGTAAGTATATTCTTGTTCCTTGCAGTTGAAGGGGTGAAGTCGTCATTCCCTTGCTATCAAGAGAGTGCCCACCCTATTCTTTGTCAAGTGGCCTTCATTTTCAAACCAGCAATGATGTTGAGATCCTTTTTTGGGTTTTGAATTTCTGACTTCCTCTTCTGTAACTAGCCTCAGAAATCTCTTGGCTTTTAAAAGATTCTTGTGATTAGGTCAATCACACCTCAATTACCTCTACTGAGTCAATTATCCCTACTGAGTCAATTATCCCATTAATAACCTAATCATGAAAGTAATGTCTGTTTTAGTCACAATCCTAGGGATTAGGATATTTTGGGAGTCATCTTGGAAGTCTTTCCACTCCAGGAACATTTTTAATATAGATTTTTAGACACAGATAGATTCATTAACACCTATGTAATTGGAATATGAGAATGTGGTTTCTACAGATTTGTTTAATATTTAACATTATTAGGTCAAGGGATGTGACATAGACATAATTTAGTCAATGTATTATAAATAAAGAAATAGAATGCACTTTAAATCGGGAAATCAGGCATTCATTTCTGGCAATTCAATCAAAACTACAGAGAAAAGATTCTAATTACCTACTTATGGTTTTGAAAGGCATAATAAGACATTTTAACTATTTAATTAAACATCTACTCGAGAAAATTGTTTGGTGATCTATACACAGTTTACTATAGACAAAGAGTTAGCTGAAGTCTGTACTCATAGAAGGAAACAAATTTAATTAAAAGTGACAACCTGGTCAGTTTAAGTATCATCTATTTACTACTAAGAAAACTTACATTAGAATAGGTATTGAAGAAGAAACTACAAAAAATGCTTCATTTATATGTCTTTATTTATATGTTGATTTGCCTAAGAAGATATAGTCATTTGATGGTAAAGCTGATACTACATTTCCCATTTCCAATCCCAGAACTCTGTTTCTTCTGCTCCTTCTTAGTATCACTGACATCTTCACTGTCTCTTATGCCATTGTCCCTGATTCCAAGCATGAGTGTGAGAATCTGTTCAGTCCCTTCCTCTGCCTTGAAAAGAACTGAAAAGGTAGACACTGTAAATCAAATTAAAAATTGAGTCAATTAAAAGAAAAAAAAGAACCACATGACTAACAATGTGCCTGGTTATGGCAGCAGGCATAGTAAGAAACATCCATGACTTGAGTCAAGAACACAGAATACGAACCTTGGCTCTACCTCAGACTGACTTTGGACATAGATATTGGGCACTTAACCCCACAAAAAAATTATGAAAGTATGAAGGAAAGATGGAAGATTAGATATAATATTAAACTTCAGAGTGAAACTTTCAACAATGGACTAGATTTTATGTTTAATTCTGATATATTTATCATAATGTATTTTACATGATATCTCCAGAAATTGGTGACAGCTAGAATTAATTCTTACAGTTCTCTTTAGTTGGCAAAGCCCTTTCTTGGTCAGAATCAATCTTATTCCACGAACTATGTTTTGCAGAATATGATGGCCAGCAGTTGGAATTATTCATGTGGACAATGGGCAGGGATTTTTGGTATCTGGACTCAACTTGAATGAAAGGGCTCTAGATTTATTTTTATTATTTAATAGAACTCAAGTATAAAATAAAGAACTTTCATTGACACCAAAAGCCTATTTCATTGTAGTTACAAAGGATACGCTCTCAAATGAAAAGTTGTACATTTTATTTATTTATTTGTCTTTTTTTTTTTTTGTCTTTTTAGGGCCACACCCACGGCATGTTGACGTTTCCAGGCCCAGCAGGAGCTATAGCCACTGGCCTATGCCACAGCCACAGCATTGCAGGATCCGAGCCGCTTCTGTGACCTACACCACAGCTCACGGCAAGACCTTTGTATCCTTAACCCACTGAGCGAGGCCAGGGATCGAACCCACATCCTCATGGATGCTACGGGTTCTCATTAACCTCTAAGCCACAATGGGAACTCTGAAGAGTTGTACGTTAATCATTCAGGATGCTCCTCAAACCAGTTACAGAATTGTGGGGCTAAAAGAATCATAGAGATTCAGCCCCACTTGGTCATTTTACAGGTGAGAAAACAGATATATAGTTTAATGTATGGATGAAGGTCTTGAAAACCCAGGAAGCTTCCTTAGAGGTGGAATGTACTGTCTATCACATCATGCAAATTTTCAAGCACGTATATTTTCATTTTTTTGATCTGAAAATATGCAATTTAGGATTGAGGAACTGAAATATTGACCATTCTTCTCTAAGAAAATCTAAGTCTGTTTAAATTAATTTTCATTATTATCAACTTTGAAATTAATTTAGAGTTTTCTTTTTAAAACATCATGAAATAGCTTCATTCTTCAGGTTTCTCTATGAGAGTGATTTTCAAACTTAATTGCACATTGAAATCAACAATGAAGCTTTAAGAAATACAGATGCTTGCTTCTCATTTTCAGCGATTTTGATGTATTTAATATGAGAGGTGATCTGGGAGGGAATCTTTGAAAACACTCCCCCAGATGACTCCACTGTGCAACTAAATATGAAAACCATTGCAAGATGAACAAAGTAGGCAGGAGTGGCAGCAAGATCTTAGCTATTGGTTGATACAATTCTGGTGTTTTTCTTCCACACCTTGTGATTTTCTTTATTAATTGAATGTTAAATGGAGAATTGACACATTTTCCTCTTGCAAACATTTAAAAAATGCCTACTAAAAGTCTAAATATTTGCTAAATGCTGGTAATATAAATACAAATAACAGGAGTTCCCTGGTGGCACAGTGGGTTAAGGATCTGGTGTTTCCCTGTTGCGGTTTGGGCACGGTTTCAATCCATGGACTGCAAACTTCGGCATGAAGTGGGTGCAGCCAAAAACAAAAACAAAAAACAAACAAAAAAACCCAACAAAAGACATTTAATATGTATTCCCTGTCCTTAAGGACTTCCTGTCATGGTGGAGACAGGTTAAGAGTCTTTAATGTTATTGAGGATTTTAAGACAAAGGGAGAGCTGGTTCTTGCCTACTGATATTATTTATCTGTAGTATTATTTGTTCTTGGAGCATTTCTGTCTATCCAGATATAATTCACCTGAATGCAAGATACCATTTTGTAATGAATAGATAAAATAAAACGGTTATTGGATAGAATGGCTGGTTTCCATACTCATGTCTCAAATGACATGGATGGAGAATTGATATGTTTCTCCCTCATTGTGCTGGAAATGTGTGTGATTTTGCATTAGTCAGTGAGTGAACTGGCATTAAAGAACAGTTGATGCAGTTCAAGAAAAACACTTCTGCTGATGTTTGAACACACCCCATTCATTCATGCTTCCCTCCAGCAGAATGAATATTTTTCTCCAACAACATAACTAGGCAGATTCCTGCCAACCTGTGGGGTGGATCTAGAAGGTGTATAAATAGTAATGAGGAACAGATGAGAAGTTTGTTTTCATAAATGACTTAGATTACTTTAAAATATGAAGACTCTGCTACTGAAAAGAAATAAAAAACTAATTTCACTTCTAAGCATGGTATCTACTTTTTAAGTTAATTTTATTGTTTTATATACATATGAGATTTTTAAAAATACTTGAAAAAGTAACACAATCAACTAGTGAGAAATCAAAGCATTTATTTTCTGTTTTGTGTGTATAATATGAACATTTAAATGTCAACCTCATGTACTATTTGGGTATAATGAGAATCATAATATGATTTCAATAATTGAGGTTAAAAAAATAAATCTCTATATGATGGGAATTATCAAAATTCAGATTAAAATTTTTGGAGCCAGGACTACATTAAGCTCTGGGATGTAAGAAGCATTTTTAGCTATCAGACAGATTTATTTGTTGAATGAATGTGATGTCTTCAGTTTTGTTAGCTAAATGTATATTTGCCATTTTTCTCATTTGAAAGGTCTCTGAATCTAATTTTAGTGTTTCTTTCTGTGTAATGGTATTTATAGCTTTTTAAACAAGAGTGGAGTGTCATACAAATTTTGATTTAATGACATTAGCAGTAAAGTGGCACATAGTAATCTCTTTATTACAGCATAGGACATATTCAGCTGAACATTTTATGACTAGTAGATAATCTTACAGTCAATCAATATATACTGAAATTAAAATATAAACTTTGCTATCTTATGTGATAATTAAAAATCATAATTCAACGGTAATAGGTACTACATATGCATTGAATTTATACACCAATATTCAAAGAATTGGTTATGGTTGGATATTTGCTGTGTAGTTTATATATATAAATATATTTTTTGTTGTTGTTGTTGTTGTTGTTGTTGTTGCTATTTCTTGGGCCGCTCCCTCGGCATATGGAGGTTCCCAGGCTAGGGGTTGAATTGGAGCTGTAGCCACTGGCCTACACCAGAGCCACAGCAACGCGGGATCCGAGCCACGTCTACAACCTACACCACAGCTCACGGCAACGCCGGATCATTAACCCACTGAGCAAGGGCAGGGACCGAACCTGCAACCTCATGGTTCCTAGTCGGATTCGTTAACCACTGCGCCACGACGGGAACTCCATGTAGTTTATATTTTAAGTCAGTGGCCTCAAATTGTTTTTTTGGCCATGTCCACAGCATGTGGAAGTTCCTGGGCCAGGGGTTGAACCTGCACCACAGCAGTGACAATGCCAAATCCTTAACCTGCTGAGATACAAGGGAACGCCTCGATTACCTCCAGTTTTTTTCAGTTGGCAGTAACCACCTTAAATTTCATAAACCACTTAAAATAATGCCTCTTCCTTCTTTGCGTGGCTGGTAAATTTGCCAACTATGGTCAATTTTACCATTCAACATTAAAATCAGATGCTTTCTCAAGAGAATAGTAAAGCATTCGCCAGAGAATTCCCATTACTTCTATTTAGTCACATGTAAGTTAAAGTATAATATCCTATCACTGTGGGGCTTGCTGGTATCAAGATGTCAAAAGTATCTCTTCCTGAATTTAAAAACAAACTGCTCTAAATCTAAATTTTACTGTTGGAGATGGGGAAGGTCCAGCTCCCTTAAATATTTTGTCAATATATTTTATGATAAAATATATATGTTTATAAAAATATAAATATATCTATCAACAATATGTTTCAATTAATAGATAAATAATAAGAGCTGGCATTTTGCACTATGAAACTGGAGAATCAGTACAAGTACAAAGTTCTACATCACTCTTGCTCCACTGCCAGCTAGTCATTCAGAAACAGTACTATGTACATGGGAGAGAAAATTGGCATTTTTTTTTAGTCAATTTTATTTGATCAAGATGTATCCATGAAGGGAGTTCCCATTGTGGCTCAGCAGAAATGAATCCTGTTAGGAACCGTGAGGTTGTAGGTTCGATCCCTGGCCTCGCTGAGTGGGTTAAGGATCTGGTGTTGCTATGAACTGTGGTATAGGTAGCAGACGCAGCTCAGATCCCACGTGGCTGTGGAGTAGGCTGGTGGCTATAGCTCTGATTTGACCCCTAGCCTGGAAACTTCCATATACTGCCGGTGCAGCCCTAAAAAAAAAAAAAGTTGTGTCCATGTAGTTGTATTCAGAGGTATAAAACTGAAAAAAGACATTTCATTATTTCAATCTATCAAATTAATGAATATCCATCTCTACAGAATCAATTCATTTGATTTATTCATACCATGAAAATTTATTAATCATCAATTGTAAGACAGGCCCTGTGCTAGACTCTAGGTATGCAATGTTAGCAAAAGTAGCCATGGTGCCTGCCAGCACAGAGAGGTATTGTGAAAGAAAACATTAATCAGATTTATGGCACAAATTATTATTTAATACACAACAAGCCAAGTTCTGGCATGTTGTGCTACCAGAGTATATAATAAAAGAATTTGGACCTGCTTTGTGGTGTTTGAGAATTCTTTCCTCAGGAAGCGATATTTGACCTCAGTAACTATTCTTCAAAGTTGGGAAAATAACAGAGAATATCCCAGGCAGAGAGAAGAGTTCTAGCAAAATCTCTGCTGTGTGTCAGAACATAACATTTTGGGAAAGTAAGAAAATGCCAGTGAAGCTGTAGCATAGAGCACAGGTGTGAGGGGCAAAGCTGGAGATGTAGGCAGGGTTGAAACCATGAAAGGCATTGTGTGCTATATGAAGGTTATAAGTCTTCATTCTCCTTGGGCTGAAAGGCCACTCATGAGATTCTAAGCAAATAAGAACAAAGTGATGAAATTTTACATTTCAAAACATTGCTTTTATGGTAGTATGAAGAAAGGATTGGATTGGAATAAGAATGACTATAAGAGTCCAATCATTAGCGAACTCAGAAATTAAGTCTTGGGCAAAAGGAAGCCAATACTAAGGTGGTAAAAGGCAGGTTAAAGAAGAGTGAATGCATTTAAGAGATGTTTATAAATTGAATCTAAATAATTTATTGAAATGTGGAAATAAGGAAAAGAATTATGTTCTTTCTAATTCATACAATTAGAATATGAATGATCATTATATTAAGATAGGAAACACTGGAAGAGAACCAGGTAGTTGCTTCTGTGGAGAGGGACTTGCTTTGTTCATTCATTTGTATAGTTTTGACTGGGTGGGGAGAAATCGAGGATTTGGTTTTGGCCCATGTTGAGTTTGAGGTGCATCTGAGATATCCAAGTGGATCTGCGAAATCTTCACAGTGGTTTTTATATTATACATCTTTTTCCTGCTGTCTGAAAGTAGACTATTCCTATGACACCTTTCCTAAGCTGAAATGGCATGAAGCCAAAAGCAATTACCTCAGGACACTTCTTGCTAATGGATGCATTAAATAAATTGAGGTAAAGCACAGATGATCACAGACATAGTTCAAAATTTTGGCATCTTGATGCCAAGTGTAGTTCCTGGAGAAGGAGCGTGGCCGCTCCACACTCACTTCTGGGGTTTGGGCTATCTGTCATGGGCTCCCTGAACAACCAATGCTTAAGACTATTTTTGTTTTTCTCTCTTTTTTTTTTTTTGTAAAAGTGAAAATCCCCTTCAATGTCTTTCTGTTAGCAAAAACAGGTACTAACCTAGGTCTTTCATAAAAGTGAATTGGTATGAAGAAGACTTTCACAAAGCAGGGGTACCTGTGCAGGTTTGGAAACCAATGAAATAATCTAGGGCTAAAAATGTAAATTTGAAAGACTTGGGTATCCAGTCACCAGTTGACTAGATTGGTAATTGAAGCTATAAATTTAGTTGAGAGTGTAGAATAAAGAGAAGTCTCACAGCCTAGGCTTGAAGAACTCTTAACTGTTGGGTTGAAGAGGCTGAGAGTTGACCCGATTTGGGAGTATTACCAATGGGTTGTTGTTACACAAAGGAAAGAGAATGGTTGAAGGAGGAGCTAACCAAAAATGCTGAGGCCAGTGAGATGTTACATTGACAATGATTTTTTTCAATTGAAGTTTATTTCTATACAAAAGCTGGCCGATAACTCAGAAGACTGAAAAAAACAGTTTGATGACTTTAACAATGTAGATGTCTTGGGGGTAAGGGAATTTTTATTTTTGTTTTTTAGGTCAATGGGGGTAATCCAAGTCAGAAAGTATGTCAAGTATATTGGAATATTTATACGTATTTTGTGTTCACTGTACTTTTCCATTTCCCTTTCTAAGGAGAGAGCCAGGCCTTGGCAATCAGTTGCCTCAGGGGAAGGTTTATTCTGCTTTTCAGAATCTTGTTTTCCCTAAAGCTCCTTGATAGGATTATTTTATAAGGGTAGAAGGTAATGGGAGGGGGTCCACTTACTGTATCAGAGTGGGAGGTGGGTGAGAAAGGCTTTGGTGGTTTTTCAGAATCATATCAAGAGTGCCTCAGGCATTCATAGTGGAATTTGTGTGGGTAGAAACTGACATATCTTAAGAGACCTATGACTTGTTGCCAGAAAATTATGGGAACAAGGAAGTAAAGGATGTGATGATTACTGCCAGGGATGCGCATACTGCATGCTAATTGTTTACTTGTTGCTTTATCTCACTGGAAGCAAAAGTTACCCCAGTTCAGATTGTAGATTCAGACTGGTCTGAAAGCATTCTTTTCTTGATTGTCTACATAGGATCTTCACCTTCTGAGAAGTTCATCTGTTATTTTTCTTAAAACTATTTTTAAGTAAATTTTTGTTTGATTATATGTCAGTTTGTTGAGCATATTCTGCCTTTTCTTTTATGTTACCTTTGTCAGTTTTGGGGGGTTATACTAGATTAGCTTTCAAAGATTTAGCTATCTCTTTTTTCAAGTAGTAGTATTTTTGGTGCTGTGTCATTGATGGGCAGGAAAGAGATATTTAGCTCCTGAAAGAGACTAGCCCACCTCCAAACCACTGAATCTCAATGTGGTCTTTTGATCATATGCATCACCCCTTGATTTTGTAGTTGATGAGTTTATAATAAACTTATTTAACATTAGACCTTGAGCCACAATTTGGATCATCCAGTATTCAGAACCCTGTCATGATATATTCAATTATCATTCTTGAACATTAACAGTACAAATGCAGATTAAAGAATCTACATTCTATCAACACACTGAATCCTACAATTTTATAGATAAAACATGAAATTTCTGTATTTTTATTCTTCATTAATATGCTTGTGTATTTGGACTCTTCCATCACCTGGTAATTTTGGAATTGTATTCAATATCCATCTCCTCAGCAGATTGCAGTCTTCCAATGTGGACAAGCATGTCGTGCTGAGCGGTGTTCAGAGTGACTTGCCTGGAAAACAGCAAACCCTCAATCAGTATTTATTGAATGAATGAATGGTAGACGAATAAGTTATATTTTCTACTAAAACATTTTCCTAGTTCTCTAAGGTGTTAAATATTTCCCAAACAAATGACTTCTTTTTACAAAAATTGAATTCTTCTCCTTTCATTTATTCATTCATTTAATGTTTATTTAAAACCTGGTTTATGCCAGGCATAGTGCTAGTAGCTGCTTTCACAATTCACAGTGTAGTATGTATTCTCATCACACTTAGAAACCTGCTACATTGACTGCCAAAGGAAATTTCTGGACACAGAATGTTTGGCTGTGCAAATAGTGGCCTTCCTCATTTCCATGTGTCCTAGAAAGAAATTCAGAGAAGGAAATGGCAGTAAGTACTCAATTGCAAATATGTTTTAGAGATTATATGTAAGGAGAACTGCACTGGCCACAGTGTAGTTATAAATAAGGAGTCCTGGGAAAGGCTCAACATGAACACATGTTTGGATCAAATAGTCCTGTTATGCAAAAGAGAGACTGCTGGAAAGGTAGGCCAGCCAGGAGATTCACTTACCAGTGGCTGTTATTACTAAAGCATGAATAGTCAAAAATACTTTATTTAGTGTGATATTTATATCACCCTTGCTATTTATGGACACACAGATTTTTCCACTATAATTCAGGAGAGGGGCCACCCTGATCCATTTGAAAGTATGTGTGTGTGTGTGTGTGTGTGTGTGTGTGTGTGTGTGTGTGTGTTATGCTACTCTCCTTACTCCTTAGCTCACAGAACAGGTAGATTAACATTTACTGAGGGCAGAGGTCCTGGCTAGGGTTTTATATATATTCTCACATTTTATCCTTTATGAATTCCTTATAGCAACCCATAATAGTGCTGCATAAAGATGATAAAATTGAGACTCAGAGATTCTAATTTGCCTAAGTCAGAGCTACTAAGTCAGGAGGTCAGATTTTGATTCTAATTCCCTGAGAATTGAAAATTTATGATTAGTCCAATATGTGCATTGGCCAAATAGACACTTATTAAACAGGTTCCAGTCCTTAAAGAAATCCCAAGTGTATATAACAAAGGAATAAATCAGTGCGTATTATCCAAAGTCTAAACTGGCTTATTTCAGAAATGAAAAGGTGATTTAATATAGAGAAATTCACCAATATAATTTGTCATTAAAAAATTGAGAAAAATGAAACAATTACATCAGGCAATGTTACACTCCAAAAAGGTATTTGACACACATCAGCAGCATCCATTCTTGGTTAAAAAAAATAATAATAATAATAGAAGAAACCTTCTTAAATGTAATTAAAAATTATGAGAAGTCAAATTTTTGACATATTTTTAAACAGTTATATTCTACAAATAGTGTGGTAAGAGGTCGGGAAAATTTTTATTATCTCTATCATTCAAATAGTTTTTGGAATTTCTATTAAAGGTAACATCAGAATTAATTACATGAAATATCACAAAGGAAAAGATAATATCATAAAATTTGAGGTATTTAACTAAAAATTTATCAAATCTAATAAAAATGTTATAAGCTAACTGGATATAAGACTAACTAAAAAAGTTTCCCTTTATACTAAAAGTTAGTTATACATTGAAATTAAGATCTCATTCAAAAGCAGAATTCAAAATGCTCATACATAAAAATGGAAAAAAATTATTCCTTGTAGAATAGAATTTGTAGGATAACATAGGACACAAAATGTCAACAAAAGGAAAATGATTAACTCCTACAGTAGTTTTTCTTAATCTAATAATATGCAATTATGAAATATGCTAGATATGTTGTGTACTGAGCTAAAATGATATTCAGGATGTAATGATAAGACTAAGTACATTACTCATTTTTATAGAAAATATAGTCAGGAGTGTTTTCAATTCCCAAATATCATAAAATGTCAGAATTGGAAGCAGAGCTCATAGACACAGTCAGTCATTCACAAAAAGGCATGCACAACACTGTGTGATATTATTTCAGCCCTCATTCACTGATGAGAACATTGAAGTCTAGGGAGAAATACAGCTCTCTTGTTTTGAGGCTAGCAAACTAGAACAGGAAAAAAACCAAATACCTGAGGGATTTGTACATTGCACAAGTATTTTTCAGATAAGCTTCTCTAAGCCACGCAAGGAGGGTAAGAAATAATATGAGGAATTAACACAGCAGGGACCAGCCATGATCATCTAGTAGCAGTAAAAGTACTAATAACAGTGATTATAATCTTTGTCATAGTAGTTTCCACTTCTTACTAGGCACCTGGTTGGGCAGTTTTTAGGTTGTATTATTCTCACATTGAACCTATTAATTTTTATATGTGAAACTGTGTCTAGGAAATTTTCAGAGTTAAGGGATATGCCCACGATTCAGTAATGTGATACTGTTTAACCACCAAATCTGTGGAGAAATAAACATAGGCCTATATACTCACACATATATTAACTATATGCATAAATAAATTTATCTATACACATAACCTTACTATATATAATGTTTACTTACTTAAAAGATGTATATAGATAGCACACAATTTATTATCAAAGATACTCTGTTGTGAAATAAAGTACTCTGTTGTAAATTCCACATAGCCAAATGAGTCTCACAAGATACTCTCTTTGATTTTTGCTAAACCCAGTATCCATACATCTGTAAGTAAATGATAGGTAAATGCAACTCTGACATGGACACCGTTTGACATTTTCTCTTTGTTGTTGGGTTTTTTTTTTTTGGCTTTATGGCCACACCCACAGCATATGGATGTTCCCAGGCTAGGGTTCTAATCGGAGCTACGGCTGCAGGCCTACACAGCTGTAGGTGTACCACAGCTGCAGCAATGCCAGATCTGAGCCGCGTCCCTACACTGCAGCTCATGGCAATGCCAGATCCTCAACCCACTTGAACCTGCAACCTCATGGTTCCTAGTCGGATTTGTTTCTTCTGTGCCACAATGGAAACTCCCCATTTAACATTTTCATTGATATTAATGAGTAAGATGAAAGTGAAATAGCAAAGACACATATTGGAACTTTATTCATTAGTCAACACTTTGAGTAATTTCTCTGTTGAATTCCATAATAGGTTTTGAATACTGGAAGAATATTTCTTTAATTGTTTTTATGCTATTCAAAATGTAAAGGCTACATACTTTTCAGTTTAATCCTCATTATTAATATTTTCTCAATCATTTTCTTAAGTATGGTCAGTCAACAAAATAATCATCAAACCCTGATTCATAGTGCAGAAGCATGCCCTAGGGTATTTGCTGAACAAGAAGAAAGTTTGGACAACTGGAGCAGTGAGGAAGAGGGAATGCAGGAGAAGAAGTAGAGAAGTCATCTTTTATAGAAGGTTTCAGGTTTTTAAAGAGAAGTTTGGCTTGTAAAATTTAGGTAGAGAACCCGTGGATAGTTTGTCAGAGGAGTAATGTTGCTCTTGTAAAGATATTTCTCTGGCATTGAGAAAATATTAGAGTGGTGGGGGGAGAACTTAAACAGGAACATCAGTTTGAAGTTATTTTAGTAACTCAGGCAAGATATATGGTAGAGTGTAATATCAGAGCTGGTAAGAAATAATTAGATTCTTAATATACTCTGAGGATAGATCCAACTGGATGTACTGACAGATTTAATCTGGAGAGTGAGGGAAAGAGAGAAATCATAAATGATTATAAAGTCATTTAGTCTTAAAAACTAAAAGGACAGCTAAGTCTTTGACTTAGAAAAGGTAAACGTGGGATGGATCATGTGTGGGTAGGAGGATGTCGAGAATATAATTTTGGACTTCTTATGTTTGAGATATCTATTAGACCATAAAGACTGTATATCAAGTAGATAACTGCATATACATGTTTCAGATTCCAGAGAGAGGTCTGGGTTGGAAACATAAAATTGGAAGACATTAGCATATCAATTTATATCTCTGATTGGGCAAAAATCACCAAAATAGTGAGTTGAAGCAGAGAAAAGAATAGAACCAAGAACTGAGACACCAGGCTCAGGACTGAGGTAAATGAGATGAGGAGGACCCAGTAAAATAACCTGGAGATGGCAGTGCGGTAGGAAATTAAGGAAAAAGATACGTCAAGGAGAAGGGGATGGTCAGCTTTGTTCAATGCTCCTGATCAGTTATTTTAAAGGAGGAATGAAAATTGATTGACTCTAACAACATTGAGGTCATTATTAATCTTGATAAAGGCATCTCTGGTGGAGAAATGGGAGTGAAGGTTTGACTGGAAAGACATTAAAAGAGCATAGTGGGAGGAGAGTGGGAGATGAGTACAGATAGCTCTATTGAGGATAACTTTTGAGAAGCTGCTGGAAAAGAAAGTAGGCGAATGTGGCTGTTGCTGGCAGGGAAAGTGAGGTCATGAAAAGGATATATATTTTTTTCAATTTAAAATATGTGATGGTTTATTTTATGTGTTAACTTGACTGCTCCATTGAGTGCCCAGATATTTGGTGCAATGTTATTCTGGGTGTGTTTGTAGGGTATTTCTGGATGACTTTAACATTTGAATCAATAGACTGAGTGAAGCAAACTGCCCTCTCCAGTGTGGGCAAGTCTCATCCAATCCATTGGAGGCCTGCATAGATCAAAAAAGTTAAGCAAGGGAAAGTGAGCTTTCTCCATCTGTGTTTGAGCTGGGACATTGGTTTCCTCCTGACTTTGAACTCAGACTGCAACATATGCCATTGGTTCTCCTGGGTCTCTAGGTTGTCAACTGCCAATCTTGGGACTTCTCAGCATCTATAACTGTGTGAGCCAATTCCTTATAATATATTTCTTTCTATCTATTATCTATCTATCTATCTATCTATCTATCTATCTATCTATCTATCTATCTATCATCAATATAGAAGTATAGATAGAAATACAGACACAGATATAATAGAGATGTAAATATCCTATTGACTCTGATTCTCTGGAGATCCCAGACTAACACAAAGTGGGAGAAATTGTAGCATGCTTGTAAGCTGATTGGAATAATACAGGATAGAGAGAAAGGGAAAATTTGTGGGATTATGTGTTTTAGCAAGAAAAAGGGAATGTGATTTATTGCAAAAATGAAGAGATTGGAAGAGTTTATTTATAGTAACAGATGACAAAGAATATTATATGGATGGAGGTGCTGGTTGGTAAATGGATTTGGATGGGGGCATCTGAAGGTTTTATCTGCTTTCATTTTCACAGTGCAGTAGGGAGCAATGTCACTGTCTGACAGTGAAGATGGGGAGATGATAGTTTGAGAAGATTAGATATATGAAGTAGTCATTTAGGGGAGTCGGAGAGCAAATGTATTAGATTTGCTCTTGAAACAAATATGTGAGAAGAATAACAATATGGGGGCTAGCATTTGTATAACATTCTTTCTAATAGAAACAAATCTGTCTTGTGGCTCTGCTCTTTCCTAATCCCTTTTCACAACCTAATTTAGTACTTCCTTCTCCAAGTTAATAACCATCATGTGCCCTATACCCCATATTTCTCACTTTCTTTTTTTGGTGGGGGGCTGCACCCACAGCATATGGAAGTTCCCAGGCTAGGGTTCATTTGGGAGCTGCAGCTGCTGGCCTATACCACAGCCACAGCAATGCAGGATCTGAGCCTCATCTTCAGACTACACTATAGTTCATGGCAATGCTGGATCCTTTAACCCACTGAACAAGGCCAGGGATCAAACCCATGCCCTCATGGATACTAGTTGTGTTCCTTACTGCTGAGCCACAGTAGTAAATCCCTCACTTTCTTTCACAAGCTTTTGCTTTAAGATTGTATTATTTTACCTTTTCCTACCATTATCTGTTCACTCCAGATCCTGTCCAGTATCCATTAAGCTTCATACAGCAAGTGCCAGTTCCACTTACACTGGCTAAAAGATAAAGGAATTTATTAGTTTGCATCATAGACCAGATGTGAAGAGAGTTTCAGAATTAGTCAACCTAGAGATTCAATGATATAATCATAAATCTAATTTATTTTGGTATCCTCTTGCTGCTATGTATTCCTCCAGCTTCTTCTAAGTCAATATTTCTCAACTGGGAGAGATTTTTACCCAAAAGGGGACATTTGAAAATACCTAAAATATTTTGATTTTCACAGCTGGAAGGTTTCTACTGGCATCTACTTCTAGAGGCCAGGGATGCTGCTAAATATTCAAGTAGCACAGATAATTCATTAAATAATTGTTTCAGTAGCAATAAGGGCTACATGTTCCCTTATTTATATCCAGTGGCAGAAAGGGAAAGGGGGACTGACTATTTTTTTCCTATAACTTGTTTTTGAGAGTGAAAGAACTTCCTGGAAGCCTCGTGAATATTTTCTTTTATGCCTCATCAGACCAAGTTGATTAAAGGACTCATTCTTTAATACATTCACTGGCAAAGTGCTGAGATTATCAAGAGTATCTTCAACAGTCAGAGTCCAACCTTGGTCAAAAATTGTATTGATACTACTTGTTGGAGCTAGGTAAACTAGATTTGGGGGCATCAACCATAGTCATTATAACAGTTAAATTTGTAGTTAATCTATACTAGTAAATAGATGGATAATATGGCTTTAAGGAGTTAACAGATATGATTCTGTTTACATTGTGTGCTAGATATTCAATTTTCTGATTGTATTTTTACGTCTAAGAGCTGCCAAGTTGGCAAGATAAACAAGAGATGGCAGTTAGACTAGGATTCCCTCTATGTACTTAGTCAGCCACGGCATTCTCTTAAGCTTGGGGAGGTGGATATCACTTTAGGATTAAGAATTTTAAAATAAATAAAAATGCTATGGAAGGACAAGTTCCAGATGTCTCCTGAGATCATTCTCCAGAAGCATAAGAAAGTGCCTGCCAATGGGACTGTAGAAAACATGCAATTAGCTGTTGCCTGGCAACCACAAACAGCAGTACCAACTCATGAAAAGTGTAAGAAGTCAAGCCATTGTTCTTTTTCTTTCTTTTAAAATCTTGGGTAGCAGCTGACTTAGTTTATTTACATAATTAAAAATAATATTATATTAGAGTTTTCCAGAGAATCAGAACCAATAGGATATGAAAGGAGATTTTTTTAAGATCCCATTCTGACTGTGATTAAATCTATAGATAGTTTCTCAAAATGTAAAAGGCGGTAAGTCAGCAAGAGTACTTTAGTTCCTCAGATACATTTTCTGATTTTCTAAGTAATGTTTCTGCACTTAAAACTCACCTAAAAAGACAAAAAAAGAACAAAAAAAACCCTCACACACACACACACACAAACACACACACACACACACAGATCCCATTGTGGCTCAGTGGTAATGAACCCATGTAGTATCCATGAGGATGCGGGTTTGTTCCCTGCCCTTGCTCAGTGGGTTAACAATCTTGTGTTGCTGTGGCTGTGGTGTAGGCTGGCAGCTCCAGCTCAGATTCGACCCCTATCCTGAGAGCTTCCATATGCCTTAGGTGCAGCCCTAAAAAACAAAACAGAACAAAACCCTCACAAATGTTTGAGATATACCTATCCTATATTCTTTTTAATAAATTTAAAAATATTTTCTATAATTTTTAAAGGTTGCACTCAATTTCCAGTAATTACAAAATATTGTCTATATTCCCCATGTTATGCAATACACACCTTAGCCTATCTTACACCCAATAGTTTGTACCTTGAAAGGAGATTTATTATGAGGAATTGGATCATGTGATTACAGAAGCTAAGAAGTCCCACCATCTGCTCTTTGCAAGCTAGAGACCCAGGAATGTTGATGATGTAATTCAAGCTGGGTCCAAAGGTCTGAGAACCAGAGGAGCCAGTCATGTGTATCCCAATCTGAGGGTAGGAGAAAATGAAATAAGGTAACTCCAGTAGCAAGGCAGAAAACTAGGGCTAAATTCTTCATACCTCCAACTTTTTTTGTTCTACTCAGAAATTCAATGGATTAGTTGATGCCCAATCACATTGGGGAGGGCAGTCTACCTTGTTGAGTCCACTGATTCACATGTTAATCTCATACAGAAACACTGTCATAAACACACCAAAAAGCAAATGTTTTATCTGGACACCTTGTGGACTACTCAAATTGACACATAAAAATAACCACCATGTCAACCCCTTGTCTAATTAATACCCACACACATATCTTTAAACCATGCTTAATCTTCAAATAAAGATAATAACAAGGTCATAATACCACCTACCATGATACAGCTATCCTGTATACAACACAAAACACACTAATGCCTGCCCTGGAAGAGCAGGTAAAGTCCTTGGACAATGTTTCCTCTTCTTCTTAATGTCCTATAACTTGAGTAATTTGATGTAAAATTAACTGTACTTAAAGATTATGTTATAAAATCAATACATCTTGTATAATAAGAAAATAAAGAAAACATATATGTGTATATATACATGTATCTGATACACATATTCATAGTAAAATGAGGCAGAAATGCTGATGAGAATTACAGTCTTCATTTCTGACACATCACACTGTCATAGATAGTATTTTTAAAAAATTTTTTAGGGCCACACACATGATATACAAAAGTTCCTGGAGATAGGAGTCGAATTGGAGCTGCAGCTGCAGCCTACACCACAGCCACAGCAATGCCAGATCCAAGTCTCAGCCACGACCTACACTGCAGCTTCGGCAATGCCAGATACTTAACTCATTGAGCAAGACCAGGGATTAAACCTGCATCCTCATGGATACTAGTCAGGTTCTTAACCCACTGAGCCACAACTAGAACTCCCATAGATAGTATTTATAACCACTTCCTTGTAATACTCATTCTATTTTCCCTTTGCTTTCAGCAAGCACCTCAGCTGGTCAGGATTCTTTCCCTGGTGAGATGACCCAATAGACACTTAAAAGGATCTCCTACATTCCAGCCATTCTCTTCCTTGCCTCTACTGTGGAGTAGTAGTCCCATTTCCCCTTGGCAGTCAGAATCAGCCACTCCAGCCAATTCTGTAACTCCCTTCTTTGCCCATTGATTCAGAAGAAAAAGAATCCCAAAGTGGTTCCATGACAGTCTTAACTTCAGTTCAATGAAATCACTGTTGTATCTCCTGGTAGAAGCATTCAACCCTTTGGAACTAAGACCTTTAGGCAACAGAGCATAAAATTATGGAAACAGGAAACAAAAACTTTGCTAGTGGGTCAGTAGGGATAATAGTGAGTGGTGCAGCCCCCATTTCCACTTCTTGATTCCTTCTTGAAGACTTAAAAAAAGATTTACTCCAAAGTTTATAAATCCTAATAGAATTGAATTCAATTAATTTGAAAGGCACTTGAGTATTTTATGCCTCAAAATTCCCTTTAGTGCTACCAATAAAAATTCATCCAATTCAACAAACATTTATTGTGCACAGTGTTGCATTTTGCATACTTATCTGTCATTTCATAGTAGCTCTAGGGGAGTGTGTGAATGTAGCACGTGCATAGTATAATTTTACTGTAGAAAAAGCTTTGTGTATTATTTATCCTTCATTGTAAATAACTATTTATTTTAACTCATTTTGTAAAATTTCCCAGCATGTATCTACATTATTATTAAAATGTTCAGTACTATCATTGGTGGCCCATCATTTTATTTCCCATTAAATAATTTTCATGGTTTTATTACTACTTAGCACTATTTTATTATATTAGGTTATGTGGGTTAAGACAATGAACTCTGGAGCTAGGCTATAGATCTGAATCCTGAGTTTACCACATAGTAGTAGTGATTTGGGGAGGGGTATGTAAAACCGCTGTATCTCATTTTCTTATGCATAAAATAGTTATAAAAATAACACCCAATCCATAGAGATGTAGTGAAGATTAAATGAATTATTCCATTTGGAGTGCTGAGAATAGCACCTGGCACAGGGTAAGAGCTCAAGAAATATTATGTATTATTATTATTATTTCCATTTTTCCCTATGTTATAATGGAAGTCAATAGAAAAACAGAATTCAAAAACCTACTTGACTCTAAAGTATTTTTGTTAGCTGTCCTAATTTTATTTAGAATTTTTTAGCAGAGATGGATTAATGCTATATCATAAATCAAAGATGGATAATGTTGAGCTTGATAAAAAATATTGCTCAATGTTAGATCACTGTATGCAGGTGTGAAAACTGTTTACCTACCAAGGCCAAAAGTCTTAATTACCTTATTTGTGTAAAAACTTAGTTCTTAGAAAAAAGAATGGAATTTTCTAGAGAAAAACACCTTCTGAAACAGGGATTTACTTCACATCAGAGCAGGAAGGAGATATACAAACCATGTTTTAATGATGCTCTTTGCAGCTGGGCAGCCTGACTTGGAGGAGAAATGAGGGATTAGTTGATGAGCCACAAAGAGTAAGCAAGTGTGTGAATAAAGGAGGGGAAGAAAGGGAAGCAGATGTAGCAAGACTGGATAGGAGCATCCTTGGAAGACCACAGTTGAAGTGTGTTTTGGGGTGAATGTTGTTGAGATAAAGGATAGTAAGTGGTTGTTTCCAAATTCATGCTCACAGTTGAGACAAGGCAGCACCAGGAAGTGCTGATGTGGGCATTTGGGAAAATTGTTTGGGAATGTTTCATTTTGTTTAGACCCAGACATAGGCTCAGAGCTGGAAGGGACCTAAAAATTCTGTCTCCAAAATCATCAAAACCAGATGATGGTTGGCTATGCTATTATAAAACTCCCAAGGGAGATTTTCCATCATCTAATGAAACTTCAGACTGTAAGTGACAACCATCATAAACATATGTACATTTCAGCAGTCATTAAGGCAAATATGAAAACAATGGTAAACTAACACTTGCATCAAACCCGCCAATCCTATATCCCAGTTTCTCTTGCCCTAATTTAGTTGAGTCATCAATTTAAAATTTAAAAAATGGATTTTCATTCCTTTGTGTTAAATTAGAGAATGTGGTGGGTTTGTGCCTCCTTCATTTGTCCTGCTGGCTTTGATGTTTTCACTTTTGTTCTCAAAAACTCAGTTTTAGTATTAGGCTCCTGGTCCAACTGCATCTGTCATTCTCTAGTGATGCTAATTGCTAAGGGATGGAAAATCATAATGAAGTTAAGATGTTGCCTTGTCTATCATCTTGAATTACTTTCTTACAGGATTTTACAGAGGAGGTGGAGATGGAAAGAATAAAGAGCAAATCAAAGGGCCAAATTAAAAAAATCAGCAAAGACGAAAGAGTCAGATTAAGAATGTATTAAAATAAGTTTGAGAGAAATTTCATCCATGATATTTTATAGACGGTTTCTATAAAATTAATGTCATATCCAAAATATTTGCTTGGAACGTGGTCCTACTTTTCTTTGGTAAATTTTATTGCCCTCTTTGCTCTAAGACCTAAGACCAGAGCCTGAACTTTTGGCTGACTTCCACATTTACCTTTTCTGAATTTCCTAGGTAAAGACTAAAGAGATAGATGTTGGCTCCATCAGGCCATCATCTTTGAGATGAGAATCCTTGAGATACAAGGATTCCTTGAGGCCATGAGAATCCTTGAGATACAAAAAGAGGTAATTCACAAGGATATAAAAACATGGGGAAGTTGTTTTTATTTCAGGTTAAAAACTGAATAGGGGATGACATGTTGGTTTATCTTAGGAAAATCCCTAATTCACATTTCCTACTCCTATTATTCTAATTTCTTTATCTGAAATGTTTCTTACCACTGTACTGTTAACTTTTTCACCTGTTTTTTAGTCTACAGTGGCAAACTGGACACTCATAGGAACCTCCCCTCCATCCACAGATCCCACTGAATGGCAATAAAAATATAAAACATAATTACTCCCTGGTAATACAGTAGACCAGAAAGGATTCCTCCAGGAAACCAGAGATTTGACAAACTTTTGGAACTCTGAAAGTAGAAAGGGTGATAGAATAGATAAAGCAGATGAGTTAAAATGAAGTCAGAGATAAGAAGAGATGCAAGATGGTCCAGATAAGACAGAAGCTCTTCCTAGCTGAGTTGCAGAGAAATTTGAAGTTTGGAGATGGTGGGCAATGAAAGAACAGGATTGGAAAGAGTCAAAGAAATGCATATGATCTAATTTACCACTTCATTGCCCATGTATTTTTTGGGAGCAATTTCTAGAATATTTGTTCACATTGGAAATCCAAGACTTACCTTCTATACAAAGTGAGTAAAAGATTTGGGGAGGGGTTAGTCATAGTCTGTGAGGTGAGGTGAAAGGAATAACAAAGAACCTGAAAGGATATCGTATATCCACAATAGCAGAGGGAGAGACAGTGCATGGCAGAAGTATATTGTGGAAAAGTTGTCTACTTCCAAAATAATACATACCTTATCTTGGCATTGGTGGAGTTCTTGAGCTAGCCTTCCTATTCCTATGTCCATAGCATAAATAAAAGCATAGTTTTCAACAGGAACCATCGATTTACAAGGATGTTCTCAGTCAGCCCTACCTACTCAGGTCAATTGATATATACTACTGAGAAGAATAGCAATTCATGTGACGTCAAATCAAATTTTGTCCATAAATATGCATTGTTAGTGAAGGATTTATTAGGCCTTTATAGAATACTTAAACATCCTGAGAGAGAAAGACCAAGATGGACAAACAGAACAACAGATCCTCAATGTAGAAAGAATGCAATCAATTGTAAGAGAATTAAGAAATTCTAATATGTCTGCTTAGAGATATTTGAGAGACTAATCCATAAAACAAAAACAAGTCAGGGAATAGGAGTAATCATAGATTAAGATAAGAAGTCTTAAAAATTAAAAAATATGCATAAAAATTTAAATAATAGAGATCTAATTCAAAAAAATAATTAGAAAGTTGGAAATAAAGTTGAGCAATAGGATCAGACATCAGCAAAAAGAAAAAAAGTTAATAGATATGGAGACAGAGAACCCACATGCTAGCACAGATTGCAGATGGCAAGAACTGGGAAGATGGAATAAGGATAAGGATAATCAAGAAAATATTTGGTCAGAGGAGGCCACAGGGAGAAGGGGTATTTGAGCAAGAAGATGGAAGGAGTGAATCTTGCTTTCCAGGCAGGGAGGACTGTCTCTGTGAAGGCCCAGAGGTGGGAATTTGCCTGGCTTATTTGAGGACCAGCAAGGAAGTACCTGCCATCAGAGATAAGTGACCAACACTGAGGCTGGTCAGACATGCGGGAAGAAAAATAATCATGGCCAGAGTTTCTTGGTCCTTTTTGACTATTGCCTTCACACTCTAAGGTGAATAGGGAGGGACTGGAGACTGGATCAGAACACAATATAACCTACATTTTAAAAGGATGACGCTGGCTGCTATTTTTGGTTAAAGTATGTTTTGAATAACTTCCCCCTCCCCCCCATGAATACTGTTTGGGCTACACATCAAGTCCTCGAGTATTTGAAGCTCCTTCCATTGTTTGTATTATGTAAGTAAAAATGTCTTGGGTCCTCAACTTTTCCACTTGAAAACTCAGTGGATGTTACATTAGTGACTTCCAACATTTAATGTGGTAGAGGGGAAAGATGAGATGATTCTTATTTTTCTATTTGTGTAGACCACATTTATTATATCTTTTTAGAGAAGTCTCTGATATTATTTCCTTTTGAATCTCAACTGTTTCACCTCAACTAAGCAGTGGTCATTGACCATTAATTTCATACATAAATCTAAACTTTTCATAGTCATACCATAAGACTCTTAGCATGTGTAACTATCTTATTTAATCCTTATGATGATCCAGTGAAGCAGCTATTATTTTTATCTCCATTTTACAGGTGAGGTAAGTGAGGCTTGGAAAGATCCATGTCTTGTTACATATCTCAACACAATGTACTGTGTACTTGGTCCCTCCACCAGCTGGCTGAGTCTCCCTGAGGCTGGGTTGAGATGAGTCTTGCCCATGTATGAAATTCATTGGATTGGGAAGAGAGGGTCTCCAGAAGGAAGAGAGGCCAGACCTGACTGTGGGGAGAGTATGATCACTGTGGGGAAAGAGACATTAGGAATGTCTGGGGCTTTCTCAGCATCAGCCCAGCCCTCCAGAGACCCCAGGAGCCATCACCTCAGGTGAAACAGGGACATAGAGCCTGGAGACACACTGAGCCCTTTCATTTCTACATCCCAGCCTTTTTTTCACATCATCCTTTTAGAGAAAACTATCTGATGTTATTTCCTGAAACTTTGTCAAGACATGTTTGATTATAAGAGGTGCCTATTAAAGTACATAAAAGGCTCAGAAAGGATGGTTACTGTGGTAGACACTTGGCTGCCTACCAACAGATGCTCCCAAACTTTACTTTTTTGCTTCACTGAAGTCCAGTTTGTTTAAGTGGTGGACTGAGAGGTCTTGATCTCCAGAAAAATAAGGAGATCTGCCAAAACTAGGAAATAAATTGTGATTAGTTAATTTTAAGCATTGTAACTTTGTCCTAATTTGATAGCAGCTCAGTTTTCTAGACTTCTTGCAGATGGGAGTGACAAAATAATTAGAGAGAAATTCTCCTAGGAAGAGGCGATTCTGGGAAAAAATAAGTTTCCCGATAAAAGAGACAAATATGAGACTAATGTTGGATGAGCCTTTTCTTTCCTCTTCTTCCTACTCTGAAGACAGAAATGTCTTGAGCTACAGTAGACATCTATTAATCAGAAGACAAATGGGAAATGTGAAAATATGGTGAAACAGAAGAGAAAAAACGTGGATCCTTGATGACATTCCTAAGCTGCGTGATCAACATTGAGAGAGATTTTGTTAAGCAAACAATAAATATTTTAATGGTTTAAGCCACTCTCCTTCAGGTGTTCTGTTACTTGTAGCCAAAAGTATCCTAACAAACAGCAGTTTAAAGAATAAATTGTACTGGATGAAAGTTTTAGTATATTAAATATTTTAAACTAAAAAGAAATCAAGGTAGATAATAACTATTTCCTCATTAATGGTTATATTTAGAAAACTTGTTTTCAGCTCTAAGGCACAGAAGTTATATGGAACAATAACAATAAATATAGAAATATATCTATTATATACTGGGCTACTATGCCCTTGCATTTGTCCTTAATAGCAAATGTCAATTTGGGGTGCCAACTCTGAAGATTATCTCTTCTGGTTGCTTGTGTCTTGTTAAAGATAATTATGTAGCAGAGCACACTGGAAAGTCTAATTCCAATGTAATTTAGAGTAATAGTCACAGGGTAATTCATTCTTTAGTTCATTGATTCTGAAATGTGCTGCTTCTCCTATTTTTTTTTTTTTTAGGGCCACACCTGTGGCATATAGAGGTTCCCAGGCTAGAGGTCGAATCAGAGCGACAGCTCCTGGTCTTCACCACAGCCATAGCAGTGCAAGATCCAAGCCACATCTGTGAGCTACACCACAGCTCACAGCAATGCCGGATCCTTAACCCACAGAGTGAAGCCAGGGATCGAACCCGCAACCTCATGGTTCCTAGTCGGGTTTGCTTCCGCTGGGCCACCACAGGAACTCCTGCTTCTCCTGTTTAAATATTTCTTTCTTCTACCTGTTTAAAGTGAATTTAGATGCTTTTAGAATCTTTTCTATGGGTAGTGGTCATGTTTTAAAACCCTTCATATATAGACAGGCATGTAAATATCGGGTGGCTGAAGATATCAGATTGGTTATCAGTAAAACTCAAATATAAATATTTAGCTTCCTGATTGAAACTGGGGTGAAAATAGCAGACATGGGAAGAAAATACATGCTGTCAGCATGCTCACAAAACATTGCTGGAAATGGGTGAAATAACAAACCCCGTTTGAGCACACATGTCAATGGTGGGTCACACTTACTACAGAAGTAAGGTGATATATAAAAATCTTTAAGAACCATGAGGAAATTCTTTAAACATATATCCTTTCAAGACTACTGTTGCTTATAATCCTACAATTTAAGAGGGGAAAACATCAGGAAAGTTTCAGGGGTCAACCACATGATTATGAATGAACTGGGAATAAAAGTGATGAGTAAAGTCCAAAGGATCCTCATTGTTTAGTCTTGATTAAACACTAAGAGATGAGTCTGATCGCTAAGTACATAAAAGATGAATATACAAAAGAGATGATCCAGCTGTTACCCCTTCTTCCCTGGTGACAGAAAAGGCAAAAATGGGCTCCATTTGTGACTATCCTGTGGATGTAGGCCTGGGCAAAATCTAATATTTGTGTAAAGGGGGAATACCACGCCACTCTTTTCCTCAGAAGGATATACTCGGATGACATGACCTTTGAAGGAGACTTTCAGCTCTGTTTCATGACTCTAAAAGAACAAAATTATGTTTGAATAAGATAAGTGGGTAAGTAGGAGAGAAGAAAAACTATCAGAATGCGTAACAGTTACACAGCCCCAGATTAGTCATTACCCTGTGTTCCTCTTTGCAAAACTTCATAATCCTAAAAGTAAAATAATATTTGGTAAGAGGAGATCAATTTGAAGATTAATAAAGTTCAAGTTTACTTATACATTACAAAATGCTACCATCTCAAATATCCCATCAGTAAAACATGAGCTCGGTATGCTAAGACTGGAACGGAGATTGAACTATTGGCAAGCCTTCTGCTTCTCACTGAACATGGATGATAGATTAGTTCTAAAATATTTCAAAAACCTCAGCTAGGGAATTCTATCTGGAGTGGTTTTGTTCACATATGAGGTGAGCAGCTCCTCCCGGTCACCTCAGCTGCTCAGGACAATGTGTCCACTGACACGTTTGGACAGTCCACTTCTCTCACTTACCAAATGTTTTTGACTTGTGGCAATAGCAGCCCTCCTCAAAGCTCTGCCCTCACAAATTTGGGTTGGACATTTCTGTCATTCTTTGAAAAGTTTCAGAGTCTAGCTATAGTTCAGATTCAGGGCTGGGTCTAACATAACTTGACTTTTCAAACAGTCAAAGCTGGACAGAAGAAAGGCGTGCTCACGGGAATGCTGGCAGATGTATTTCCACCTCTAGCCAAAAAACAGCCTTTCTCACATTATTTCAGTGTGTCAAGTTCAATCCAGGTCAGAATCCAGAAATGCAAAACATTCACCAATGTTTCTGAACCTTCAGAAATCAGCAGACAGTTTGGGTGGCTGAGAATGTATTTATTTAAGCCTGATCCCACTTTAAAGCCATTTACCCTGCCTGATTGTTAGAGGCTGTGGGAAGTGGAGTGCCCACAGAGAATAGCTCTGTAATGCAACTGAAATCCTTTTCTTTTATTTCTATGTCTTGTTTCATTTTCTGGAACTCAGTAAAGATCCTATTATATCATTGGACTTGAAAATTTCTATCTATATCAATTACTAGTCAAGACAAAATGTAAATATTTAATTTCTTGATTCAAAAAGCATTGGTGCAAAAAAAAAGTATATGTTTATACAGGCTAAAAATTCAAATATTCTTATAGAAAAATATAGCAAGTGTATGCAATGACTGAAGATAAGCTTTCTTCTAAATACGTAGTCAGATCCAGGTTATAAGAGAAAATATGAAGATCTATATTCTGAGAGTCTCTTTTCAGTTTCAAAAAAATGTATTTTCCCGTTTCTTTCATATTTATGTAAGTCCCCTCTTTCAAGGGAAAAAAAGCGGTTTTTATTTTATTTTTTTTGTCTTTTGTCTTTTCAGGGCCACACCAGCGGCATATGGAGGTTCTCAGGCTAGGGGTTAAATTGGAGCTGTAATTGCCGGCCTATGCCATAGCCACAGCAATGCGGATACTAGCTGTGTCTGTGACCTAAACCACAGCTCACAGCAATGCCAGATCCTTAAACCACTGAGCAAGGGCAGAGATCAAACCCAGATCCTCATGGATTCTAGTCGTGTTCATTAACCACTAAGCCACAATGGGAACTCCAAGAAAGGTGGTTTTTAGTAAAACATATACTATATATGAATTAGTGAATTCACTTGCACACAAACTACATGCTATAATTTTCTTTAAATGTGCAAGTAACAGAAACTTAATCCAGTTTAAGCATAAAACAAAATTTACTGGAAATGTAGTTAGGCATTGAACAACCAAGAAGAAAGCCAGGGAAATCTGGGGACATATGCAGTGATAATTCTGGCTAGGGACCATGGGGGATCTGGAGACATAAGCAGTGGTATTTTAGTGTTTGAAGGACCTTCCTTCTAAAGTTTCACTATTAATGTGACTCAGTGGTTGTTTTCTCTAAGACTCTCGGTTCAAAACCTTGCAGAGAATTATCAGATTGGCCACTGACTCAACTAAGGCAGAAGGAATATAGACTTGGTACTTACGGTATAATTTACTAAATGTCTTTACTATGTATGAAACAGATATTCAATGCCAGGAAGAAGAAAAAGAGCATATCAAGATGCGATATCAGCAAGAACGGCAATGTTCAGGAAAGACCCACATACAGAAAAATTACAAAACCTTTTATTATTTGGACTAATGTGTCATTATTAATTTGATTCTGCACCCATGAGAAGGAAAAAAACCATTTTATGGCTTCCTCTGTTGTTACTTAGAGGCTTGCATGTAGTTATGAGAAATGGAAATTATTTAATTAGTTCAATAACATTTTGAAATCACTGGACTAGGAAAATTGGTTTTCTTTTCTACTAGATTTCTGTGATATGTACAAACTTTTCAGATATAAGATCATTTAAAGCTGGAAACACATTGAGTGGGCAGGCAAATGACAACTTGTTGAAAAATAGCATAGATTTGAGTTTCTTTCCTTCTTTTCTTCTTTCCTTCCCTCCCTCTTCCTTATTTTTTCCCCTCTTTTAAAAAAATTATTGGAGTTCCCGTCGTGGCGCAGTGGTTAACAAATCTGACTAGGAACCATGAGGTTGCGGGTTCGGTCCCTGCCCTTGCTCAGTGGGTTGACGATCCGGCGTTGCCGTGAGCTGTGGTGTAGGTTGCAGACGCGGCTCGGATCCCGCGTTGCTGTGGCTCTGGCATAGGCCGGTGGCTACAGCTCCGATTCGACCCCTAGCCTGGGAACCTCCATATGCTGCGGGAGCGGCCCAAAGAAATAGCAAAAAGACAAAAAAAAATTCTTAAAGCTGATAAAGGAGAAAAAATTTTTTCAGCTAGGACTTTTTAATTAAAGGAAAATACAATGTGCTATATAGAGTAATTTTTTTATTTTTTTTAAATTGTTACTTCCCCAATACAATTTTTTTTCCTACTGTACAGCATGGTGACACAATTACACATATATGTATACATTTTTTTTCTCACATTATCATGCTCCATCATAAGTGACTAGACTACACAGTGCTACGCAGCAGGATCTCATTGCTAATCCTTTCCAAAGGCAATAGTTTGCATTTATTAACCCTAAGCTCCCAATCCACCCTACTCCCTCTCCCTCCCCCTTGGCAACCAGAAGTCTACCATGAGCTACCACCTCACACCAGTCAGAATGGCCATCATAAATAAGTCCACAAATAACAGATGCTGGAGGGGGTGTGGAGAAAAGGGAACCCTCCTGCACCGTTGGTGGGAATGTAAGCTGGTACAACCACTATGGAGAACAGTATGGAGGTACCTTAGAAAACTATACATAGAACTACCATATGACCAGCAATCCCACTCTTGGGCATATATCCAGACAAAACTTTCTTTAAAAAAGACACATGCACCTGCATGTTCATTGCAGCACTATTCACAATAACCAAACTAAACGTCCATTGAAAAGATGATTGGATTAGGAAGATGTGGTAAATATACACAATGGAATACTAAGTAATCTTATAGTATTATCCGTTAGTTCCTAATATTTTTCTTGTGGCAAAGAACTATATACAGTCCATATATTATTTGGTAGAGGTATGACGGATATCTACTAGTAAAGCATTTTTATTTTTATTTTTTAAATTTTTATAGCTAAATGACATTGCTTTGTTAAAAATCTCATATTTTCTTTTTCTTGATATGCAGGCCAAAAATAACTCTCTTTCTGCTAAAAAAGTTATCAATTTCATGTTTGATTGAACTAAATAATGATTTGAAGTCTGTTTTAGATATTAGGATTAATAGTTTTCTCTCTTACAATTACATCAGGTATTGTTTTATTCAACAATAATTCTGAAGTAAACCAAAGTTGAAGAAAGTCAGCCATGTCAGCATTCATCTACATATATAACAGCTAATTTCATAAATTCTCAAATATCTCAGAAATTTTATTTTTGTGCAATATTTAGTTTTAAGCAGTAAGGGCATGACTTAAAATTAATCACAAGTGTTTTGTGATAATAATGGCTGGCAAAGGACTTGAATTAAATTTAGTGTTTTGAATTGACAATGTTGCAAAGCAATTGCATTAATCTGTTGACATCTTACATCACGAAACACTTTTTTAATTTCCCTGGATGAAGGAAACACAGAAGAAGGTATCTTCATGTCAGACTAATTTCTTAGCCAACTTCCCATACTGGTACAGTACAATAAAAGAGTTATTTTTCAACTCTAGAACATGATTTCATTTTTCCTTAGAGAAGTTGGGGGTTGGGGGGGAGACAGTGGGCAAGTTTGCTGGCAGTACTACCTGATTTCATCATTGTTTTAATTTACTTCACATATGTCTAACAAATTCAAAAAGCAGATTTTTAAAACAAGTTTAAAGGACTTTTTGTTGGTAATCCCAGAAGGATTTAACTAGTCTCAGTTGAGTCATCATAGACAGTATTTCCTTTCCCTTCACTGTGTTTTTTCCCTTTTTTTTCCTCTCAGGTCTCTTATACTGTGCCAAATATATTGACTTAAAAACTTCTTCAGATCATCTCTAATGGACATAACCAATTTTGGATAAGATCATTAGACTCCATTAATAAATGACCATAGTTGACTATAGTTGACATAGTTGACTGCAATAGTTAAGATTAATCACTATGGCTTTTTATATAAATGGATGAACCATGACTTCTGACTTTTTTCAAGCTATCTAAAAACCCAGTTGTCCTTGATAAAGATTTCAATTTATCCCTAAATTTACCTGTTAAATTTAAACATATTTGTACTTTATTTACTTTGTTAATAATGATGCTTATTTGCCCATACAAAAGGCTTTTTAAAAATGAGGTCAGGTTCATCAACTTGCTAACAGGTTTTGACTGACTGATACTGGCTCTCTGTTTTCACATTACTTCATTTATTGCATTATTAAATCAATTCTTACTTTAGAAGCCAAGAAAATGTTTTATATTGCAAGATGGTTGCCTCCCTAGAGTTCATTAGCTCATTTGCTTTCAATTAACTGTGTGTGTACTGCATCTGTCTCATAACTTCCCTAATGCTGAAGTCTTATTGCTCAGGCAGGCAGAGTACCTGGTCTCATCTTGAATTGTCAAAGAAAAGAAAGACTGAAAAGTACTTTCCAGATAAACTACCCTATACTTCTGCTAGTCTATCTGTGTTGTCTATGGATGGAGTTGAACTACTAGAGGCAAGTTCATGCCATCTAAGTTTGTAGCTCAATATATACTTGATTGAATTTGGAAAACACTTAGATTTTATGGAATAGTTTGGTTTGCCCCTTCAATGACCTGTTCACTATTATATTTTTAATGATTTCAAAGTATTCTAACATAAAAAGAGAGGGTTTTGCCCTTTATTCAGAATTATACAGCTAGTTTATGATGGTGTTAGAAATATATTGCTCTGACTGGTACTACAGTATTCTTTTAATTCCATCAATAATCCCATTAGTCCCTTTTAATCCCATCACATAAATAGCCAAGTTATACTTCATACATGCTCATGTATTAGTACAAATTTGGTTCAGGAATGACAGCAAAGGAATACCCCTTAGAATTAATAAACTGAGATTTCAGCTAAGAACTCGCCAATTTCTTGCCTGTCAGTTTAATTTAGCTCAAATATTTTTTTAAAAAATTGTTTTAAATATACATACAGCCTAATATTTTTAGATCCATTCTTCCTGAAAGGTAATTAATACTTTCTCTAACTTTTAGTATTAACTGTCTAGTGAAATTGATCTATGTGAAGAAGTTATCTAAATGAAGAACCTGTATTTTCAATAAAGAAATTTTTATATGTTATCTGAATAATGAATGAATAGGTAGAAAACACAACCTCAATAAATCTGCCTAGCTCAACACAATAATCATATTACTTTCCTATGCTTGTGGGAGCAATGGCTAGTGAACTCAATCTTAAGCCCACTATCTCTTGTAGATAACATTCCATGTTGAGCAATAAGAATTTTGCTGACTTTTTCCAGGAAATATTTCCCACCGAATTTATGACCAGAAGTTTATATTAATGTTTTCAAAGTCCATAACTTTATTTTCTAAAACAAGAAAAAGAAGATGAAACTTACAGAGAGTCTTCTGGATACAACTGATGTGAATACATAAATTGCATTTAGTTTTCTAGCCAAAATAGCAATTTGCTCCCGTTACCATGTTTCTCTATCTAAAAGGGAGGCTGCATATGGTAGGCTGTCAGCTTTTCCAGCAACACTCACAAATATTTTCCTTATGCTGCAAACTAAACCCTTGACTCAGTGTCTCACCCAGTAGACATTATTCATTTTGAAAGAGCACAGCTGTAATTCACATTTTATGTCTGATACCTTCCCTCCATGAGTTGGGTTCCAAAAATAAGCCAAAATATTGAGATAAGTACATTTAATAAATTTCATAGAGAGAGAATCTGTCAATGCAATCAACTTTCAACGGCCGAAAGCAGGGGTATTCCTGTTGTTAGTAGGAATTTTCAGTTTTTTAAAAATACTGCTGACTTAGAGTTCCCTGGTGGCTCAGTGGGTTAAGGATCTGCCATTGTCACTGCTGCGGCTGTGGCCAAAATACTGCTGACTCAATTGATGTATTCATCCCTAAATATCTCACCTTTGAGAAAAATGTGTAATCAAATAATTAAATAAACTAATTAATTTTCATCTTTTTTCTGTACCTCTCACTGAAAAATGGTGAAGGGTCATGTTTTGTGACATGAAAGTTTATGAAATTGTTCATAAGCTGATAGTATCCTCAGAGGGGGTCCAAAATTTGGAACCACATTTAGTCCACGAGAAGGGTAAAATTTGTGGGTAAACCACATATGCTGCTGGAGGAAATGGGACAAAGTGAGTCAGCAGGGAGAACTGGCATCCACAGAGCAGGTTAAAATGAGGTAACTTCATTAGCAGTCAGTACCAAAGAAGTTCAGAAACTCACTGAGGTTTGTGTGAGTCCAATGAAGCACTGAAACAATGATTCACGTAGAAAATAACACATGGAGATAAAGGTCAGACATCTGCATCAAAATAGTGTTTTCTAAACAAATTTAACATTTGCAATGAAATTTTAAGAGTACAAACAGGATTTCAGCAATGAAATAGAAAGAGTTGGAAAAATAAGTCACTGAAACAATATTAGAAAATTGGTCCAGACTTTCTAGACAAGATACACAAAAGAGAAAAAATAAATAAAATAAATATTTTATAAGATATGTCTTATAAGATATCTTAATCAGAAGAGAAATAAATAAATAAATAAAAATAAACCCTGGGGCTCAAGGTGAGGGTTTGTTCCCAGCTCCATAAAAACGAAAGATGAGGGTCAGACTAACAGCAACAGTGACTTTCTGCTGTTTTAGATTTTGAAAATCACTTTCATTTGAGTCAGGATTGATTCCAGTGGAAAGAACGGATGGAAGGAAAGGAAATTAAACAGAAAAAAGAAGTAATATAATGAAAAGGCCTAGAAAAAACTGTGAGACACTTCCTGTTTCTGATAATGATGGACTAGGTTATTCAGAACACTTACCCTGCTAACTGCAACTTAAAACTTAGATAAAAGATTTTTTGAAAAAATAAAATTTTCCCTTAAAACACTGAAGGAAATCACAAAATTTTAAACAATAATCAATGACAAAAATAAATGGAATGCTAGAAATCAAGCAGGGAAACAAGCATAAGAAGCTACTTTTGCCTATTGGCATTTGTTGATATAAAAAATTAGAAACTGCCTAAAATGAAGAGGAGAGATTTCAAACTGGGGCATAAAATAAGGTGGAGAGTCTACTAGAAGATCTTCACGTTAATTTGGACTCTAAGGGCTACAACTTCTTGGTGAATACAAACAGGAAGAGAACTAATCCTTGCATGGAATTACAACCCAGGTCTATAACTGAGGATGATCCAAGGAATTTGAGACGTTTGCATGGTTTAAAGTAGACCATGGACAGGTATCTTTCCTAGCCATATGTCAGAAAAGAATATAAATCTTTTCTGAAACATAAGAACCTTTTCCACAGGTTCAATATTTTAAAAATATAACCAGTACTAAAAGATAATCAGTCACAAAGAAAATGATTGTGAGCTAGAAGAAATAAGAGAAAAAGGAAACTGACTGTGAAGACTTCAGATTATGAAATTATTAGAGGCAGACTAAGAAATTATCCTACCTATAATTAAGTTAAAAATAATAAAAGACAAGATCGAAGATAGAAATATATTAAAATGGCATATCATATTTGAAAAATAATCAAATTGAAATTATAGAAAAAACCTCCATAGATATTTTGAAAATCAGATTCGACAAATTTTTAGAGGGCCTTTATAATCTAGAATATAAATTAGAAGAAATTACGTCAAGTACAGAGTTATCAAAAGATGTAATTTTCATTTGTGACAAAGAGAAAGTAAAACTTGAAAGATTTAGCATATATATAATTGGAAGACAGAAAAAGGGGGGCAAAAGAAAAAGAAATAATCTCTTAGAATTGTTCAAAACTGATGAAAGATATTACAGAATTCAGAAATTGGCATCAATAATACAGTATAACAAACAACACTTGCATGTCAGTAACTTAAAGCGCATTTACTTTTTTAAAAAATAACTTCTATTTATTTATTGCTTTTCTACCTCACTTCTCCTTCCAGATTTTGGATATTATATATTTATATTATATTTATTTTATTTCATTCGTCCTTCTCATTTTGACAAGTCTGGAATGCAAGCAACTCTTATGTGCCATGTCATCTTTTTTTGTACTTTAGACAAAGTGAAATAATTTTTACCAAAAACATTTCAAAACCCTAATCCTAGAGTTTAGGCACATGTTAGTAAATCTAAATATTAATGAAAAACAGAGCTGGAGAGATTACATTGGATTGCATGAGCTAAAGTGTTTATAGTCCTGGAGGTTGATGGGCCATTGGGTTTTTTAGTCTTATTCTTATTCTGGATTATTCTAAAGTATAGAGCTGGACATGTGAAGTTTGCAAAGTTGCTTCTATGACAGAAAATTAGAAAAGAAATGCACATGGAGGCAGGAGACAACGATTCCAGCTCTGATTCTGCCACATGATGTGATATGACCTTGGATAAATCCACTTGGACTTGAAATTCTGGGTTCTTCACTGATGAAATAGAGATAATAAAATATTCCGAGGTTGGCGTGAAGATCCAATGGAATATTATACAAAGTTAAAAATCTTTGTGCATTTCTTTCCCTTTTTTCTTCTGAGGGCCACACCTGCAGCATATGGAAGTTCTAGGCCAGGGGTTGATGAGAGCTGTAGATGCTGGCCTACGCCACAGCAATGCCAGATCCAAGCTAAATCTGGGACCTATACCACAGCTCATGGCAATGCTGGATCCTCAACCCACTGAGAGGCCAGGAATCAAACCTGTGTCCTCACTGACACTAGTCAGATTTGTTTCCACTGAGCCATGATGGGATTCCCATCTTTGTGTATTTTAAATAAAAATAAATGTTAATGGTATTAACCTTCAATTCTTCTTCCCTTAATTTCAATGTCTTCAATTATGTTTTAGAGTGTCTCCCCATCTGAATAACCTAATGCCCCGGGCTTCAGTTAGATGTTCTTAGCCCCATACTCCATTCATTTTTCCTAGGAATTTCTATATATCAGACCTCCTTCCTCCTTTTCTACATACTATATCTTCCAGACTTTATCCAGAACTAATTACCACATACCAAATAATCAACACATACTCAATTACCGACAGCTACCAATTGCATCTCTCTTGCTAAGAGTCTTTTGACAAACAGCATCAGTCATTAATCAAAGATTTTTAGATGCCTAGTAATCCAAAAAATATTTGTGTGCTTGAGGACAGAAAGTTTCTGGGACAATGGAGAGCTCTGACCTCATTTACTGACTCCATTTAACTCTTCTTTTCAAGTAAAAGGTCAACCTTGCTGAAACAAAACAAAACAAAACAAAAACAACAACAACAAAAAACTATTGAGGGATGAAAAACCAAAAAATGATGTATATTTTTTGGTTGAAAAAATAGCCACTTTGTTCTGTCTGCCACAGGAACGGCCCTGGGCGCTGTGACCATTTTGACCTGTCAATGAATGGGAAGGGGGCCGCCTGGGTGCACGCAGTGCTTTCTTGGGGCAAGCGCTGCTCAGGGCCGTGATGTATGCTTACTGCCATTCGGCCTGGCAGCCAGGTCACAATGTCTCCTGGAGTCCCCCAGGGGCTAAAGGGGCTTCAAGAGGACCTCATGATCACCTGTTTTCTCTGGGTTCCAGGCGTGAGCACGTTTACCTGTGACCTTGGAGGCACGAGGAGGAGCAGCCTGCCGGTAGGTTGGTGCTCAGTGCAGCGGGGCTTCTGTTTCTCATCACGTTCCTGTGACTTGGCAGGATCTGGCAAAAAACGATAGCGCTGAGAAAGTGGCAGAGAAGCTAGATGCCCTCTAGGTGCAGGAGGGCACCCAGCTGGAGGAAGAGACCATGGAGCCAGCCAGGGAGGAGCAATTAGTGGCTCCCATGTTCTTTTCTCCTTTCTTTCCCCTCCTTTTATTACATTTTTTCCTTCCCCTTCTTTTTGGTTTGTTTTTTATTATGTTTTAACAAGGGACTTTATATAAAGAACTGACTTCCAACATTCAGGTTGTTTTGTGCTCAGTTTTTGCCCTATTGAAGATGACTTCAGAAAATCCTTTCCCCAGTCACGAGAATGTACTCTGCTAACATATTTTCCACAGTGGAAACACGTATTCATAGTCATGAAAATAGTCAATAAATAGCACATTTGAAACCTGAAAAAATAAATTACTGTGTACTGTATGTCAGAAAACTGATACCCTTTCTTTATTTTCTAAAGTTGATTTTTATATCCCTATCACCTTCATCCATTACGTAGTTGCAAGTTGAGGGGTGGAAGAAATTAAATACAGATCAATTTAAATATTTAGAATGTATAATTTAAAGAGGCTCTTTAGATTTAAACTCAATAATTTTGAAGTTCAAATCTTTCAGAATCCTCCTCTGAGGCATGAGGGAGAAGCATTTTGTGACCCTTTGATGGCAGGGGAAAAGAATCCCCGGAGTTCCCATTTTTGCTCAGTGGAAACGAATCTGACTAGCATCCATGAGGATGCAGGTTCGATTCCTGGCCTAGCTCAGTGGGTTAAGGATCCTGCATTGCTATGGCTCTGGTGTAGGTAGACAGCTACAGCTCCAATTTGACTAATAGCCTGGGAACCTCCATATACCGCAGGTACAGCCCTAAAAAGACAAAAGGAAAAAAAGAATCCCCTAGTAATAATGTGCATGATGGGGCTCTGCCTTGACATATAACTGACCTGACTTGTCCACTGTCATTCTGTTGAGGATTTCTGATTAAGTTGTAGCCTATTCATTCTCGTTTGCTCAGCCCTGGGGTTCTCTTCTTTACTAACTTTTCCTCCATTGGACAAGGTGCTATACACCTCTCAGAGTCTTGGTCTCATTTGCAAGTGTTCTCTGGCTCTCTCATCTCTCACTTTGCCACCCATGCCAGACCCCCTGAGAGATCTGCTGGCTTTAAACTTGGAATCCATGAGCCTTATAAAATGAGGACTAGACTTCTTCCCTGCTTGATTACACCATACCTCCCTCATAGTTTTACTGGCAAGGACTCTGCTGGCATGAAATTGCCTCTTAGATCAGTTACTTCTCCAAAAGCCTCATTCCTTTGGCATTCTCCTCAATTTATTTAACACATTCATCACATTCCAGGCGGATGTGCAGAGAGGGGAGGCTTGGATTCATATAGCTCACCCATCAGCTATCCCTTCCCTCTCTACTTTGCTTTTTCACAATTCCTGAGATGGGAAGTAGATGGCGTAGGGGGAGAGAAAAACTTGTTTCCAGAAAAGTAAAGTAATTGGGTATTATTTTTCAAAAAAAAACACAATTGCTCCTGCTACACAAAGAAAAAAAAAAGTAATAGACATCTTGGTGAAGTCTAGCCAGTATTCTTCATGAAAATCTCTTGCCCCACTTTTCTGACACCACTTTTTCCTATTCTCCCATGGCTGTTCCTCAATCTTTTTAAGGAATAATCTTCTACCAGTCACCTGGGAAATGAAAATCAAAACCACAATGAGTTATCACCTTACACCTCTCAGAATGGCTATTATCAAGAAGACCACAAATAGTAATTGTTAGTGAGGATATGGAGAAAACGGAACCCTCATGTGCTGTTGGTGAGAATGCAAATTGATACAGCCACTATGGAAAGAAGTACAGAGGGTCCTCCAAAAATTAAAAATAGAACTACTATATCATGCAGCAATTTCATTTCTGGGTATTTTTCCAAATAAAGAAAAATGCTAATTTGAAAGAATAGAGGCACCCTTATTTCCACTGCAGCATTAGTCACAACAGCTGAGATATAGAAACCTAATTGTCCCTTGGTAAGTGAATAGATAAATAAGATGTGCTATGTATACATACAATGGAATATCACTTAGCCATAAAAAGAATAAAATCTTGCTATGTGCAACAACTCAGATGGACCTAGATGTTATGCTAAGTAAAATAAGTCAGACAGGAAATGACAAATACCATATAATTTCGCTTGTGTGGCAGAGGCCCTTTTACCATGAAGTGTGTGTTGGGAATCTACTTCCTGCTCTTGGACAAGGAATTGAGTTGGCTAACTAATGCTTTTAAAGGCTTAAAGTAAAAATTTCTTAATTTCTAAGAAATGTCACATTAAAAAACTAAAAGAAGTCTGAAATTAAGTAGAAATCGCATTCTTTTACATGGCAACCAAATAAAACAGTATTAATTAGTCAAAAGATTAAAAGTTGATAGTATCTTCTCTCTACTCAACAGTTGTTATTTATTTATTTATTTTTGGCTTTTTGCCTTTTTCTAGGGCTGCTCCTGTGGCATATGGATGTTCTCAGGCTAGGGGTCTAATTGGAGCTGTAGCTGCTGGCCTATGCCAGAGCCACAGCAATGAGGGATCCAAGCCACATCTGCAACCTACACCACTGCCCACAGCACCGCCTGATCGTTAACCCACTGAGCAAGGCCAGGGATTGAACCTGCAACCTCATGTTTCCTAGTCTGATTCATTAACCACTGAGCCATGACAGGAACTCCTAGTTATGTTTTTAAATACTTCAAGTTGGTGATTTTTAAACTGTGAAATAAAAATTAGCCCAGAAAACAGCTATGTACGGCCTAAGAGTTGTGGTTTAAGTATTGTTATATCAGTTCCTGTTTTAGCTTTAGCCCTCATCAATGTACACAGATGAATATGTCTATAGTACACTTGCAGAGAGCAAACAACCAAAAAAAAAAAAAACTGAAATAAAGTGTTTAAAATGTTTGCATATGTCTCTCTTTTAAGATATCAGCACGGTATATTTTTTCAGAGACAACATCTGATAATGAAAGGAAGTGTTTATTAAAGATATAGAAATTATTCTTATAATTAAAGGGATTATTTTTAACCCTTTCAAATGTGAGATTTTATGTGTGATACCAAATTGCCCTGATAATTTCCATTTAAAAGTTCCTTGACTTAAGTGAAATAATTATAAACAGAGAAACATCCATGACAAAGATACAGATCATGTGAGTGATTCAGACCTTTTTTTTTTTTTTGATATTTTCTTAGAGGTTGATTTTTCTGTATTGTCAGCAAAATAACATTAACTTGATTTTTAATCAGTATTTATATTCAGAGATTCAAAAAATAAATATCGTGCAATTTTAAATAATGGAATCTGGAGTTCCTGTTGTGGCTCAGTGGTTAACGAATCCAACCATAAGGTTTCAGGTTTGATCCCTGGCCTTGCTCAGTGGGTTAAGGATCCCGGGTGCCGTGAGCTGTGGTGTAGGTCGCAGACACGGCTCAGATCTGGCGTTGCTGTGGTTGTGGTGTAGGCCGGCGGCAGCCGCAGCTCCCATTAGACCCCTAGCTGGGGAAACTACATAAGCCAAGGCTGTGGCCCTAGAAAAGGCAAAAAGACAATAAATAAATAAATAAACACATGTTACAAAACTAAGCTTTTTTAAAAAATAAAAAATAAATAATGGAATCTCTGAGTCTGAATTCTCACCTGTCTTTTATTGGTATATGATAAATGTCCTATGTTAATTGATTCAATGCATCGAAAGACTGGGTCTATTTAGCTGATAGGAAAACTTCCATAGTATATTTCCAAAATTTTATGTTACATTTTCTTCACATAAGACAGCTCCGTAATGCTGTGACTTCCTGTGAAGAAAGCATGTACGTTCCATGTGAGCCTTTATTACATCCTGCTATATTAAAATTCCATGTACTTAAACAATTTTATTATAAAAATACTTATCTATGGATATGTAAAGGACAAAGAAAACTTGCAAAATGGAGCTTTGGTTTACTTGAAGTTAACTTGCAGATTACTAATGCTGCAAAGATAATTTTCAGGAGGGTTCTTGTGTGTTTGCTAGTGTCTGTGTGGGAGTAGAAGAGAATATAAAATGATTAAAATTTGGCATCTTTTGCTTTCTCCATTTTAAGAAGCAGTATAGTCTGTGTGATTTTAGCTGCATATAAAAAAAGTTTTATTTTTTCACATGATTTGAGCATTTGTTTGTTTATCTTTTCTCAGGCAGCTTCTACAAACAGAAAATTGCAGTGACCTAACATATTACAGATCCAGTCTTTGTTTACTTTCCCCCTACTTGACCACCCACAAGTTGAGTCAGAGATGTACTTTATACATTTTCCTATAACCAAAACCACATGGAGGAAATACGCTCCTTGGGCCTCTTTAAAAATCACGAAATTAAGCCCTTCTTGAATTCTATCTCCAGCAAGCAACGGATGATCTGCTGTGAATACATCTAAGTTACTAAGCACACTCCAGGGAATGTTGTTATAGCTGACCTAGAAAACAGCAGCCCTAGACACACAGTCACAGATCTGAGAACTGAAAAATTCGCAGAAATCAATTAAAATCAAGCACTATTTGCAGGTGGGAAAACAGAGGCTTAGAGAGGTAGAGCTTTTGCCCGTGGTTAGCATAAGAAGCAAAATTAGACTTAGTTACTTCATTTTCAGCCGGGATCCACCCCAGTTAATCACCACATTCCTACTGAACATAGACTCCAGCAGGGGATCCATTTGTTGAATTGTACAGTTACATGTCTTCCCACTCCATATCATCAGTTGAACGTGTCAAGAAGTAATGTTAGAATTCAGTTTAAATATTTAACACCAGCAAGCCATTTCTGCCTTGAACCTAGTTCCTCATCCTCTGATCCAAAAGAGCTGCTGGATTGTTGCCTTGTCCTGGCATGAGAGCGACTTCATACCCATCTATTTTGTAACAGTCAACATTGTTCCTCTGGGTTTCAACAGAGATTCCTGGTCATTAAAACTTGAATTTTTGTGATCCAAATATACATTTCAGTAACTTCTGCACAATGTCTCTGAATTATAATAACAATTTTGAGTTTTGACAATATATTATGAAAAATCCATCGATAGGTAATGGAAGTGAGAAATTTCTTTCTAGTCTCCTGAAATTAAAACTGTACCACGTTCAAATTCGGTGTTCCGAATAAACAGTTCCAAGTCTGCCTCAGGATCTCAGACCCATATCTAAAATAACTTCAGGCTGTGAATATGTGCATAAAATTTGCCTCTTCCAGGAAGAGAATAACTGTTAGTTTTGTTGTCAAATCCCTGGGATGCCATGGGATTTGATCTGAGATCTAAGATTACACAGATAGTACTCAAGTGTCTCAGAGGTTACAGAGAGGATTGAAGTCACTTTAGCACAACCACTCACTCACCAGAGGGGGTGGGGTGGTCTCAGCATTTCAAGTCGAACTATGACTTTTTTTCCCCTGAACAGGAACATTGAAAGCCAGATTTTTTTTGTGTGCGGTTTTTTTTGTTTGTGTTTTTTTGTGTGTGGTGTGTGTGTGTGTGTGTGTGTGTGTGTGTGTTTTCCTTTTTAGGACTGTACCTGTAGCATATGGAAGTCTCCAGGCTAGAGGTGGAATCAGAGCTGCAGCTGAGGCCTACATCACAGACATAGCAATACCAGATCGGAGCTATGTCTGTGACCCCTGTTGCAGCTTGTGGCAAGGCCAGATCCTTAACCCACTGAATGAGGCTAGGGATTGAACCAGCATCCTCACAGATAATGTTGCATTCTTAACCCAATGAGCCATAACAAGAACTCCTTGAAGGCCAGTTTTAAATTTAACCTTTCACTAAGAAACTATGCAGATTATTAAATGTTCTTCTACACTTTCCCTTTCTGAAAATCTTTCTCAATTACTCCATTCTTTTCAGTGCAGCAATTTCCACTTCCCAGGGGTAGTAATGCCAAAGCAATGCTTCCTTTATTTTTTCTTTCCTTTTTATAGTATCTTGAGGAAAGGGTCTTGTCTCAAGGATATCACTTAAGGGATTTCAAGTACTCAACTGATGCACTTTTAATATTTCTCAACAGACTAAGCCACACTAAATTATTTTATCCTAAACGATTATCATTTTTCTAAAAATTGCTATCTAGTTGATATATAACATTGTGTGAGTTTGCATTGTACAATGTCTTGATTTGATGCATATATATACATATATGCAAAATGATTACCACCATAGTATTATCTACATTTCATTCATGTCACATAATTACCTTAGTGTGTGTGTGTGCGTGCGTGTGTGTATGTTAAGAATATTTAAGATCTATTCTCTTGGCAACTTTCAAGTATATAACATAGTGTCACAAGACATGTCTCTACAATATTTTCTTAGCCTTTTTGCTTCTATTTTCTATGCTGAAAACTCCATCTTGTCCTACTTTAGTTTACCCCATATTCCTGCTTGAAAAACAGTCACAGTGCTGGTAAATGACTTAAGCTTAAGATCAAAGACCTAAAGGCATAAGTTATTCATAGGGTCAGCTGAATGAGGACATAATGCGTCAGTCTAGGCACGACAGACCTGTGCAGATAGGCAGCTGTTTGCCCAGCATGATATGTCCTATTAAGAATAAGAGAAAGAGGAGCCTCATGGCCCCAAGGGATTTATGAGGGGTCGTTAGCAGGATATGCATTAGCAAGGAGAACCAAGGTGCAAACCTAGGCACGCTGGGTTGCTGCAGATAGGCGCCCTGGGCACAAAAGCACAATGGTGATTCTCTAGAATGCTTTGCATAGATAGCTGATGCCAAACTTCCTCAAAAGCTAATGATTGTTAAATGCCTAAAGGTCAGAGTAAAAGCTTAATCAGCAACTGGCTATGTGATTTTAAAATAGTTTAAAAAAAACCCCTATATCCTGCACCTACAACCCCCTCCTCACTTGATGTCATCCTCAAGAGCACAATAAAAGCAGTGTGGTTTCTTGAGGTGGCGCTCTTGGTCCCTGAGACCTTGAGTCCCCTGGTTCCCACCTTTACTTAAGGTAAATGTCTCTGTGTCTTGTTTTACGTTAACTTTTTTCCTTAAGTTTCACAGCACCCGTTCTTCAGCCCCATCCTGCTGAGCTGGTCTCGGCAATATAGCATTATGAACGATAACCATTATGCTCTACATTACATCCCTAATTTAATTTCTCTTCTAACTGAAACCCACTGACAACTTCTCCCCATTTTCCCCACTCCCAAGCCCCTGGTAACCACCATTCTATTATCTGTTTCTTTAAGTTCACATTTTAAGATTCTGCATACGAGTGGTATCATACAATATTTGTCTTCTCTGTCTGCCTTATTTCTCTTAGCATAATACCCTCAAGTCCATCTATGTTGTAGCAAATGGCAAGATTTCCTTCCTTCTCATGGCTGGAAATATTCTACTTGGTATATATAGACTATTTTGAATAATGATGCAACGAATATGGAAGTGCAGATATCGCTTCAAGATTTTGTTTTCATTTCTTTGAATAGATAGCCCAAAGCAGAATCATTTGGTAGTTCTATTTTTAATATCTTGAGGAGTCTGCATATGATTTTCCATAGTGGCTATATCAATTTACAACTTCACCACTAGAGCACAAATATTCCCTTTTCTTCACATTGTCACCAACACTTGTTTGATAACAGCCATTCTGCCAAATCTGAGGTGTTGTCTCATCGTGTTTTAATTTGCATTTCCTTGATGACTGGTGATGTTGAGAACTTTTTTGTGTACTTGTTGGCAATTTGGATGTCTTCACCAGAAAAATGTCTGTTTAGTTCCTCTGCCTCACTTTTAATCAGTTTTTTTTGGTATTAAGTTTTATGAGTTCTTACAATTTTATATACTAACCACTTATTGAATATATGTTTTGCAAATAATTTTCATAGATTTCCTTTTCATTTTGTTGATCATTTCTTTGAGTGTGCAGAAGATTTTTAGTTTGATGTAGTCCTTACATTTTTATTTTTGCTTGTGCTTCTGATGTCAAATCCAAAAAATCTTTGCTAAGACTCAAGTCAAGGAATTTATCCAGTACATTTTTTTTTCTAGAAGTTTTATAGTTTCAGGTCTTATGTTTATAACTTCAATCCATTTCAAGTTAATTTCTGTGTGTGGTGCAAGGCAGGAGCCCAATTTCATTTTTCTCCATGTGGTTATCATCATTTATTAGATAGACTATCCTTTCCCTAAGTGAATATTCTTGGCAATCTTGTCAAATATTAGTTAACCATATATTTGAGGGTTTTATCTGGCCTCTTGACTCTGTTCCATTGGTTTATGTGTCTATTTTCATGCCAGTACCACACTGTTTTGATTAGTATAATTTTGTAGTATAATTAAAAATCAGAAAAATTTTTAACTCCAACTGTATTCTTCTTTATTAAGACTGCTTTGGCTATTTTAGATCTTTTGTGGTTCCATACAAATTTTAGGATTTTTTTTCTATTTCTGTGAGAAATTCCATTGAGATATGAATAGAAAGTGCATTGATTTTATAGATGGCTTTGGATAATATGGACACTTCAATGCTATTAATTATTCTTCTCCAGGAACATGACTACCTTTCCATTTGTTTGGGTCTTCTTCAATTTTTTCATCAAAGGCTTGTAGTTTATAGTGTACAGATATTTCACCACCTTGATTAAAATTATTCCTAAGTATTTTATTATTTTTGATTCTATTGTCAGTTTATTTTTTCTCAGATGCTTTGTTGTTAGTGTATAGAAAAGCAAACTATTTTTGTATATCAAATTTGTATCCTGCAACTTTACTGAGTTTGTTTCTTAGTTTTAACAGGTTTTTGGTGGAGTGTTTAGGATTTTCTATGTGTAATATCATGTCATCTGCAAATAAGGACAATTTCACTTTTTGTTTTCCCATTTGGATGACATCTCTTTTTCTTGCCCAAATGCTCCAAGACTTCCAATATTATGTTGATTAAAAGTGGTGAGAGTAGGCATCTTTGTCTTGTTCCTGATCTTAGAGGAAAAGCTCTAATGTGATGTCTGTATTTGCTTGTTTACCTGATGTGTAGGAGATATTCAATTAGTTTCTGGATTTCTTTCAGAGGAATTTTTTCCATGTGTAGCTATAGATTTGGTGTGTCATGGGAAGAAATGAGTTCAGGGGCTTTCTATGTTGCTGTCTTATTATGATTTCCAGCTTTAGACCATATGGACAGAAAATATATTTTGCATGTTTAGACTTCTTTTGTGACCTATTGTATTATCTATTCTGGAGAATCTCCCGTGGGACTGGAGAAAAATGTGTAATTGGCTTCCATAGAATGGAGGTTTCCATAAATATCTGGTAATTTCATTTGGTCTTAAGAAAAAAAAAATCTTACTACACATTTCCACTCTCAGCAGTACCTCTCCATGACTTTTTCTATTGTCACCAAACCTCCAATTCTCCTCTTTCATCCTCACCCTCAGCCGATTACCTTACCTCCAATTTAGAAAAAAATAGTAATAAATGCACTCATAATGCTTATTGTGTGCCAGGCACTAGTCTTTAAAACTTTGCATAGATTAACTAATTCAATAATTATAACAACCCTGGGAAATAGGCATTATTTTTTATCACCATTTTATAGATGAGAAAATGGAGACACCAAAGAGTTTGAGTAATTTACCCAGAGTCACACAACTAGCAAGTGGAGAGTCAGATTTTCAGGCTGTCAGGACTCTAATTTGAGTCTATATTTTTACCACAATTCATACTGCCTCCACCTCATACCAACCTGCAAGTCACTTGCATCTTGTAATGAAGCTCTCCTTCCTCTTATCCAGGGTCAATCCTTCCCATAAAACCATTGCTTTGGGTTTCATGCTCTATTTATGCCTAGCTACCTAACATGATTTGTTAACCTTTCTCCTTTTGTGTAGATTCACACTCTTCATTCACTCAGCTCCTTCTTTCCATCTACCCCTCAACACACACATTTTTGGAATAGATATCTGTTCTTCCTATCTATATAATTTCCTCACCTTTCTCACTCTCTACTCAGCACCTTCTTCAGTCTTGAGCCTCTACCCATCCAGCTTTCACCAACTCTACAAGCGACCTCCATAGCACTAAATCCAACGCACATTTTCATTTCTCAATTCATCTGAACTCTCACCAGCATTCCACTCTGTTGAACACTTTCTGTGCTTTTAAACACTCTCTTCCCTTGGCTTTTTCCTACTCTCTTCCTTTTCCCCTTCCTCTTGTGTATATTTATTGTTAGAGTGTATCAAGACTTGGTCTTACATTCTCCCTTTGATGGTATCTTTTTATTTTCTACTCTCTATGTATCTCCTGCTCACTTATGCCTTTAATTATTCCCTTAATCTGATGATTCATAAATATCTATCTCCACCTCAGCTGTCTTGAATGGCAGACCCTTACATTACATGAAATGTAATCTCCATGAAGGCAGTGGCTGCTTGTTTTGTCTCTTCTACCCCCAGGGCATTCGATTGTGCCTAGAACGTAATAGTTGAGCAATAAATATTTGTTTAATGAAAGAAAAAAGAATCTGCCCAAACAGGATCCTCTTTTAGTATTTTCTATCAGTACAAAGCATGATCATTTATTCTGTCAAAGAGCCTAGGAAAACTTGTTGACTTTTCCATTTCCCTCAACCCCAGAATTGACAATTGTATTAGTTTGTGAGGGCTGCCATGATGAAATACCACAGACTATGTGGTTTAAACACCATGTTTTCCCATGGTTGTGGAGTTAGAAGTCCAAGATCAAGGTGTCTGCTGGTTCAGTTCCTCCTGAGGCAGTTCTGCTTGGCTCGCAGATGGCCACCATTACACTATATCTTCACATGATCCTTTCCTCTGTGTGTTTGCATCACAGGCATCTGTGTGTTCAATTTTCCTTTTCTTATGAGGATAGTACTCAGCGTGGATTAAGGTCCACCCTAATGGCTTCCTTTTAATTTAATCACCTCTTTAAAAGCTCTGTGTCCAAATGTAATCACATCCTGAGGTATCGGGGGAGGGCTTCAACATATGAATTTCGGGGAAAGGGTCAAAATTTAACCCATAAAAATCTATCACCAAATTCATTTTATCTTTTTCTTTAAGTAAATATCTCTAGAATCCACATACTTATCTCTATCCCTTAATTCAAGCTACCATTCTCTTACCCAGTGCGATAAACATCTAAGATGGCTCTCAGTAATCTCTGCCTCCAAGTATACATGTGCTTATATTATAGCCTACTCTTGGGTCTATACCAAGTGACTAATGAATATCACTTTTGACACTGGGTCACAAAACAACTTGGACTTCCATCTTGCTCTCATTTTCTTGTTCTCTCACTTGCTCATGCTGTTGAAAGCCAGTTGCCATAATGTGAGTTGACCTATAGAGAGGCCCAAGTAGCAAGGAGCTGAGAAATATTTCTTGCCAAAAGCTAGCAAGGAAACTGAAGCTCTCATCCAAGATCCCATGAGGAGCTGAATCCTGCCAACAACCATGTGAGTGAGTTTGGAAGTGGATCCTTGTCCTGTTGAGCCTTGAGATGATTGTAGCTCCAGATGGCACCTTTATTGCAACTTTGTGAGAGAGCTACAGCCAGGGAACCCAACTGTGCACTGCCCAGATTCCTGATCCATGGAATCTGTGGGAAAATGTATTTGCTTCATAAGACATTGAGGACACAGGACACAGCCATAAATAGCAAATACATCTAGTAACTGTACTAGCCTGCTACCTACATTCATCCAGTCTGGAATCTTAAAAATCACTTCTTCATATGGCAGTCAAAGTGAACTTTTCATAACATAAATCAAGCTATTTTCCATTTAAATGCTTTGAAAGCTTTCCATTTATTTTAGACTAACTGCTAAACATGGTAGATAGAGCCCATCATAGTCTACCTTCTCTTAATATCCTAGACTCATTTCACATTCAGGTCTGCTCCCTGCTCAGCCATAATGAATTTCTTTCATCCCTTTGTACTCACTACATGCATCCACTATGGGCCATTTACAAATGCAATGTCCTCTGCCTACTATGTTAATCATTTTTTTTTCTCACATAGTTAACACCTACTTGTCCTTCATATTTCAGTGTAAAACCTCATTTCCTTGAGGAGGTCACCTCTTTCCAGATCAAATCTCCCTCATAGTATTTGGCAGAGAACATTTTGCCTGTTATTCTTTGATTATTACCTTTCCCTTCCACTAGAATACAAGCTGCATGAGAGCAAGGACCATATATTCTTCTCTTCTCTTCTCTGCTCTTCTCTTCTCTTCTCTACCCTTCTCTTCTCTTCTCTCCCCTTCTCTTCTCTTCTCTCCTCCTTCCTTCCTTTCTTCTTTCTTTCACCGTATTCTAGCATATCGAATTTCCCAGCCCCAAGGATCAAATCCAAGCCACAGGCTGTGACCTACCCCACAACTGTGGCAATGCCAGATCCTTCACTCACTGTGTGACAGCAATAACTCCTAGTTTTCTTTAACGTGGTGTCTACAATATCTGATCCAGTGTCTAGAACATAGGCACAAACCAAAATTTGTTAGGAAAACAAAAAAATAAAATGTTAAATACCATTTATTATTCTTTTGCCATTTCGTGGTTTCTCTAGCCAATAACTTCACTGCTTGGAACACTGCAAGTTCGAAGTTTGTATGGTGTTACTACCTCCTAAACCAGACTCTTCTACCAAGTATTTATGGACTAAGTTACCCTTTTTAAACAAGATCTATTAGGGAAGGACTATGCAAAACAACATTTATAATGTATAATGACATTGAGCACTTCTGGTTTCGTGGCAAAATCCTAATGGGTTGAAAGGATAAGATTTGGCATCAGACATGGAATTCATCTGGCTCAAAACATTTATCCAAAAAATTAATGTTATTAAGATTTATTTATTTGAAAATAGCTCTTTTTATTTTTAGAAACTCTAGATTACACAGCTGGGAGGCAGATGTATATGTGTCATAGTCATAGAGGAGCAAGAGCATGTTGGCTCTGTGAACACATTGTTTTGAGTGGAAACACAATATTAGAGAGGATCATGCATTCCATCTGGATGCTATGGTAAACCAACATTGCCCATGTGTCACATTTTTTTTGTGTGCAATGTCTTTGATACATTTTTCTTACCATTCAGGTGACCGGAGTTCCTGTCGTGGTTCAGTGGTTAACGAATCTGACTAGGAACCATGAAGTTGCGGGTTCGATCCCTGGCCTCACTCAGCTATGTGGTTTAAGGATCCAGCATTGGTATGAGCTGTGGTTTAGGTCAAAGAGGTGGTTCGGATCTCGCATGGCTGTGGCTGTGGCTGTGGTGAAGGCCAGCAGCTGAAGCTCCAATTAGACCCCTAGCTTGGGATCCTCCACATCCTAGATGGGGATGCCTAGAAAAGACAAAGACAAAAACAAAAACAACAACAACAATAAAAAGTCCATTCAGGTGACCATGAATTTGGGCAGTTATACCTCCAGTAGACTAAAATTATAGATAAATGTTTATTTAGAAGTGAAGAGAGATTCTCAGCACATTCATTAACTAGATGGTAGTTAAATGAAAACTTCATTGAAATGTATATATTTTTCAATTCTGGCTTCCTCTCCTGTTTTAACATCTAGCTGTTTTCACATGCATTTAAATGTGACTGTACATGTAATTTAAGTAAGTTAACTAGAATGGGTATTTTCCTAGTAATCTAATAACAAACTATTTAATATTTTCATACAGAAGATATTCATACACATTGAAAAGAAGGTATTAAAATGTGGTGGGGACTGGGGCAAACTGGATAATATATGTCTATTTTAAAGGGCAGTAGACACTATTTTTTTTAACTCCCTAATTATGGGATTGGTCTTGCTAGAACTTCTGACTTTTTCTAAAGAAGTTGGAAATCTGGATCTTATGTGAAACACTACAATGTTGAAATACTATTTTAAAACTTTTCAAAACAGTTCAAATATATCTGTGGGGCTTATGTGAGATAAAGGTCCTTAGACCTTTTTGGTATAGAGGCAATATTATGTATTTGAAAATGTATGGATTTTGGAGACAGACAGACAAGAGTATAAATTCCGATGCAGACAGTTATTTGTATGGTTGTGCAGTTATTATAGCCCTTTTGAACCTTTGTGTCCTAAGTTTCAAAATGAAAATGTTATAATTTTTTAATGTCTGTAATAGAAGTAATCAATAAATAGCACATTTTATTAACCATGACTCACTGTAACTAAACTTTCTTCCCATTTCCATACAGTCTCCAATCTTTAATTATTTGCATCCGGGCTTTCTCCAATAACCCTAAAACAAAGTGACCATATAGTCATAATTATTCATTTAATCCTGTGCATCCAGCAAAGCATATTCCACCCTTTGACAATGGCATATACATTTTAAATTGAAAAACAAAACAGATCCTATACACAATGCATCTCGAAGATGGTGTCATGAAGGGAAGCATCTTAAAGTACTTTAGTTATTTGAAAAAGGAGGATGGTAACCAAATGTGTTTTATCATCCATAAGGAATGATCAAGTGGAATGAGCAAGCTCTGGCTCTAGAGAATAAGGATAGATATGCATGTATGAGGAATAGAAGCCTAAGAATTGTTAGATAACACTTATAGCTATTGGTAGCACAGGAATTGATTCTTCCAAGAATTTAAAAATTGAATACCGAAACTCCTATAGGAAACAAGTTGTCCGTCTCATCCTTAAATTCACTGAGAATGTTCATCGCATCTGCTAATGAGATAAATCTTACTGTAATCTAGGCTCACCAAGTTCCTGGGGTTTTATTCAAATTTTAATTAGCTCTTGAGAAATTGTAAAATATAGTTGCAATTAAAACACAGATATTAGACAGAAGAACCTCATTAACATATAAAATACTTTTGGGGAACTAGATATACACTATCAGTTCAGCTAACATATAGATTGGGCAGCCCTATCCAGTGCCAGGTCAAGTGTTAGGTCAAATATGTCAAAAATCCAGTTCTTCCAGATGGTTGGTGTCAAAGAGACAAAACATCTGATGACTGGCTAAATGATTTTATTAAATTGCTTTAACATTTGGTATTATACAGACACATCCTAAAGTAATCACGTACTATGTAAAGTGTAATAGTATACTCAACAAGTCTAATGAAGAAATCTTAAACTAGAGTAAATTTTAGAAACTTTCTATGTTAATGACTGTATATTATAGATGGGTAAACAGAGTTCTAGAAAAATTAAATGACTTGGCCAACATTAAGTGACTTAGAATCTCTGCCTCTTATTTTAATGTACTTTCTGCTGTAGTTGACTTGATCATATCGATAGAAGAAGGCAAAAGATTAATGAAGAAAAATTAGCTCTCGCCAAAAGAAACTGATGAATTAATCTGGGTGAAAAAGATGAGATGATGAGATAAAGACGTAAAGAGAAGATGAAAATAAATGAGTGGAAGGAGCGCAGAAGGGGGAAAGAAAACCAGAAGTAATACCTAAAATAAGAGGAATAATAAAATTGTTATTAATCTGAGGCTAATTATTATGTTGGGAGGTCTCCACTTAATGATGAATGCATATTCATAATCAACACATGGAACTATAAACAGGTCAATAGAAGACCTGCAAACTGAAATCCCAACAGAGGAGTTTTCAACTCATATAGCTTAAGAAAATGCAATCTTTTTTTAAGGTCTGTAGAGACAACCCAAAACGTACTTGCCATTTTAAAACATAGACATGATCAACTCAGTAAAAAATTATTTTATTCATCCAGACATTTTCCCTACTTGGTGCCAAGTGACTTACTTGACACAGTCTCAGATCAAAGTGCACTATGTAATGAATTCTCAGTCTTCAAGCCAGTTATTTAAAAAGCAAGCTTTGTAATCAGCATGCCTTGGTTGGAATCCTAACTCTATACTTTTGGCAAATGAGTTGACCATCTCTGCTTTGGTTTTTTTACTCCTGAAAAAGTGGAACCAATAACTGCACCCTCACTAGATTTTTTTTTAAATAAAAAATAAATGATCCATCTTATGTAAATAATTTGGGACAATATTTAGCACATAGCAATGTCAATATTTGTTGTGATTATTAATTTTCTTGTAAGGATAAATAACAAACAAATGTAATACTGCAGTAAATCTAAATATAAAGACATATAATCCATATCCCTAAATTAATATACCAAGGACATAATTTATAAAAAATGTCACTAAGATATAGAAAAAAAGTTTTAGCATCTTTATTTGGCCTCTGATAAATATAGTCTTCCTCATGTGTTTACAGACTTTATTAGACAAGAGGCAAAAAACCAAAACGATCTAATTTTTAGTCTCATAGGCAAACTAAGTCCCTTTAGTTATTTCGAACAGTTTTCCTTCATACCACCATCCCTGACCCTGTTCTTCAAGACAGATCTTAAAGAAGCAGTAACGGTGTGACAGTAGGAGACTTAGGGAAGTTTTGGCATTGATGAGGTGGTGTCCTTAGATCTGAACTTTGACCTTTGCCTCTTTTGGTTTCTGAATGGCCTGACCAAGGCAATATCTTTATGAACAGAGATGTTTTGATCTCCTTGGTCTTCACCAGAGGCACAAAGTAACCCCTTGGCTGATTCAGCTTTACCGAAGGACTTGTTCAGCCCGGCTGTGACACCCATTTGCCCAGGTGACCCCCACATGACTTCTGTGCTCCTCCTGGATGGAGGCCTCCTCTGGCAATCCTCCCTTCCAGATGGTCATCTGCTTCTTGCTTCCATCCAATCAGAAGGATGAAATATGAGGGACTTTCCTGTCCAAACACACAGATCTCCACCAAGTTTACTTTGACCTGGAATCAGCGGCTCAGGAAGCAGTTTTACTCCAGAGTCCTTTGCATGGAACTCAGCCAAAGCATTCTATTCTTAATTTCCTCTAATTTGTCTTGATATTGATGGTTAAACACCCATCAATCCTGGGGTCAACTGATGCGTGGGAGAGACTAAATGAAATCTTTACATATACTCTTTTGTCCTGTCCTTACACTTTCCCCACAATTCCTTACGGTAGGTAGGAAATGGATTTCCCCAATTTCTCCTCCTCTGTTGGAACCTCCTTATGCACAACCCTCTGATTTAATCAACTAAGATTTACTTTTGATATTTCAGTGGGAGATATGACGTGGAGGGAGCATAGGTAGAGAAGAAATTTAGAAAATGCTCTCTGTCAATAATGTTTTTCTGTAAAATTTCTATTTTGAATATAAGAAGCAATACACTAACACCGTCTCTAATTTTTTTTTTGGTCTTTTTTTCTTTTTAGAGCCACACCTATGGCATATGGAGGTTACCAGGCTAGGGGTCCAATCAGAGCTGTAGCCACCAGCTTACACCACAACCACAGCAACACAGGATCTGAGCCATGTCTGTGATCCTTAACCTACTGAGCGAGGCCAAGAATCGAACCCACGTCCTCATGGATGCTATTCAGGTTCGCTAACTGCTGAGCCATGATGGGAACTCCACTGTCTTTAATTCTTGCATTAAAAATCTTAACTATGGAGTTCCCGTCCTGGTTCAGTGATTAACGAATCCTACTAGGAACCATGAGGTTGCAGATTCAATCCCTGGCCTTGCTCAGTGTGTTAAGGATCTGGCGTTGCTGTGAGCTGTGGTGTGGGTCGAAGACGTGGCTTGGATCCTACATTGCTGTGGCTCTGGCGTAGGCCAGTGGCTACAGCTCCAATTAGAACCCTAGCCTGGGAACCTCCATATGCCATATGCCGTGGGAACAGCCCTAGAAAAGGCAAAAAGACCAAAAAAAAAAAAAAACAAACAAACTTCGCTATTTCAAGGGAGGCGATCAGATACACAAAAAACAGAAAAGAATATTAATATCGTTAAAAATAACATTCCTTGTATTGAAAGCCTTACAGGTGTAAGTTGATCAGTTTACCCATGCTCAAAGGCCTTCTAGAAACTCAATCATTTCTAGGAACATAGAGTTCTGGAAAACAGCTGCCTTCATTTTGGGCAAGTTCCTTTTTCAAGGTGAATTCTATTCTTTGTACCTCTGACAAGTAAATGTCTGCATGCAATGACACTCATCTTGGGGCTGCATACACAGAGGACATAATTTTTTAAATCCTAGAAACAGACTAATACAAATTATATATAAATGTTTATTACACAATTTTTTTTAAATGACATGAAAAACCAGTGGGGAAAGCAAGACTTATTTAATGATGAGCCAGTGAAAAAACTTCTCACAGAATCCTCTACATGCAGCTATGCTTCGTGAGTGTATGCAAGTTGAAAGAATGATTAAGCCACTGATTCTGTCATTGTTATTATATGGTGATTCTTTTCGTAATTGAATGCTTCATGAAAGATTTGTCAAATTCATGATTGGATTACTTTAAGTAAAGTCATTTATTGTGGATTTAATTTTTTTAAATTAAATAATGAAAATGATATTTTAGGTTATGATTTTACTCAGTATGAATATAAACTAATGGGAGAGTCTCCCGTTAGCCTCAAGTATTCCACTTTTACAGAGGGACTCATGGATATAAGCCGATCCATCCATGGTGCAGATTGAATGGAGGCTGGGCATGAGCATTTCAATGCCATTTCAAATAATATGAAAAATGCTAAAATTGAAATATGTTATCTGGAAAAAAAGGCTTCAAAGTATAAGGAAGAGAAAGGAGTTAGTAAGAAAACATTTAAATTTGAGTGATTTTGATGATAGGTAGAATTTACTATGTATCAACTTTCTTAAAAGGCACAACAGTAAAAGAATGAAAGTAATATTGTATAATTCAAGTGTATTTTATTTTTGAGAGTGATAATGATAAATTTAAAGATGTGTACAATTTGGCTTTTTTCCTTTGTTACTTCAGTAGTCTATATTCCATGAACATTTTTCCTTTCACTTCAGGATATAGGTGAATTTATTGTGAAGGAAGAACACAGACAGGAATGGAGGTTTCATAGTATAAATCAACAGTTAAAAAAATGATTCAGTGCAAAGTCAGAATACCCACACCTGATCTTCATCAGCATTATGACAATAATGTCTGATAATTAAAATAGTTACTTTAAATTGCAAATGAATAATAGCATAATTCAAGTTTCTTTCCTATGAGCTTTATATACAAAACACCGGTGTCTGTGGCTTGAACAAATTCCTTGACCACTTTTTGCCTCGATTTGCTCATTAGTAAAATGGGGATAAAAATTTTACCCAACTCATAGAGTTTTGCTTTGTTTTGGTATGGCTTAAATATAAAGAACCAGAATAGTACCAGGAACATATGACTTCATCGTCATTATTAATAAGTTTTATACCATCATTATTATTATTGTCAGCCACTGAGGTTTTTTTTTTTTTTTTTAATGCCTGCACTACAACATATAGAAGTTCCTATGTCAGGGATCAAATCCAACTTATACCACAGCTATGGCAACACCAGATCTTTTAGCCTACTGTACCAGGCTGGAGATCAAACCTGTACCTCTAGAGCAACCTGACCCACTGCCATTGAATTTTTAACACACTGTGCCATGAAGGGAACTCCAACTACTGAGTTATAATGAACATCAATTCCTAAGACACTGTTCATGATGGTTTGCACTTTGGTTTATTAATGCTCCAAGAATTAAGCTGAGCAAACTATACTTGGGATATACACCATATTGAGGATACAAGTGGATACTTTAGCTCTTTGTCTGATCTTTTGTTGTTTATAGAGGAACAGCTGAAATTTATGGGTCAGTTTTAGACCATAAGATAAGAGGAATCTTTCATATGAGAGATTCTGGTCTATGGGCTTGTGCATTTTATGTAAGCAGCATAGAAAGGGTCATGTGGTATCCAAGACTTTATCTTTTTAGCACAGAAGGAATTTCTTGCTCAAGAAAAACGATGTACCTTTATGATCTCTTTCTTATGGCATCAATGGGTCTGGCCTTCTTTCACCAGAGTAACCAAAAGAAGTGATTCAATCCTCATTTTTAAAATTTTTTATTACTTTTGTTTTTGCTTTTATTGTCTTTTTAGGGCCTCACCCGCAGCATATGGAGGTTCCCAGGTTAGGAGTCCAGTTGGAGCTGTAGCACTGGCCTATGCCACAGCTACAGCAATAAGGGATCCTAGCCACATCTGTGACCTATACCACAGCTCACAGCAATGCCCTGATCCTTAACCCAATGAGCAAGGCCAGGGATTGAAACTGCATCCTCATGGATACTAGTTGGGTTCATTAACCCCTGAGCCATGATGGGAGCTCCTCAATCCTCTTTTATTGAATATTTCCTGGCAGAAGTATTTTCTCTAAACAGATACAGCAAGACTGCAGAAGACTGGGTAGGTTCACCAATGTGATTCTGAGAACCTCCTTTGGCTATGTCATATGTCTAGGCATAACTTTCCCTGATGTGATATATATATATATATGTGTATATATATATATATGTATATATGTATATATGTATATATATATGTATACATGTATTTATATGTATATATATGTATATATGTATATATATGTATATATGTATATATATATACACACACACACATGTATTTTGTATGTTGTGTGTGTGTGTGATATATTTTGGCCATGCCAGCAGCATGTAGAGGTTCCTCAACTAGGGATCGAACCTGAACCACAGCAGTGACGATGCCTGATCCTTACCACACTGAGCCACCAAGGAAGTCCTTGTCATGGTATATTATGGTAGGGATTATGTTTGAATTCTGATACTCTACTGGGGAGACAGAAGTACTAGAAAAAAGAAAATCTGAGGCCCAGGAACTTTGTTGTTTGCTTACTTCTTAGGTCCTATTTATAGGACCTAAAACTTGAAAAATGTTCACTACATACTAAAAACCTTTGTATAATTTGCTTTTCTGTTCTCAACTTTTAGTAAGAGTCTTACTTCCATTTTAGATGTTAGAAGTTTTAAACCAATCAAAACACTGGAAAAGTATATCATGGTATCTTTTATAAAAACCCATCAAGGAACAACGACAACAAAAAAGTAATCTAAATAAACTAAAATCCAGGAGGGGACAAGCCCTTCATAAGAAAGAAGAGTGAAGGGATCTCTTATAACTGACATGGAGGGAGATGAGGAATCTTGTATAGATGGGAATAAGGGAAAACCAATCTAACATGACATTTTTTTTTGTCTTTTTGTTGTTGTTGTTGTTGTTGTTGCTATTTCTTGGGCCGCTCCCTCGGCATATGGAGGTTCCCAGGCTAGGGGTCGAATCGGAGCTGTAGCCACCGGCCTACGCCAGAGCCACAGCAACGCGGGATCCGAGCCGCATCTGCAACCTACACCACAGCTCACGGCAACGCCGAATCGTTAACCCACTGAGCAAGGGCAGGGACTGAACCCGCAACCTCATGGTTCCTAGTCGGATTCGTTAACCACTGCGCCACGACGGGAACTCCTAACATGACATTTCTAATGTGGGCTGGTATGACCAGCTAAATTCCACCAGAGCCTGGAAAGGAATAAACAACATTACTGCCAGTTCTGTCCTTCTGATCTTTACTGAGTGGTAAAAGTTGGGGTGGAAAGGGAGTTCCTGTTGTGGCTCAGTGGGTTATGAAACCAACTAGTATCCATGAGGACATGGGTTCAATCCCTGGCCTTGCCCAGTGGGCTAAGGATCCAGCGTTGCCCTGAACTGTCAGAGCAGCTCAGATCCTGTGTTGCTATACCTATGGCCTAGGCAGGCAGCTACAACTTCAATTCGACCCCTAGCGTGGGAACTTCCACATGCTGCAGGTTCAGCCCTAAAAAAAAGGGGGGGGGGGTGGAAAAAATATTGAGAGAAACTCCCAGAATTTGCAGCTGAGAAATATTAGAGATGAATGAAGGAGCAATAGTAAGAGGCAATATTGTTTGTTTGATGGTATTAGAAAGCTCCAACATCTTAAAATGTCTCTTTAGGGATAATTAAACTTCCTAGCATATTTTGGAAATATATTTAATGCTCACTTTAAATCAGTTCCATGCTGCACTTCCTAATCTATGTCTGTCTGTGCCCCCCGCCAATGCCATCGAGATGTCCCCTAAACCATCACCTCAAAGGTGTTTGCAGAATTTAATGATGGTTTGGAGACAGGTGAAAGAACCATGCTGTAAAACAACAAGGAGTTCCCCAAACTTAAATGTCTCTGAGTACTTGGACAAGACTGTCTACCTTCTGTGACCCCAGTGACTTCATTGTGAGATGAGGGTAGATTTAGTGGTGCTCAAGTTCTTTCCCATCACTAAAATTTCATCAGAACATTTCCTTATACAGTTGTCCCTTGGTATCCAGGCAGAAGTGGTTCTGGGAACCCCTACTGATACCAAAATCTGCAAATCTCAAGATCCTTATAGAAAATGGTGGAGTATTTGCATATAACCTACACACATCTTCCCATATATTTAAATCATCTCTAGGTTACTTATAACACTTAATATATTGTAAATGCTATGTAAATAGTTTTAAGTACATTGTAAGTGCTATGTGAAATGGTGCAGAAAAAGTTTTGCTCTTTTGAAGTTTCTGGAATTTTTGTTTGTTTATTTGTTTTTTTTTTTTTTTACTATTTTTGCTCTGTGGTTGGTTGAATTCATGGATGCAGAACCCCACAGATATGATACAGAGCCAACTGTATTCTCTTCCCTTTAGCAAGTGCATAAAGGAAGATCAAAATAGAAATTCCTAACATGTTCCCAGGTTTCAGAGATACAACTTTTTTTTTTTTTTATTTTGTGGTTGTTGTTTTTTAGGGCTGTGCATGTAACATATGAAGTTCCCAGGCTAGGATTTGAATTGGAGCTGCACGGCCACAACAACATGGGATCCAAGCCATGTCTGCCACCTACACCACAGCTTACGGCAACACCAGAGTGAGGCCAGGAATTGAACCCACATCCTCATGGATACTAGTTGGGTTCATTACCACTGATCCACAACAGGGACTCTAAGAGATAGAACTTTTAAAAGAATTATGCTTTCAAAGAAAGATTTTTCAAAAAATTCTAGCTTTATCTTGATCTGAACAATCAAGAAATTGATGGGCTTAAAGATAAAAATATCAACAAACTAAGCTATGTATTAAACATTTCTTAGACATCCAAAATCATGGTCCATAAATCATAGTTCTCTGACTATGAGAAAAAATGCTTGCACCATAAAAATGCCACAAGTATTCCATTTCATTTAGAAATACAGCAAAAGCAATGCTGAAAGTTATAAAATATTTAGTGATTGACTTACAGGTCCTACAACTGTATCTCTTGGTACATATTTCTATGGTCATTGACCTAAAGAGGGAATTGTGCCCTTGCTAAAAAAAATAAAAATAAAAAAAAGAAAAAGCAGAACAAAATTTCTGTTTAATACAAGGTCTACTAAATCCTTTCCCAGAGAAAGCCTTTTTCACTACTTCCAAACATATACCTTTTCATTTTCTACCCTGAGAATTACACACTCAAATGCCTATAGCAATCAGAAAGGCAACCCAGATCAGCCTAGCAGAATAGGTACAAATGTGGTGACAGAGTGGACACACAAGCCTGATAAGGGAGTAGAGACTACTTACATCCAACCAGCTATCATATAGTAAAACAAGATTGTCTACAAGCCATTTTCTTTCCTCTTGAGTGCACAGCTAAAGTATATTTCCCAGCCTTTACTGCCATTAGGTAAGGCATGTGGTTGACTGTTGGCTAATGAAACATGGGTGGGATTGACAAACTCCATATCTAGGCCTGGACCATAAAACCTACCATGCATAATTCTCTATTCTCTTTCTTCTTTCCCCTGCTGAATAGAGAGAACACCAAAGACCCAGAGGAGGGTATAATAATAAAATAAAATGAACATGTGCCTTTGATATATCACTCAGTGGAAAGCTATCCAGAAGAGACACCAGATCAGGAATGCCTTTGTTGAACCACTGCTTTGGGAAGAAATAAATATTTATTGTGTTAAGTTATTGAAAATTTGCTATTGTTTACTGAATTCAGCCTAGCCTGATAAATTTATATTGCCCTGCTAAGCAGGTTCAGAATTTCCATCTCAGTATTTCAAGACAAACCAGGAATCTGAAATATAATGTGAAATCTCCTGGTTATTAAACATTGACAAATAATTCAAACACTTTAAAAATATTGCTTTACCTAAACAAACATGTTGTAAACATGATCTTCAAGCTATGTTTAAGCCTGTTTTAGTCATACAGGCTCATTTACTATTTCGTACACTTTGCAGACCCACACATAGATTCACATTCTTCCCTCAGCCTAGAATGTCCTTTTTCACCTCTTTCTTCAAGGAAGACATCCCTGATCCTTTAGTTAGTATGATTAGTTGGTATAGAAATGAAATATTTGGAACAATTATTAAATTTACTTGGTATATGGTTTATGAATACAAAATATTCTTTTTTTTTGGTCTTTTTGTCTTTTTAGGGCCACACCTGTGGCATATGGAGGTTCCCAGGCTAGGAGTCTAATCGAAGCTATAGCCACTGGCCTATGCCAGAGCCACAGCAGTGTCAGATCCGAGCTGCATCTGCTACCTACACCACAGCTCACGGCAACGCTGGATCTTTAACCCACTAAGCGAGGCCAGGGATCAAACCTGCAACCTCATGGTTTCTAGTCAGATTTGTTTCCGCTGCATCATGATGGGAACTCTATAAAATATTCATAGCAAACATAAAATAAATTAGTACCAAACTGTCATGAAGGAAAGTTGCTTGAATCTCGGGAATAGTGTGAACAGTAGAAAGAGACATAGAGGGGGGTTAATAAAGGAAGTGAAGAAATGATCATAGGATAAATAAAATTTGAAAATAAGTTATAGGAGTTCCCGTCATGGCTCAGTGGTTAATGAATCTGACTAGGAACCATTAGGCTGTGGGTTCAATCCCTGGCCTTGCACAATGGGTTAAGGATCCGGCATTGCTGTGAGCTGTGGTGTAGGTCACAGAGGCAGCTTGGATCTGGTGTTGCTGTGGCTGTGGTGTAGGCCACAGCTACAGCTCTGATTTGACCCCTAGCCTGGGAACCTCCATATGCCACGGGTGCAGCCCTAGGAAAAGACAAAGACAAAAAAAAAAGTTACGGTCTTCTATGTTAAAATCAACACATCTCTCTTGAGATATTCCCCTCAAAGTCAGACAAGTATATTACAACTTTTACTTTAAAAATTATTTTGCATGGGGAATCTTTATTCAATGACATTTTCACAAAACAGATTTATCATCATCTTTCAGAGAAAAGTAGTAGAGTGGGTATTCATTGGAGGAGGTAACATCTTCTAAATTTCTTACATATGATGAACTTGTGCCAAGAAAATTAGGGAGAGAAACATTAAAGCAATAAAAGTTTAGGTAAATAAACTGTGGTTGAAAAAGCAGATATACCAATACCCATATATTCATGATAAACTCTCAGAAAACTAGGAATAAGGGAGAATTTTCTCAACTTGATAAAGAATATCTACAAAAAGCCTACAGCTAACATCACACTTCATGATGAGAAACTTGAAGATTTTCACCAAGATCAAGTACAAGACAAGGACGTCCCTTCTCACCACTTGTTTTTACACTCATAAGGGAAGTCCTTGCTAGTAAAACAAGGCAAGAAAAAGAAACAGTGGGTATACATATTGGGAAGGAAGAAATAAAAATATATTTGTTCACAAATGACATGAGCATTCATGTAGGAAAAAACTGACAAAAACTCCTGGAACATGTAAGAAATTATAACAAGGTTGAAGAATACAAGGACAGTACAGAAAAGTCAATTATGCCAACAATGAACAAGTAGAATTTGCAATTAAAAACACACAATTGGCATAAGAACTTCCCCCCAAATTAAAAAAAAAACACATGTATAAATGTAACAAAATATATACAAGATCAATATGAACAAAACCCACAAAACTGATAAACAAAGTCAAAGAAGAACTAAATAAGTAAAGATACATTCCATGTTCATGGATAGGAAGACTCAACATGGTCAAGATTCAGTTATTCCCAAACCAATGTCAGTTCTTCCCAAAATGATGTGTAGAGTCAATGAAACTCCAGTTAAATTCAAATTATTTTTGTGGATATTGACAGTCATTGTAAAGTTTATATGGAGTGGCAAAAGACTTAGAATAAGCAACACAATTTTGAAAGAGAGGAATAAAGTTGAAGAACTGATTCTACCCATCTTCAAGTTTTGCTCTAAAGCTTCAGTAAACAAGATAATGTGGTATAGGTGAAATAATAGACAAGTGGATCAATGTAATAGAATAGAAAGCCAAGAAATAGACTCTCATGAATAATCTTTAATCTTTAAACAAGATTTAACAAAGGAGCAAAGTCAACACAGCATGGCAAAGATAGTCTTGTCAATAAATGGTACTGGAACAATTGGATATCTACATGCAAAAAAATATGTATACACAGATGTTACAGCCTTCACAAAAAAATAACTCAAAATGTATCATAGACATACATAAAAATCATGAAACTATAAAACTTCTAGAAGATAACATAGGAGAAAATCTAGACGACTTTGTGGATAATGAGGACTATGTATATACAACACCAAAGGCAGGATCCATGAAAGAAATAATTAAGTTGGAACTTCATTAAAATAAAAAATTTTTGCTTTGCGAAAGACAATATCAAGAAAATGAGAAGACAGGTCACAGACTAGGAGAAATCATTTGCAAAAGATATTTATGATAAAAAATTATTATCCAAAATATACAAAGAACTCTCCAAACTAAACCATAAGAAAACAACCCAGTTATAAAATGAGCCAAAGACTTTATCAGACACCTCACCAAAAGAAGATATATAGCAGGCAAATAAACATATTAAAAGAACTTCGTATCATATATCATCAGGGAAATGCAAATTGAAATGATAAGATAGCACAGCAGTCCTATTAGAATGGTCAAAATTTGTAACACTGACAACACTAAATACTGGCAAGAATGTGGAGCACAAGGAACCCACATTCGTTGCTAGCGGGAATGTAAAATGATACAACCATTAAGACAATATGGAATTTTATACAGAATTAAATATACTTTTACTATATGATCCAGTACTCGTGCTCCTTACTATTGACCCAAAGAAGTAATTCAGAAGTAGAGCAGAAGGTGACACACGGTCATATGACAAAAAAGAGGACCTAGTTAGAACAAAACACTCATTAATATCTTTGCTATTTTTGATTATTTTACCAATGCTATAGTGAAAGTGAATTAGTAGTTCAAGATAGCACCATACTCTCACACCTGTGGCATATGAAATTTCCCAGGACAGGGGTCAAATTGGAACTGGAATTGCAGCTGAGTCCTATGCCACAGCATAGCAACATGGGATCTGAGCCACGTCTATGACCTGTATCATCGTTTGTGGAAACACTGGATCATTAACCCACTGAGTGAGGGCAGGGATAGAACTTGCATCCTCACAGAGACAATGTTGGGTCCTAACCTGCTAAGCCACAACAGGAATGCCTTACATAAATAAGAGCCATTAACTTACATAAGTGATTGTCCACAGAAGGAGTCAACAATTGCTCCCACACCTAAATTTATATACCACTTCTTCCTTCAAGACATAAAGCTATACCTCACCCTTAAATCACAGTGACCACATACATGAAATAACTTGTGACATAAAAATTTTCACTTTTTAAATTTGGCCATAGACTCTAGAGCCAATTTTAATTCACTTAAGCTATTAATTTGTGATGAGGCTAGAATAATGGTTTGAGATAGCAGATAGGAGAGGAAAGTCAAAGACTTGTGTCAGCTACATAAATTTTTTTTTTATGTTGAGAAAGTATAGTACGTGGAAGGACCAGCTTCATACAAGATGGGGTCTATAAAGAGAAGACACTAGAAACACACCCCCCCTAAGAACTTTGAATGCAAGGCCAAAATTTCATTCATTTTGTTCCTAAGAAAATAATCACTTCAACAAAGTCTTAAAGAGCCATTCAAATTCTTTATGATAATATATTGTGTTTGATAGACTAATGTAATGAAAAGAACACTGGGATTGGGTAATGAAATCATGGGTTCAGTTTGGGCTCAGATACATCCAAGCTGTGTGCTTTGGGAAAGTCAAAAAACTTCTGTATCTCAATTTCTTTTTGTATCCAATGAATTATTTAAACTAGATGAAACTAGCTCAAAACTTTCATTGAAAAAGATACATGCACCCTTATGTTCATAGCAGAACTATTCGCAAGAGCCAAGACATGGAAACAACTTAAATGTCCATCAACAGATGAATGGATTAAGAAGATGTGGTATATATACACAATGGAATACTTCTCAGCCATAAAAAAAGAACAAAATAATTCCATTTGCAACGACATGGATGGAATTAGAGACTCTCATACTAAGTGAAGTAAGTAAAAAAGAGCAAGACAAATACCACATTATATCACTTATATCTGGAATCTAATATATGGCACAAATGAACCTTTCCACAGAGAAGAAATTTATGGACTTGGAAAACAGACTTGTGGTTGCCAAGGGGGAGGGGAAGGGAGTGGGATGGACAGGGAATCTGGGGTTAATAGATGCAAACTATTGCATTTGGAGTGGATAAGCAATGAGATCCTGCTGTATAGCAGAGGGAACTGTATCTAGTCACTTGTGATGGGACATGGTGGAGGATAATGTGAGAAAAACTATATATATATATATATATGACTGGGTCACTTTGCTGTACAGTAGAAATTGACAGAACACAGTAAATCAACTATAATGGAAAAATAAAAATAATAAAAAATGAAAAATAAACTAGATGATCTTCAACATCCTTTGAACTGAAAAGTTTTGATTCCATGATTAGTGCTTAATATAAATACAGCATTAGCTAAATGTCAGATTTATGCTGCTGTGGTAGTGTTTTCATGGAATTATGTATCTAGTTCAAGGAAAATGATTGCATCCTTAATTCTGTTAGCCTTAGGCTAAAAATGAGTAGGATAATTAGCAGGCCCTTCTAGATTGCATATAGTTTTGGAAAAGGGACTTTGAAGGCTTAAAAGTTTAATAAAGATTTGAAGATTACATTTTATTTTCATATCTTAAAAATACATAAAACTGTTAAAAGACTGTATTTAGTCATGGTCTTTCTTGCAACATTAAAATTGGTCTGTTCTACATGACAAAGATATTTATAGGCCTTAGAGAAATCAGTCTATTAGGAAATCCTCAACTGGCCATATGTGTACTATTAAGCATTTTCATTTGGCACTTCTTTGCAATTAGAATTCCAAAGGTTGTGCTGACTGGTTGTGGATACCATATGTTTGGCATTAGTCCTAGAAATTCTGCCACATGTTGGTTTTGATATCACAAGCCCTACAGTGAAGAGAAACAAAAGATTACCAAACATTTCAAATTGATGTCTAAGCCCCACATTTTACAATCAAATTAAGTATAAAGACTATGAAGATTACAATTATCTGTTGGTGAAAATTGTTGAGTGTATGTACTGTGCTCAAAGCATATCTTCCAAAATTCAGAACAAATAACAATGACCCTTGGAATAAACAAATTGATTTTGTGTTGTTTAATTTGTTTAGAAAAAGAAATTTAAGGCCAAAGTTTTAAGTTTACCTAGAATTGAAAGAGTGCACGACAGTCATTGGGGACTTTAAGACTTTTGAACCATGTCTTTATAGAAGAGAGTGCATAAGAAATCTTTGTGTGTATATAATAAGTAGTAGCTTCTTAACTGAGAAGTCAAGAGAGAATTTGGTTTTAGTCTATTTCCACTAAAGCAAAGGAATATTGTCACCAAAATGACTCTTTTGAGTCTAATAAAATGGCTCAAAGGATTTGCTGTCTTTACCACTCCTGACCTTGCCCTTTTTTTTTAGTGGTCATTTCTTAATGTTTGGCAAGCAAGTAGACTCAGTTGATGACTGTATCAGTATAACTGAGTAATCAGAAAGAATGACAAATTATTAATATGCGCAGAGGGACCTAAAAAAAGGGTGGTTATTGGTAATCTCTTTAACAGACATAGTGAAAAGAAGAAATAAAGAAATGTCTCATCCTTATCTTTTCAGCCACCATTGACAGATTCTAAGAGCAATGAGAGCAATAATTCTACACCTCTGCTTTTGCCTCCTGCAGATAAGAACCATTGAATCAGCCTTTGTAGTGGTTGAACTGACTGAGAACTGAGAATACACCCATATCTTAGGGCTAGATTCTAAAGGTATTTGACTTAGAGCTGTCAGGTGGTCCATCAAAAGATGTCAGAAGTACAAAACAGATCATCTCTACACAGCTTTGGAGTCTAAAATTAGCTTGAGAAGATTGGGAGAATTAATGCATCATGAAAACTTAGTCAACTAATGCAAGATTCAGAGAAGCAATTTTTCCTGACTCTTTTGCTTCTACCCCTGATCAACTAGTGGCATAAATGTTCACCAGGTTTCATCAGGATTACATGTTTTAGGTTCACAGGGAATTGTATGCCAGAGAGTGGTTGGTTTATTCATTCTTCACTCATGCAAAAATGTTTTTGAGCTACTACTGAGTTCCAGGTACGCTGGTAGAAAAAGGAAACTTAGCGGTGTTCAAGAAAAGCATGATTATCTGCCGTCACGCAGCCTCAAGTCCAGAAATAAAGCCATTAAAATCACACAAACAATTATACAAATTGGTATTTACTAGAAACAATGTAATTTGACATGAACCTGAAGTACTGGGACCTATGTGGATATATTACTTAAAGACCTAAACTATTCTTAGAATTTATGGGATGTTTCTCTAAAGAAGGACATTTATTTTAAGGTCTGAAAAATGGATGAAGCCAGAAAAGGAAGGGGCCAGAGTGGAAAGTGAAAGTGTTTTGCTTGAGCACTGCCTTTGGAAGTAGGAGAGGTTACTTTTTCAGATTATTGCACATAAATTTAAAAAATCTTGAAGGAAAAATATTTAGAAAAAAATGCATTTTGGAAATCCTTACCATGTATAGTGGCACAGACCTACACAGAGGAAATACATGTGAAATAAGCAGGAAATGTTGAAATTGAAACAAGAAGATAAATATAAAATATTTTGAGGGATTATAAAATAAAAATATGGATCACTTTATAAAATATTCAGTAGTCAAACCAGACTATGCTCTGCTCAATAGGAGCAACCTGATGGAATTTGTGTTTTCCCACCAGGAAATGGTGTGAACTAGTGAAAACTGATGTCAATATAGAAATGTCACTGCTAAGATCAATGTGGAGAATTGGAAGCACTTCTCAGAGATCCCTGGCTGCAGTATTATTAAACTATTTCTCTATTGGCTGAGTTGATTTCCACACCCTCCTGAGGGGAGAGGGAAAATACTGTCAACACGTTACAAGTGATGTTCTAGGCAACTGTTCCCGCGCCCCTCCTTTCTTCTTATTTCCAGTATTCCACAAGCAATTTTCAGCACCTGAAAATTAGGAATCATCTAATGTGAGCATTGAAAATATAATTTAGAAGTATATTAAATATATAGCATAATAGCATATACATAAACAACTGAGAAAAGAGGCCAGTGTTTTCCATTCCACAATTTAAACTCCCTTGACCAGTTGAGGAAATCCTTAAGTAGAGCAACTGGACCAAATAATTTTCCTGCCACACACAAAGCCACGCTGGAGTCAGGGTGCTTCTGTCATCATTCAGGCTGTATCTCCCAACTGTGGTTGGGGCTCCACCAGTCTAGGGGGAATTACAGACTGCTACTTCTGTGATAATGCTGCTAGCAACTGGTTAGAGAGATATGAGGGTATGTCGAGAAAGTTCTGAGGACTCCAAAAGGTCATTGTGACCTAGGGCACATGAGTCAGCCCTTTTTAAAACTCCAGGAGCCTTCCCCTAAGTTTTCTTTATCCTGTGTCTCCAAGGCCAATAAAAGGAATAAATGGTTTGAGACACTCAAATGCAGCCACCGGACGATGGATCAGACTGTGTTTGCTTTTTGGAAACCTCAAAGCTTTGGCATTTAGAGGAAGCAAAGCAGGGTGGGGAGCACCACTCAGTCTGGAAAAGGGAGAGCCTGGAGGCTGGTGCTGACTAGCAAGGGGAGCCAAGTGGTAAAGTCATGGGGGAAAATATCTGGAAGTTACTTAGAAGTAATTGAACCAGAGCCAGTATCTTTCAGCAAATGGCCTCGGGTGCCCCCTGGTAGTACATTTACAAGGGATAGCTCCTCTGTTTCAGTCTAATACACTTAGATACACGGAGATGGCCAGTGTGATTCAGATTTCATAAGAGATGCTTCCCCCTGCATTTTTCCCCCTCGGCTTTAATTCTACAACTATTTAAAACAGGAGATGTGGTAGTCTTTGCAAACCATTTTCACCCCAATAAGCTTAGTTTCTAAAGCTTGAAATAAATATTCCCTCACAAGTTACAACATTGGGCAGAGTCTTGAAGATTCTAGGTCTATCAAAAAATAAATTCAATGTAAGTAAAGTGACTGAGTCAGGTGCAAGGACACCAGGTTAGAAATCTAGTCCCAATAAATCTATAAAAGTAGTAGTCGTAATTGTAACGCTTTACACTTATGTAATAGGTTTTCACAGACCTTTTGCCTTTACCTCAGTCGTTCACAACAACTAGTGAGGTAAGTGGAACAAGAGTTATTATCCACATTTTACAAATGAGGAAACTGAGACTCACAAAGACTGCATTTGCCCAAAGAAATGGTGAAGGGTAATGCCAGGACTGGAAGACAAGCTTCCAAATTCCAAGTTTATTCACTTTTCCATTACTCAATCTGCCTCTTTCTCCATCTTACGGGAGTCATCCAAGCTTATTTTTAATTTGAAAGGAAAGGGGGAAGATAAATATTTGAGAAATGGAAAAAGCAAAAATAAAAGCAAGAGCTAGTGTGGATCATTATATAATGAGGTAGTGCTTGGCTCACCAATATGTAAATTATCTAAGGCTTGTGACTGATTGACTGATACAATTAACACTCTGTGATAAACAATGTTCAGCCCAAGAGAGGGCAATAATTCATTTTTTACTAACAATAGCCTTGTATATTCTGATGCACAAACACGGCCTTAGTATGGGGCATTTCTAACAGTCCACCTTCCACATAAAATATGGCTCCCAAATCTCATTTTAGTGTAGACAGAAAACTGGTGTTTTTCAGATTAGTTATTTTATTAATGAATTTTTTCTAGAGAAATAAAATATACTGATGAATCAATGCATTCAATGCACATACCTATTATTTTCTTTACATGGACTTAGTTATTATTTAACTAAAAATAGGACAAAATAATATAATAAGAAATCCTGGATAACTTTTCCCCAAAAATAATAAAAAATATTTTTGTGAGAAGGATAATTGACAATTTGAATTAGAATCTGGTCACTTATGATGAAGCATGATGTGAGAAAAAAGAACGTATACATGTATGTGTAACTGGGTCACCATGCTATACAGTAGAAAATTGACAGAACACTGTAAACCAGGTATAATAGAAAAAAATAAAAATCATTATATAAAAAAAAAGAATTCAAGGGACTATATATTAATGCAAGAATGCAATCTGTTGTGTGGCTACCTAAAGAAAATCCTTTAATTAAAACAAATTAGTTATACTTGCTTATTTAATAGTCAAATCATCAAAGAACAGATACATTTATCAAAGTGCAATCTGATGTAAAATTCTATACTTATTTGCTTTATGGATAAAAAATGCCACTTTAAGGATAAAGAATAATCAAGCTGTATTAATGCATTAAGTTGCATTAGGTACAACTGTAATCAGAAACATGAAGGAGTTGCATTAGCAACTCTGAGGATCCCAGTCCTAAGCTTACAATCAGTCATGCAAACCAATAACAGGAATTTCAGCTCCCTTCTCTAGCATTGAAAGAACATCAATAACCCCCCCAAAAACTGAAAACTTAAAAGGGATTTTACAGAATGATGTTTTTCTAATACTGTAGAGGACACAGAGAGGTCATTTATCATTTAAGCAAGGAACTTTCCTCTATCAAACAGGAAATTACATAATGTTTTGGAATGTAAGTCAAACTTTTAAAAATGAATAGTTTTATTTTTTCTTACTAAAAAGCTAGAGTCTGCTGAAATAGCTCCTTAAGTATCTTAAGACTATATTCATGTTTTAGATGCAGAGAATAAGAGTGCTAGGGTGGTATGGAGTCCTCAGTGCTAAAACAATAATGACCATATTCCACACTATGAAATTTGGTATTTTATCTTCAATTTTTAAATAAATTTTTTATTGAAATAAAGCATGTTATGGAAAATACATTATATCAAAGTGTACAGATTTGTGAATTGTGACAAAATATCAGATCATGTAACCAACAAAGTCTAGGAATAAAGCACCACCAGCATCTTAGAAACACCCTTTATGCATCACCCAGCTCATCACTTGATCCTTCCTCCCCACAGCTTAATAACCACTATTCTGCCTTCTAATATCAAGAATTATTTTTGCCTTGTTTTTGAACTTTATATGAAAGGAATCATACTGTCTGAATTGCTTGGGGTTGAGTCTTGCATTCAGGTTTTTGATTGTGAGATTCATTCATGTTGTTGTATATAGCATGTTTGGTCTTTTTTTTTCTAAATCATTCTCTCTGACTTTTATTTTGTTTTTTACTTATTAAAATTTTTATTAGCATATAGTTGATTTACAATATTGTGTTAATTTCAGGTGTATTGCAAAATGAATCTGTTTCATATATATATTTCCATTCTTTTTCAGATTTTTTTCCTATATAGCACCTATGGCCAACTAATCTATGGCAAAGGAGGCAAGAATAGACAATGGAGGAGAGACAGTCTCTTCAATAAGAGGAGCTGGGAAAACTGGAAACCTACATGTAAAAGAGTGAAATTAGAACATTCTCTAACATCACCCACAAAGAAACTAAAAATGAATCGAAGGCCTAAATGTAAAGATATTGTTTGGTCATTTTCCATGCTAATTGTGTCTGTTGTGTTGTGCCACAATTCACTTGTGTTTTCTACTATTGAGGAATATTTAGATTATATTCTGGTGTTGGCTATTATGAATTATTCTCTGAAAATTCCTTTTTTATATATATAATCATTTTTATTTTTTCCTGTTATTGCTGGTTTACAGTGCTCTGTCAGTTTTCTACTGTATGGCATGGTGACCCAGTTACACACACACGTATCCTTTGTCAAAGATTAATTGACCATAGATGTCTGGGTTTATTTCTGGGTTCTCCATTCTGTTCCATTGGTCTGTCTGTCTATTTTGGTACCAGTACCACACTGTCTTGATGACTGTGGCTTTGTAATATTGCCTGATGTCTGGGAGAGTTATGCCTCTTGCTTGGTTTTTGTTCCTCAGAATTGCTTTGACAATTCTGGGTCTTTTGTGGTTCCATAAAAATTTTTGGATTGTTTATTCTAGTTCTGTGAAAAATGTCATGGATAATTTGATAGGGATTGCATTGAATCTGTAGATTGCTTTGGGTAGTATGGCCATTTTTACTATATTAATTTTTCCAACCCAGGAGCATGGAATATCTTTCCATTTCTTTACTTCTTTGATTTCTTTGATTAATGTCTTATAGTTCTTAGCATATAAGTCTTTCACCTCCTTGGTCAGGTTTATTCCCAGGTATTTGTTTCTTTGGGATGCAATTTTAAAAGGTATTGTGTTTTTGTATTCCTTTTTTAATATTTCATTGTTGGTATACAGAAATGCGACTGATTTCTGAATGTTAATCTTATGTCCTGCTACTTTGCTGAATTTGTTGGTCCATTCAAGTAGTTTTTGGGTTGAGTCCTAGGGTTTTCTATGTATGGTATCATGTCATCTGCATACAGGGACAGTTTTACCTCTTCTCTTTCTATTTGGATGCCTTTTATTTCTTTTGTTTGTCTGACTGCTGTGGCTAGGACTTCCAGTACCGTGTTGAATAACAGTGGTGAGAGCGGGCATCCTTGTCTTGTTCCAGATTTTAGTGGAAAGGCTTTCAGCTTTTCTCCATTGAGTATTATATTTGCTGTGGGTTTGTCATAAATGGGTTTTATTATGTTAGGGTATGTTTCCTCTATACCGACTTTGGTAAGAGATTTTATCATGAATGGATGTTGGACTCTGTCAAATGCTTTTTCTGCATCTATTGAGATGATCATGTGGTTCTTTACTTTTCTTTTGTTAATGTGGTGTATGACGTTATGTTGAATGAACCATCCTTGTGAACCTGGGATGAATCCCACCTGGTTGTGGTATATGATCTTTTTTATCTGTTGTTGGATTTGGTTGGCTAAAATTTTGTTGAGAATTTTTGTGTCTATATTCATCAAAGATATTGGCCTATGGTTTTCTTTTTTGGTGGTATCTTTGTCTGGTTTTGGAATTAGGGTGATGATGGCAGCATAGAATGTCTTTGGGACTGTTCCTTCTTCTTCAACCTTTTGAAAAACTTTAAGGAGGAAGGGTATAATTTCCTCCTTGTATGTTTGGTAGAATTTGCCTGTGAAGCCATCTGGTCCTGGACTTTTGTTTGTAGGGAGTGTTTTTATGACATATTCAATTTCATTTCTAGTGATCAGTCAGTTCAGCTGATCTGTTTCTTCCTGATTCAGTTTTGGCAGGCTGTAAGTCTCTAGAAAGTTTTCCATTTCTTCCAGGTTGTCAAATTTGTTAGCATACAGTTGTTCCTAGTATTCTCTCAGGGCTTTTTATATTTCTGCAGTATCCGTTGTGACTCTCCTTTTTCATTTCTTATTTTGTTTATTTGGGTTTTTTCTCTCCTCTTCTTGGTGAGTTTAGCCAGAGGTTTGTCAATTTTGTTTACCTTTTCAAAGAACCAGCTCTTGGTTTTATTGATTTTTTCTACTTTTTTTTTTAATTCTACAAGCATGTAAAACTTCTTGTAGGGATTATTATTATTCTACAGTTCTTAATAAGATTGGATAAAGTTGACAGTATTTTTGATTGTCTCCACAAATTCAGTAGTAAAGTCCAGAATGGTTGAGAAAAAGTCAACCATGCAATATTACAATTATTTCTATCATATAAGCTCATTAAAGGAAGAGAGCTCCATGGTTTCATATTTTATTTAGGTGAAACTTAGCTAGTCTCATTGCAAAGTGGTCATAAAACAATATATCTTGATAGATTTAAAATACATTCACCCGCATTTCCATTTATTTAGCATGACACTCTGCTAGGGGTTTGTGAGTAGTCTGGCTCAAAGAAACAAAACCATGTTCCAGAAAATCACAAACGTTGTTTGTTGAGTTACTAGAAGAAATCTGAAAGCTACTCTGGCAAATAAGCCATTACTATTTTACTCTCATTCATTCCTCAGATGAGATAGAATGTGACATAGAAATGGGGATGGAAAGGTATATGGTGGTAGCTGCCCGGAAGTGGGATGAAAGGAATCTAAGCATATATACCTAGAAGAACTCAGAGATGGAAGGCAATCAACATTGTGTTTATTCAGTTATATCTGTCCAGTGTGATAAATCTTTGTTTTAATATTTATTTTAATAGCTTTTTTTTAATTTTAGATATGTGGAAACTCATTCAAGAGTTCTTATATTATTTCCCTTAAAAGTGGTCCTTCTATATACACCCACCAAAAGTGAAAATCAGTACTCAAACAAATACATGTACACATGTGCATAGAATCATTATTCACAACAGTTAAAAGTAAAAACAATCCAATGCCCATTGCTGGATAAATAGATAAACAAATGGTTGTATACACACAATAGAATATAGTACTGGTAATGAATATATCTTGAAAATATTATGATAAGTGAGATGAACCAGATGCAAAAGGTAGCATATTATATGATTTTATTTATATAAAATATCCAAAAGAGGTAAGTTGATGGGGACAATGATGAAGGTTGGTGGTTGCCAGGTGGATAGAAAATAGGGGAAATGAGAAATTTCTTAATGGGTATAAATTTTCCTCTTGGAGCGATGAAAATATTTTGGAACTGGATAGAGGTGGTGATTGCACAACATTGTAACTGTCCTAATTATTACTGGATTGTTTGCTTTAAAATGCTTAATTTTATATTTTGTGAATTTTACCTCAATTAAAACAATTTTTTACCTTTTTTTTTTGAAGTAGCCCGTCTAGTCAGTAAGATGCAAAATAAATTGGCTATTCAAAAGGAAAAAAAATATTGCCACTCATAGAAAAGAAATAATTATGATGAAATTTGGAAAATCTATAGAACATTTAATACATGTTCCTATGAGCATATGATTTTTCTCATATCCAGAAATTATAATTTCAAGAATGTTATATAGTTTCAATAGGATCTGGAAATTTAAAGCCAAAAATATATATTTCATACTTTCAATAAAGTGATTAAACATCATTTTAATATAAGTGACTTACTATATTTTAATTTTTTTATATTAGTACCTCTAATTTTGTAAAATACTGTATCTCTTTAGTACTCAGTTCCTCTGACCGTAATAGAAGTTGACTTGCTGACAGATATGAATCAGGAACATACTATAGAAATACTTGTATATACACTCTATCCCAAATATTGTGAATCAGAAGTGAGGGGAGAGTGTTTTGATAGCAAGTTTTGAAAAATCTCTATCTTCTTGTATTTCAATTAATAACTATGAGATCAAATGGTCTCTACTGTGCCTTATTTTCATATTTTATATTAAAAGTAACCTATATTTATGGCCAAATTATGAACCATCACTAATAGTGGAATTTCATACAGTCAAAATCTAATCACAAATATCTTTTCAATAATATTTCATATATTTTGTTTTATATGATTAATTATAGAAATTGCTTGCCAATTTTAATTCTACATGTGTAGATAAACCCTAGTGTTTAATTAGTTTTTAGTTCTCGTTTTAGGATATATGTGTGTGTGTGTGTGTGTGTGTGTATATATATATATATATATAGAGAGAGAGAGAGAGAGAGAGAGAGACAGAGAGAAGATACTTGCAAAGTGTATTAAGAATCTATTGCTTGCAGTTATTTCAAAATTTCTATTTTCCCATAGATTATTCACCAAAGGATGTAATGATTACTCATAAAAATGACATGAAGAAGCTGTATTTTTGTGGGTAGCCACAAAAATAGGCATTCAAAGAGATACTTATTGCAACAAACAGTTCTTCCTTTCTTTTTTCTTCTTCTTCTTTTTTTTAATGGCTGCATTTGTGGTAGATGAAGTTCCTGGGCTAGGGGTCAAATCAGAGCTGCAGCTGCAGGCCTGCACCACAGCCAAAGCAATACCAGATCCTATCTACATCTGTGACCCATGCCACAGCTTGCAACAACACCATTTTAGTTTTTAATGGAAGATATGAACAACTTTAAATTTAATGTATTAAGACTCACACTTACAAAAGTATACATAACAAATTATAATGATATCCTTTTAAAACAAAGGCATGTAAAAGAGTATTACAACTAATTTTTAAATGGATGATGAAGACAATGTTCTATAATTTCTGTCTTCTGTGTAGGAAGCTCATTTTTGGTTATTGATCTATTCCATGCACATAGATCAGAGCCAAGCAGATGCTTAATAAATATTATTTTTAACTGAATGTTGAATGAATTCAAAAGAATATAATTCCCACAGCATAATCAAGGATATAGTTGTGAGTGAGCTAAAATATAAGAATGATTCTGAAAGATGGGTAGGTTTTAATAAGTAGGGGACGAGGAGGATGATCTGAGTGAAAGGACTGGATTAGGTATAAGTGAATATTTTTTTATTAGTCAGATACTGATATCTGATATATCATACAAAGTAGCAGGGAAGACAGACATTAACCATGACAAAGGCTGCCAAGAGGCCAATTAAGGAAGGAGAATAGACAACTGGATTTAGCAATAGGATTCCTTGTAACTTTAAGATTACTTTTAGACTGCTGGAGATGGAGGCCAGATTGTAGGTCAGTTATGAAAGGGGAATAAAATAGAAACAGTGTGTCTTTCAAAGCTTTTGGTAGCGAAGAAATTTTATACTTGTATTTAATCTCAAGGAATTTCTTTAAGATAGTGTCTTTAAAATAAGAGAAGCTTAGAGATGTTGAAAATATCCAGTGAATCAAAGGGCAAGGATTCTCAACATATTCCAGGAGGGAAGTTAAAGTGAAGGACCATGGAGTGAAACTTGCAGATTATAAAGATCAAAAGGGCTAAGAGATGTTGAGCAGAAAGTTCAATGGAATGAATTTCTCAATGTGATTGGTAAGCCAAAGTGATTGGAAGGGTAGAGCAGACCAGATTGGATTTGTGAAGTAACAGTGAGGTTTTTATATAAGATATTAGTTAATTTTAATATTTCAGAGTAAAGTGGTCCCAAGGAATGACAAAATCCAGTATATGATTATGGGAACAGATTGCTGAAGGTGAGAGGCATATTGAATTAAGAAATGTCCCCAAACTAAAATATTAGATGTGTGGATGTTGAAGTCACCCAAGAAAACCAAAGAGCTTATAAAGAAAAAAGGTGAGCTCGGTGCCAAAATTGTTAGGGAAGGTTGGGAGTGCCCAGGTAGTCATAAAATGCACACATGAGGAAAGGAAATAAATAGCATTTCTAGATTTTCTGAGTCTTAAAAACAAGAGGTTTTGCACATAAGTAGAGGAGTTTTCATCTAGACATAGAATTGGTACAAAGGTATAGAGTGGAATTTCTGTCTCATATGCTCTTCTTATATCATTCTTTTCCAAAGGAATGGTCTATAATAATTTATTACAGTGTTTGTACTAGATATATATACTTTTTCCCCATTCTGATTAAGAATAGTACCCATATATTTGCACTGATCAGATATGTGAATGGACACAATTCAGTCTTAGTTTACACAAAAATTTTATATAACAAAATTTACCCAGCAGCATAAGCTTATCATGTTCCTGTATCTGGATGCTGGAAATTACTTTTTTCTTCCCATTTACATGATTTGGTATCATATAGAAAAAATTCTACTTGAGAAAATACACAGCACATGGCATGGCTATTACAGTAATGAGATTTCAATTGAAATGTAGATCTTATATTTTGCTTCTCTAATAACTCTTGGGAGTTTTCACAATATAATCATTAAAAAGAATAAATTTGGTTGCAATTGGCATTTTGTCTCTAAGGATCAACTAGCAGAGTGATTTTTATTGTTAAAACTACAAAGAAAGTAAGAACGTGACATCAAATTTCTGACTGCTTGAATAAAATGCCTGTAGGTCTGATATCTACATTAACAAGACAATTACAGCAACTATTTATGCTTTTTCCAGCTGCCTGAGTTGAGTCATTACCTCTGAGAGAATCCTTTTGGTGGCAAGGGAGAGCTTGGCCATGTTCACTGTGTGCTTTGTGTGAAAGCCAAAGTATATTTTCCTTCTCAATGTAGCAGTCATGGAATCAATTTCTGCTGTATTTATACCACTGACCATATTTTTCAGTATGTCTAGTGTTAGTAGACCAAATCAGCCTCTAGGCTTCTGTTTGCTTTTCTGAGAAATCAATAAAGTCAGGTAGTGATGGAAATCCCATCCTTACAAAACTTTCAGCAAAAGTCTCAAAATAACATTAAAAGAAGGGTGACTAAATTTCATCTCCGAATGTAATAAAGTAACAAGTATTTGGGGTAACGAGCAAGGATCTAGGATAGCTAAACTTAGGAAAACCTTGATTAGATCATGGCCAAACATTGAGTGGTAATATCTGGAAAATTATTTCACAAGACTGTGGATGACAGGAATCAAGCATGGGAAAATCTGTGATATTTAAGATTTTAGATTCTCTTAAGATTGAAAAACCACTCTCCTCTGAAAAATACATCCAAACCCTATAACAAATTTAGAAGAGAGAACAAATATATTGTTTTAGTGAGATGTCCTGTGTTTATTTCTGGAGTTCACAAGAAATATGATGTAATAATATCTGATTCAAGTAATACCCTGGTTTTAACAAGTGTATAAATAAGAATATATTATTATCAAACACCTTCTTGAAGTACGTTTGCACAATGCATATGTAAACAGATGTATCAACCATAGAATAACTCTGATGAGTGTTTTTATCACCTCAAAATCAGAAATCCTTAGATTTTTCCCTCTTACAACTATTAGCTAATATTATCCTAAAATCATCTCTTTACTGACAAGATTATATGTCAAATTGTCCAATCGTCATCATTAGAGTTACTTTTTGAGTTAAGATGTAGTCTCAGAATGATAAGTGTCAAAGTATAAAATGTCGGGAAAGAAGAGCTATAATGCTTTAATATATTTCCTATTATTCTGAATATATGGATCAATATAGCAGGTTGTCTCATACAGTCTTAAAAAGAATGTTTGTATATAAAATTTTGAGCAGTATTATGATATTACTCACATCTGGTATCTAATATATAGCACAAATGAACCTTCCCACAGAAAAGAAAATCATGGACTTGGAGAATAGATTCGTGGTTGGGAGCTTGGGGTTAATGCATGCAAACTATTGCTTTTGGAATGGATTAACAATGAGATCCTGCTGTGTAGCACTGAGAAATATGTCTAGATACTTACAATGCAGCATGACAATGGGAGAAAAAATTATGTATACATGTATGTGAAACTGGGTCCCCATGCTGTACAGTGGGAAAAAAAATAGTCTGTTGGGGGAAATAACAAAAATAAATTTAAAAACATAAAATAAAAATTTGAGCAGTATTTAATAAATTTGACTGAATACAACAAATACAGAAATTGCAAAATAAGTATTCTTTTCAAATGCATAAAAAGCATTTATGAAAATAATTATTATTTTTTGCATAAATAGTCAATTTTGAAGGCCTAATATTCTATAGGGTATGGCCTCTAACCATTGTTAGATTACTCTAGAACTCAATATTGGTAACTAAAAGATCTACAAATATTTGGAAATTAAGCAATACAATTCCAAATAACCAGTGGGCCTGTTTACAATAAAAATTTAAAAATACTTGGAACTGAGTGCTTATGAAAATATAACATGTAGAAAGCAGCTAATTATACTTAGAGGAAAAAGTTTAGCCTCAAATGCATATACTAGAAAAGAACAAAGTTAGACTCAAATACATGTACTAGAAAAGAACAAAAGATGGGAAATAATTATCCAAGTGTTCACTCCCTAAATTAGAAAATGACGCTAATAAAACCCAAGAAAAAATGAGAGAGAATATGTAATAAAGAGAGGAAATTAATGAAATTAAGAAAACAAAACAAAACAAAAAAAACCTGAAATGTGGTAACAACAAAGCCAAAAGTTGATTGCTTAGAATAAATAATAACTCTAATGAAACATGATACAAAAATAAATAAATGAGTAATATCAGTAACATTAAAGGAGGTAGCATTTTAGATGCCACTGGTATTTTAAAAGAAAGTTATAAAAGGAGTCCCTGTCGTGTCTCAGAGGTTAACGAATCCGACTAGGAACCATGAGGTTGCGGGTTCTATCCCTGGCCTTGCTCAGTGGGTTAAGGATCCGGTGTTGCCGTGAGCTGTGGTGTGGGTTGCAGATGTGGATCAGATCCCACGTTGCTGTGGCTGTGGTGCAGGCCGGGGGGCTACAGCTCCAATTAGACCCCTAGCCTGGAAACCTCCATATGCCACGGGAGTGGCCCTAGAAATGGCAAAAAGACAAAAAAAGACAAACAAAAATGTTATAAAAATATATGCTAAGAAATTTGAATAGTGCTGTCCAATAGAAATTTCTAAGATGATTAATGTTTTATAATCTGCATATTCAATATAGTAGCTTCTGGCTACCTGTTTCAAATGAGTATTTAAAGTGTCTGGAGTAACTAAAGAACAAAAATTTTTAATGTATTCAATTTAATTAATTTAAATTTAAATAGCTAGTCACTTCCAAAATGGATTGTGAAGATTTAAATGAACTGCATAAATTTCTAGAAAGAAAAAAAACTTACCAAAATGGATATAAGAAATAGAAATTTTGAATAGCTTTGTAATTACTAAAGAAGTTAAATCTGTAATTAAAAAAAAAAAATCTTTTCCCAAAGAAAGTTCCAAACCCTACTGGTAAATTCTTTCTTAAAACTAAGAGAAAAACAGCATTCATCTTATGAAAATTCTTCCAAAATATAGGTATTAAAAATATTTTTTGGTCCTTTTGATAAGGCCAGCATAATCTTGATATCAAAACTTATAAATGCACTCCAAGAAGAGAAAATTAAGACCAACATCTATTCTGAACAAACATGAAAAATCTAAAGAAAATAAAAGCACAAAAAAATACAGTGTTATATTAGAAAAATAATACATTATGCCAGATGGGTTTTATTACAGAAATAAAATATTAATCTACTTTTGATAGTTAATCACTGTAATTCAACAATTTAAAAGAAAAATAATATAATCATCCCAATAGTTACAGAAAATTATTTACCCCTACTCAAATACCTAGAAAAAAATCCAATAAGATGTGCAAAATTTCTACACAGAAAACCATAAACACTATTGAGACAAATTAAAGATCTAAATAAATGGAGAACAGTCTCATATTCATGGATTAGGATACTCAATAATATGAAGATGTGATGTCTTCTTAACTTTTTTTATGACTTCATTTCAATCCCATTTAAAATCCAAACAAGATTTAAAGGCGTCTAGGCCAGGGTTCTACAGACTATAGCCTGTGGACGAAATTTGGGTCTACTGCCTATTTTGTAAATAAATTTTTATTGGAAAACAACCACACCCATCATTTTCGGGGGAGGGGCTATTTTGGAGGGAGGGCACACTGCAGCATATGGAAGTTTATGGGCTAGGGGTCAAATCAGAGCTAGAGTTGCTGGCCTACACCACAGCCATAGCAACCCAGGATCCAAGCCAAGTCTGTGGCCTACAGCACAGCTCATGGCAGTGCCAGATCCCTGACCTACTGAGCGAGGCCAGGGATTGAACCCACACCCTCATGAATACTAGTCAGATTCGTTTCTACTGTGCCACAACAGGAACCACCCCCCATCATTTTATATATTGTCTGTGTCCACTGCAATAGCAGAACTGAGCACATCAGATAAAATTAACTCACAAAGTGGGAAATATTCATTATCTGTCCCTTTGGAGAAAAATTCGGCCAACTCTGGGTCAAGACAAACTTAAAGAGAAGAACAAATTTGGGAGGCTATTACTACTGAATATTAAGACATTATAAAATAGTTAAATAGTTAACTACCTTTATTATAAGAGTAATTAAGCATTATGTGATAGACAAACACAGACAAATAAACAAATACAACAGATTATAAGGTTCAGAATCAGATGCACACTTAAATGCACCCTTACTTTAAGACCAGAGCAGTGGGAACAGCATCGTGTTTCCAACGAAGGTGCCAAGTCAACTCTATATAGCCTATGGAAAAAAATTAATCTTGAGCCCTATCCCAGGCACAGGGGCATTGTAGATATAAATATGAAATATCAAACCATATAGCTAGTAAATGAAATCATGGAAAAATATATTCATAACTTTTAGCCATATTAGAACACAAAAATACTACCAACAAATGAATCTTTTGATTAATTGTATGACATTAAAATCAGAAGCTTCTCTTCACCCCAAACACCATTATAAGATGAAATGCATAGCCACAGTAAAATAAAATATTTCTAATACACAAAATAAGGGAAACAGAATATACAAAGAATCCTTAAACATATATTGGACTTCTACTTTTTAATTCTGACGTGTAAAAAGCTTGTAAATTATCAATCCCATTCTTATATAAGAAAAAGCTGGATAATATGATAATCAACAACTTTTGTTTGACCTATCAGAGAACTAAGGTTTCAGGAAAAAACACCATCTCACAATCTGGAGGGATAGACAAGTCTAGAAAGTGGATTACCTGGAGTTGAAGTCACAGGAGCCATGAATTGGTGAGTGGTTAAATGGTAAATGTGGTGAACTGCTGAAAGCTGAGTGTGGACTAGCATGGGAACCAGAAATACCTCTGGGCCTCTACTGTTTAGCAGGCTTTAGCTTCAGTGAGCCCACCGAGTTCTCACTGTGAACATCTTAAAAAAAAATCCCTTCTTGGTTTGAGTAATCATTTTGAAACACATTTAGAGCCTCCTCTATAGCAAAAGTCTATTCTAAAGGGAAAAGAAGTGGGAAGGGAATTCCTCCCAGTTCCTCTCCCTCTAGCAGTCCTGCCTCTACAGAGATGGGGGGGTGCAGTTAACATAGTCAAGGTATTAGGGCTTGGAGAATGCTGCATCCAGAGAGGGGAGTTAGGGAGTAGGGAAAAAAAAATGTATCACTGTAGATAGAATTTGTGAATGTCATGGCCCTGAGACCCAGGTCCATGAAATGGATTAAGATTTAATTAGAAGATTATATAATGTTCCCCTCATTCACACCTCACCATTTATAGACTATTCCTTTACATTTCTAGAATACTCCATCCAGTAACAGCGGGGCACTACTCAAGCTCGTATAGAACCTTCACTCATATAGACCATAAAACATAACACATTTAAAAGACCAGAAATCATACAAACTGTTTTCTCTGACCACAAAGGAATTAAACTAAAAATCAATACATGTATGTGTAACTGGGTAACCATGCTGTGCAGTAGAAAGAAAAAATTGTATTTGGGAAATAACAATAAAAAAATTGAAAAAATAAAACAGCAGAAAACATTAAAAAATAAATAACAGAAAAATAGCTGAAAAAATCCTAAATATTTGGAAATTAAACAACATAGTTCTAAATAACCCATGGGTCAAAGGAATCTCAAGAGAAATTAAAGAATCCACACAAGAGATAAAAAGCAAAAATTTGAATTTAATAAAGCAGAGGAAAAGCCTTGGACAGTTACCAAGAAAGGATTTTCAAATAGCTAATAAATATATGAAAAATTGCTCAACATAGTCACCAGAGAAATGCAAATTAAAATGATGAAATTTTTTTAAAATGACAGCCTTTGGTGGTGAGAAGGACAGAAGTCAACTGGAATGCCAGTGAAAGTATAAACCAGTATTATAACTTTGAACAACTCTTTGGCAGCATATGAAAATGTGCATGTGTGATGATCCAAGATAGTCTCTTCAAGGAATATACCAAGCAATGATGTACCAAGAATTTTTTTTAAGTACAAGAATTTTTCACAGAACTAGAACAATCCCAAAATTTATATGGAACTACAAAAGACCCAGAATTGCCAAAGCAATTCTGAGGAACAAAAACTAAGCAGGAGGCATAACTCTCCCAGACTTCAGGCAATATTACAAAGACACAGTCATCAAGATAGTGTGGTACTGGTACCAAAACAGACAGACAGACCAATGGAACAGAACAGAGAACCCAGAAATAAACCCAGACACCTATGGTCAATTAATCTTTGACAAAGGAGGCAAGAACATAAAATGGGAAAAAGACAGTCTTTTTAGCAAGTATTGCTGGGAAACCTAGCCAGCTGGATGCAAATCAATGAAACTAGAACACACCCTCACACCATGCATAAAAACAAACTCAAAATGGCTTAAAGACTTAAATAGAAGACAAGACACCATCAAACTCCTGGAAGAGAACATAGACAAAACATTGTCTAACATCAACCTGACAAATGTTTTCTCAGATCAGTCTCCCAAAGCAACAGAAATAAAAGCAAAAAGAAACCAATGTGACCTAATCAAACTGACAAGATTTTGCACAGCAAAGGAAACCAAAAAGAAAACAAAAAGACAATTTACAGAATGGGAGAGCATAGTTTCAAATGATGCCACTGACAAGGGCTTAATCTCTAAAATATACAAACAATTTATACAACTCAACAGCAAAAAAGCCAACCACCCAATGGAAAAATGGGCAAAAGACCTGAAGAAACATTTCTCCAAGGAAGATGTACAGATGGCCAAAAAGCACATGAAAAAATGCTCAACATCAATGATTATTAGAGAAACACAAATCAAAACTGCCATGAGGTACCACCTCACACCAGTCAGAATGGCCATCATTAATAAGTCCACAAATAAATGCTGGAGGGGTGTGGAGAAAAGGGAACCCTTCTGCACTGTTGGTGGGAATGTAAGCTGGTACAACCACTATGGAGAACAGTATGGATGTACCTTAGAAAACTATACATAGAACTACCATAGGACCCACAATCCCACTCTTGGGCATATATCCAGACAAAACTTTCTTTGAAAAATACACATGCTCCTGCATGTTCATTGCAGCGCTATTCACAATAGCCAAGACAAGGAATCTACCCAAATGTCCATTGACAAATGATTGGATCAGGAAGATGTGGTATATATACACATTGGAATACTACTCAGCCACAAAAAAGAACAAAATAATGCCATTTGCAGCAACATGGATGGAACTAGAGTCAGAAAGAGAAAGACAAATACCATATGATGTCACTTTTATCTGGAATCTAAATATGGCACAAATGAAACTTTCCACAGAAAAATATGAAGAATAGACTTGTGGTTGCTAAGGGGAGGGGGAGGGAGAAGGATGGATGGGGTGCTGGGGTTAATAGATGCAAAATATTGCCTTTGGAATGGATTAGCAATGAGATCCTGCTGTGTAACACTGGGAGCTATGTCCAGTCACTTATGATGAAGCATGATAATGTGAGAAACTTAGAATGTATACATGTACGCGTAACTGGGTCACCATGTTGTACAGTAGAAAAAAATGTATTGGGGAAATAACAATTGATTACAATTTTTAAAAATTAAAAAAAATAAATGCTTGTAGAAGTAATAATCCTTCAACTTGATCTGGGACCTGAATATTGAAGGAAGCCTGAGATATTATCTTTCTAAACAAAACTGTCCTAAAATAAAAAAAACATATACTCAATATATGAGGGTGTTTCTCTTTTTATTAGAAGACCTAGATAGTTATCTCTAAGTTTTCAATTAATTTTACTCTTCTTACTTAAACTCATAGGCCCTGCTGCCAACTAAAAATTTTGTTCATTATATGAAAATAATAATCTACTATATACCAAGTCATGTTGTTTCAGGCTTTTTATCTCATTCACAGAATATAATATTTTTTTTCTGTATGATGTATGTTGATGTACATGAGTAAACCTTTCTACTCCATTACATCTCTGTTATGTCATTCTTTTAGATTACAGAGAGAACAAATCCTCGTGATTTACAGTAGGGTTTCTTTGGGGAAAAGGTGTCTGGGATTTACCATCAAAGCCATTTTACTTTCAGCTTCTACCAGTGTTACTACCTCTGCTTAATTTCTTTGATGTAGTCTCTGTTTCACCCTTAAACTCAACAAAGTGGGAAGGGCTGTTTTAATGGGCATACCTCTAATGGTAAATGGATTGTTAAAAATGAGTATCGTTTAAAGTTAAAACAAAACACATTTTTCTAAACTTAATATTTATTTATGTATTTATGTATTTATTTTGCTTTTTAGGGCTGCACCTGCACCGTATGGGAGTTCTCAGGTTAGGAGTTGAATTGGAGCTGCAGCTGCTGGCCTATACTACAGCCACAGCAACTCCATATCCAAGCTGTGTCTGTGACTTATACTGCAGCTCAGGGCAATTCTGGATTCTTAATCTACTGAGTGGGGCCAGGAACTGAATCCTTGTTCTCATGGATGCTGGTCGGGTTCATTACCGCTGAGTCACAACAGGAACTCCTAAACTTAATACTTATTTAAAATGAGATTCTGCTGTGTAGCACTGGGAACTATGTCTAGTCACTTATGATGGAGCATGATAATGTGAGAAAAAGGAATGTGTACATGTATGTGTAACTGGTTCACCTTGCTAAACAGTAGAAAAAAAACTGTATTGGGGAAATAACTATTAAAAAAATAATAAAAATACTTATTTAAAATTTTTTACAAAATTGTAGTAAGCATAATATAGAAATTATATGTGATTTATGTTTATATCATGTATGGTACATTGCATGTGTATATATATATATTTCCATGTATTTATGATATATATATTATAATATATAATATATAATTTAAACAGCTCAATTTAAATATTTCCAAGTTTTCAAGTATACTAGTTAAGATTTTTTTTTTCTTTCAGCATTTTCCTCTCACCACCTCAACTTTAGTCTGGATTTTATTAAGAGAAAAATCTCTTTCCCTGATTTTTCTAGGCCCCAGGTGATTAATGGTGCTCCCTTTAGTTATGATATCATGGCAGTCTCAAATTCAGAGACAGGGCACATGCAGTAGACTTCTGCTTTTCTACTTAGCAAAAGCCAAAATACACTTGGTAGTATTTAAATACAACGAAGGGGGAGAATTCCTATTAGGTCAAAAAGCAGGAAAGAGAGGCTTAAGGTTGAATTTACCAGTTGGAGCCATAAAGCCTCAAGTACGTTTTGTGAATTCTGCACGTCTTAGACCCAACTAGGTCTGACAGAGCGCCATCAGAGCACACATTTCCTGTCTTAAGTCAGCATTGGACCCGACCCCAGAAGCTCACAGTGTTAGACCAACTCTTTCCAGACTTTGGCCAGGACTAAGCCTTGTCTCACCAACGCATTCCTAGCCTGATTCCCTGACTTAGAGAAGCTGAAGGTGCCTGGTTTGTTCAATCACTCTAAAATTTATTGCTGACAGTGAGAAATATCTGTCACCTTGGCTTGAACCACATAGAGACATATGGTCTGAATGCTAGGACCATTCAGTTTCAGGCAATCTTTGTTTTACCTTTAGTTCTGCAGAAACATTAGTTAAAGAGATTTCTCTGGGAAAAATGGTTTTCCAGTCTTGCTGTAAAAATGCCAGCCAAATTGGAACTTAGTCGTTGGGAACCAGGGAGGGCATTTCAACATTTGGGAAAATCCCCCACAGAAAATTACAACTCCCCACAGAGTTTTGGAAAAACACGTTAGCCACTTACTTGCCATGGTAAGAGGATCTCAAAGTTAATTTAATATCTTTAAAGACCCTAGTTAGAAACTTAATAAATAAGAAGATGCTTAGTCAAGATAACCACAGTTAGTCATCAAAATATTTTCCTGCCTATGACAGATCAGTGTGGTTTAAAAGTATCTACTAACAGTCATATTCCTTTGTACATATCATTTTCAGGGTTTCTTTTTTTCCATGAAACCAACATGAGAAGATTTTTATAGCTTACTTTATTCATAGAGATATATAATCTAGTACTAGAGAAAGCCACCATAGCACAAAGTAAAAATTCCCAGGAAGAATGCCTCAAAAAGAAAAATACACATCATTCATTTCATTATTAATCAGAAACTTAAAGTCTTATCATTACAATTTCCTGTTGTAGATCAAAAAGAGATAAATAGTATTATACTTCACATTCATTTGCTCCCTGTAACCTCCTCCCACGCTTCGGTGAGAAGGAAAACACTGGAACAGTTGCAGGACATTTTATTTATAAAAAAGGTAACAGAATTCCCCCTTTTTCTTAGTCAAAGACCCTCAAAGTGAAGCTATTGCATTAAATATCCTCTGAATCAGCAGTCTTTAGGATAGCCTCCATTAGAGCAGGATGAAATGGAAAAGTTCACCTCTACCGTAGGTTACCACTACTTCTTTCCTGTGGGAGATTCTCTACAATCTAGCTAAGGGCTCCCAAGGGATTTCTGAAGAGTCTGTGAGAGAAACCATGTCCCGGGACAAAAGGACCCCGTTTCTATCCCTTTTACCATATGTGGATTTCAGTAACTGGGAAGCAAATAATACAGCAAAATTGCAACTGAACTGAATAGAAAGTAGAGCCTTTTGCTTACCTGTTTTTATTCAGTTTTATTTCATTTAATTATATCACTAAGTTTATAAAATAATAAGCCTTGATTGGCTTTATCCAGCTCACCAAGAATACAACAAGAATTCTGCTAACTTGTCAAAGTACCAGGTCACACAATGGTCTCTGTGTGCTGCCCATTGTCTGTGACCAGGTGAAGGTAAAGGTAAATAGCAAGGAGGATGGCTGTTATAAATGTGGTCTTCAGTGACAATACTCTGTCCCTTGGCTTACTGTATTATTTTCATCCTCAGTAGTGGCCTTTTTTTTTTTTTTTTTTCCCATCAAAGTGCTGGTTCTTTCCCTGTTTTCTAGTCTGCAACCCTAATCCAAATAGCAACAGGTCTAAACAGAGGTTTAGAATAATCATTGATTGGCTGGTTGATTATGTTTCAATCTGAATAGGAAAAATAAAATAAGGAGAGAGGTAGGCTACATTAGCATTGAACACTGAATCAATTGAATATCTTGCAAATAATAATTTCTTTCTTCTGATATTCTAGAATTCGTCTTTGTATCTGCAATAGTTTTCTTACTTTCTCTTTATCTCTTTTGGCCTCCCTGCCCCATGGCACATGGACGTTCCCTGATCAGGAACGAATCTGAGCTTGTCAGAGCTGTGATTTACACCACAGCTGCAGCAATATTATTAATCCCTGGCCTTTCTCAGTGGGTTAAGGTTCTGGTGTTGCCGGATCCTTAGCCCACTATGCCTGGAACGGGATGGGGATAGAAAGAACCCCTGCCTCCAGAGAGACAAGCCAGATCATTAACCCACTGCACCACAGTGGGAAATCCTAGTTGTCTTCCTTTGATAGCAAAATTTTAAAAATTGTTAATAATTATTCTGTAAGTAGAATATGTTTTTAAACTGTTGAAATTGCATATAACAGATATTAAGTTATCCAAACCAAACTTTAGATGTCTATGAGATTTTGCTTTAAATATCTAGGAAGAGGTAAATACATGAAAGTTAAAATGGAGAAAATAAGTCTACTAAATTGTTTTCATGGTACTTTGTTTTCATTATTAGATTCCCTTTTATAGAAAAATGGGAATCCAGAGTCTGTACCTGAGCTGGATTAATATATTTTGAAAGCTTGGCTAAAGAAAGGAACAAGAAGGACTTTCACTCAAATCACAAATAATGTAATTAAATGTGATTCAGGGACAAAACAAGTCCAGACATTCCTTTCAACCAGATCACCAATAAGAAAAGGACAGAACCAAAAGAACTGAGTATGAGCAACAAGAGCAAATGAGAGAAACAGAACAAGACTTGGGTGGCCTTAAAATTAACCACATTTATTATTAATGTGGCATCTATATCTTGGTGGTATGAACGAGCTGTTAAGAGCACAGATAGTCAGGACATTGTGCAACACAATTACACATCAAAATACATTTAATTTTCACATATACCCACTCTGAATATATTAGACTCTGGATGTTACCTCCAGCTCTTCTACCACTGCTGATTAAAGAACTGAATCTTAATGCTTACCACCATGACCTCCTGGGAGAATTATATGTATGTTTCAGTCTTAAGATCACTAGCTCCTGATTCAAAGTCCAAGGTGGATATATTTTATCCGTGTACCTAGGTCTTATGTTTGCACCTTAACTCCAAGGGGGGCTTGGAAAGAACAGTCATTTTCAGGTTTTATAATGAAAAAAGTATGTACTCTACTGCCAGCAAGGCTCATCAGATGGAAAACTCCCCAAAAATCTAGAAGGGAGTTAAAATATTGCCCAGTTGAAGAGAAAAAGAATGAGAATTCCAGTTGTGGCTGAGCAGTACCAAATCTGACTAGCATCCAGGAGGATGAATGTTCAATCCCTGGCCTTACTCAGTGGGTTAAGGTTCTGGTGTTGCCATTAGTGTGGTGTAGTCACAGACATGGTTCTGATCTGGTGTTGTTGTGGCTGTGGCATAGCCAGCAGCTACAGCTCCAATTCAACCCCTATCCTAGGAACTGCCATATGCCACAGGTGCGGCCCTAAAAAAAATAAATAAATAAAAAAGAAAAAGAATGGTAAATGTTACATGGTTAAAATAAAATCCATCCTTGCCACACCATAAGCCCACGGATCTATGGCTGAAGCGAGTGGAAATTCATATCACATACAGCATCCATATGGCAGTTTTTTTTTCCATTTGGATATTAAGAACCTCCTTCGAAAAGGACCTATTTTTTGTACTTTAAGCCTATTTTGAAAGATCTATGAATTTTCACAAAATGTCTTGTCATTGATCTTTTAATTCTATCCCTGAACTTTCCCACATATCATTAACAGCTGTCCATGAACACTGCAGATCTTAACTTCAGCTCATCACAGCGAAGTGTAAAAGATATGTCACTCAAAATTTTGCCACAGGGGATGTATTCTATTTCCATTATCCTTTAGAACCCACCTAAGTAAAGATTTCTACCACAGAATTGGATTATCAGCTGCTATATACTTATGTCATGGAGCCATAAAGCAGACTAAAATATTTTTCTTTTTAGTCAACTGGTTGTAAGAAATTCTCTGGGAGGCCATCTGTGACATTGACTGAAGTTGAGAGAGTGATGGAACACGAAGAGGCTCATTTCAAAAAAGAGTCACTAGGTCATGCAAATTATATGTGCTTCCAGAACTTCTTTGGACCAAATTCCATCCATTAGACTCTCACTAATTGGCATATCAGATTTTATGGGTAGATGTGTCAGATAACCCATACTTTACAAGCTCAGACATGTCTTTATATTAGCCATAAATAACTCAACTTATATCTCCAAGGGATAGGAACAATTTTTGGAGGGGGTTTTCCCCGTGGCATGCAGAAGTTCCCAGGCTAGGGATTGAACATGAGCCACAGCAGTGATAAAGCTGAATCCTTAACTGCTAGGCCACTGGGGAACTCCATGAACTTTTTTAAGTGAACACTAATACTTTATATCATCTAATATCCAGTTTCAAATTTCTCCCACTGCCACACACATGTATTTTAACGTTGGCTTATGTCCAAACCGGTTCTACATATTGCATTAGAACATATTTTCTTAGAGTTTAAAGTCCAAAATAATTACCCATTCTTTTTTTCTTTATTTGTCAAAGAAATCAGATCTTTTGTGGAATTATATCATATATTTATTATATATTATATGTTTTTACTATATAATGGAATGTGCCCAAATCCAGAGATTGTATACAAATAAAAAACATACAAATCATCTGTAATTAAAATATTCAAGAAAATGAGATGTTGGCATAATAACTTCCAAAAATATCAAGGATCTTTTGAATCCCTAGAATGTATTTAATGTGTTAGAATGCATTACTGTCATCATTTTTCTTGATATCAAATTTCCCCATATCTAGCCAGTGGAGGTTCCTTCAAGTTGGTTATGTACTTTTTAATAAGACAAAGATAGTCTTTGAGGATATTCTGCTTTCTTGATGACAAAATGTTCTAGTCTTACATAGTATATTTTCTGACACAATCAGTCATACCTTCAAGGATTCCTGTTTTTTCTTGTTGAGACAAAGTATACTTCTATGTAACAAATTACAAAAAGCTAGTGACTTCACACACACACACACGTATAATTTTATACATATAAATAAAACTATGTCTATATTATAGATTCCATAGGTCAGAAATTTGGGCATGACTTAGCTGAGTCATCTCTTTTGGGTATCACAAGATTGAACTCAAAGATTCAAGCTAAGCTGCATTATTATTTGGAGGCTTGACTAAGGAATAATTTGCTTTCAAGCTCATTGAGGTTATTGGCAGAAATCATTTTCTTATGTCTGTATGATTAAGGGCCCCACCTTCTTACTGGCTGTTGGCTGGATGTCACCCGAAGGTCCCCACTCTATGGCCCTCTTTATGAGTGGTTCACATCACTGCAACTGGCTTCTTCAAGGCCACAGAAGAATCTCTCTCACAAAAGTCAGATGGCATGGAATTTTATATAAGGTAGTGTGATCATGAGAGTGACATCTCATCATCTTTGTCCATTCTATAGACTAGAAGCAAGTTACATATTCTGCTTGCACTCAAGGTAAGGGGGCTACACAAAGGTGTGCTGCATTAAGGACCCCACTAGGGTTTGTCCACAAGACCAATCAAAACCTGGGTATTTGTGATAATTGCTGCTTCTGAGCTGGTCAGTTCTTTCAAGATTTTTAGTGGACTGAACAATTAATTTATTTGAAAGAGAAAAGTACATGGGGAGTTTATTAATTATGCTCACTGTCTTAGTCTATCAGGGCTGATGTAACAAAATGCCATGGACTAGTTAGCTTAAAAACAACACAAATTATTTCTCCTAGTTTTGGCGGCTGGAAGTCCAAGATCAGGGTGCAAGCATGGTTCTAGTGAAGGCCTTCTTCTGAGCTGCAGATCACCAACTTTTCACTATTCCCTATATATGTATGCTGGGAAGGGCAAGAGAATTCTCTCAGCCCTCAGGCCTCATTTATAAGGACATTAACCTCATTCATGTGGTTAAACCTTACTAATAATCTCTCCCAGAGATTCAGATCCATCTTCCACAAACACTAAAAATGAATTAATTTAACTGGCCATTCGTACTCTCATTCCATGGCTCCACAGGAGGAGTGGAAATTATATAGAATGCAACTTTTCCCAGTCTCACCACCCAACTCTAATAGATTCCTCAGGGGAGGTGGTGAATGTTCATGGTTTTGTAGGAAACTAACCAATTCCAGAATATGATTACAGGGCTCCTCAGAGAATAATGCCCTTAAATTCTTAGACTGGTTGTTAAATCTACCACTTATTTATATTATTGTACATTCTCTTATGTGATGGCCTAAATATTTTCTTTTAGCATGTCTTATGCTATTTCTAACATTAAAACAAGCATCCTTTATACATATCTCAACTACCACATTTATTTTCGCTAAAATTTTCAAATATACTAATATTTATTTCTGGGCACTGTATACTCAGCCAGTGATGTCTTATTTATCTACTTGTTTTTTATTCTTTTAATTTTGTATTATAAAACATTTAGAAAGTACAGACAGCTATATAGTTAAATCTATAACCCATCACTCCAACAATGATCAATATCCTGAACTTCTTGTTTTATCATTCAGACATTTTTAAATGCTAAAAAGCAAATCCTAGATATCAAAGAATTTCACATGTTAGTATTTAATTGTATCTTTTTTTTTTCTTTTTAGGGCTATATCTGTGGCATATGGAAGTTCCCAGGCTAGGGTTAGCATTGGAGCTGCAGCTTCCGGCCTATACTACAGCTCACAGCAATGCCACATCCTTAACCCAATGAGCAAGGCCAGGGATAGAACACACATCTATCCCTGAGTTAGTTTCACTACCACTGAGCCACAGTGGGAACTCTCTGTTTCTAAGAGATAAGGATGTTTACAAAATATACCACGATACCATCATCACATCCCACAAATGAACAATTACACATCATTTCTTAATTTATCTAAAATGTATCCCATTTTCCCCAATTGTATAAAAATGTGATTTTGATTTTGTTTTTGCAGTCAGTTTGTTCAAATTAGGGTCCAAACAGATGTCCAATTTTTTATTGATATGTATCTTAGTCTTTTAAAATTTATGACAGCCCTTTCTCATTTTTTTTGTGCTTTTACAAGTCAAAACTGGGATATTGGTTTTCAAGAGTGCCTTTGATTCTTAATTTGAATGATTGAATCTTTGTGGAATCATTTAATGTGATCCTCTCTTCCTTGTTTTTCTATAAATTGTTCTCAGAGGCTTGATTATATTCATATATCAATCTTTAGCAAGAAAACTTCACATGGAATGCTGTTTATTTCCTATTGTTTCACAACGGAAGCACTAAATGTCTATATATTCACTTTTAGTGATGGTAAGGTTCATCAGTGGGTTCAGGTGAAGTCAGCCTAACTCTTTATAGAGTTTCCCATCAACTTATCTTCTAATGGTTGAGTAGCCATTGATTATTCATGTATATACCCATTATTTCTTTTGGTGTTTGAAAATAACCTTGTAATTCTATCATTTCTTCTTTCATTAACTGTGATTATTCTATTAAAAAACATGTTTCTTTCATTAGCTTTTTTGCTAGTCTGAACTATATCCACAAAAAGAGGTAAAATAGATACTTGAATCTTTACCTTTATTTGTCAATATTTAAAACAATGAATTGGTATCATAGCAAACTGTAGAAATGTCCAAGTTTCTTAAACATCAATATGAACTTATATATTTTTTATGTATGTGGTATGCTTCAATTATTTCAATCACTGTGCTTTCTGACACTCAACTGTCCCATAATTGGGCAGTAGGAGTTCCTTCAAGTTGGCACCTATTTCATTCTGCCATGACTCCACTAATATTTACAGTTTTCTTGCATTCAATGAAAAGATATCTCAGGCTCAACTTGGCCTGACACATTAGTCAGTGTTTCCTGCCCCATATCGGTAATCAACATTCTTTCCCCCAAGAATCCCGATTTGTTTCAGTAGAAAATTGTATTTAGAGAACACAGTCTGGAAGTCAGTGTTCCTTTGAATTATTTACATTAGCCCTTTACTATATATTTGGCAATAAGCAGGGAGGGTATGCACAAAAATAAAATAAGTAGAAACATATTGTTTCAACTGTACTGGAAAATTTACTCTAAATCTTATGAAATTGGACTTTAAATATTCAGCTTGGGAAAGGGTATGATTTGTTTTAGTTGGTTGATAACACAGATACCCAAGGCTCCCATTTTTCTTGGACATAGTTTTTCCAGCTGTTGCTTATATTACACAGCTGTCTTCAGAATTTTCCATTTTCTATAGTACAACATGAAGCCAGATATTTCCAACAGTTCCATTGTTCATGGCTCCCCAGTGAATATATGAACATCCTGCAAATAATGTGACCTAGCACATTGCAAACACATGGATGAAACAATTAACCAAGGAACTGCTATCCTGACTCACTTTTTATTAGTAATTTATTGTCAGTGACAAACATGGATCAATATATGCATGAAGAGTAATTAATATTAAAGGGATACATGATTTAAATAAAATGTGTGGGAGAAGAGAAAATATTTCTGAATATAATTAAAAGTGGTATGTGCTCTATATTTAAATAATCAAAGGAAATTATCAACCTTCTAGAGGCTGTATACAAATATCTTCTTCAAAATTTGAACACATGATCCAACTGAGCCAAGAGGAAGAATGGGGAATGGATGGACTTCCTGGAAAGCATTGTATCCCTCTGTGGTCTGGTACATTAACTGTTCTAGTGTGCTTTGCATTCAGCTGCAAATCCTTGATGGCAAACAAATTAATGTGATAGGAAAAATTTCATAGGGACCTACATGAATTTATATTGTACTTACATCACCCTCCATTTACCAAGTGCACATGTTCTCATTCATCTTACAGAAGCATGGGTTGTAAAAGAACACACTGGGTTTAATTATCCATATGTATTAACCATATGGACAGGTTAATGCTTGAGCTCACCTTTTCCTTAAGCAGAAGTGCTGCAGATTTTATATTCATATGATGAAAATAAATAGATGTACATACAGGTTTTCATCTATGAGGAAATAATTTCCAATCTGGTATATTTCTATTATGAGGTGTGAATGTGATGTTATCCTTTGGGTAGTAGTTATGGGGCAATATTTCATGTCAAAGAGAACTAGAATGTCTTTCTAGCAGACTTTGTAATAAAAATCCTCCAGCATTTCCCTGCCATATAATGAATTGCCTACTTTATATTAAACAAAATTTTGTTAAATAGATGACTTAAAGAATAAAACTCATTAATTAAAAGCTATTATTATCAATCCCCATTGTATTACTCTAGTTGGTGTCTTTTTATTTTATTTTATATTTTTATTTTTTGGTTACATTTGCAGCATGTAGAAGTTCCTGGGTCAGGGATCAAACCCATGCCATATCAGTGACCTGGGCTGCTGCAGTGATAATGCCAGATCCTTTACCCACTGCACCACAAGGGAATTCTTGATTTCTATTTAAATTACCATGTTCAAGGTAATATTTTAAGATATTTTCCTGAAATAGATTCTTAGTCACTTTTAATTAACAGAAATTTAAAGTCTTATAAAAAACATTTATTATATCACTAAAATAATTATGTTAAGCTTCAAAATTGTGGAGTATTAATTGCTCTTTTAATTTGGTGAATTTGAAGCTGCAGTAACTACCTGGTGATACTCATCTCTCCAGAATGTTCAGGAACATTGTACAGTAGTAAAAAACATGGATGAGCCAGACAAGAACTACAGAAAAGGCAGAGAGAGATTAGAAAACCAAATTAAATGGCATTCAGGTTCCCTACTGAGTTGTGAATAATGCAGAAGAAATGTAAACAAGAGGAAGTCTTGTGGATACTACATCCTGTTGACATTGAGTTTCAGCCTATCTTTTGAAAACAATTAATTGCAAATACCAATGAACTTTTATTTAGCACAAACAAATGGACAGAGTGCTAAAGCTAAATAGGAGGCAGGGTGGGATCAACATGGCAGAGTAGAGAAACCCAGAATTCACCTCTTTGCACAGGCACACCAAAATTACACCTAATTACAGAGTGATTATCTAAGAGAATGACTTGGATTCTAGTAGAAAACATTTTCCACAACTAAAGATACAAAGAAGGATCCACAATGAGATGGGAAGGAGGGTCGAGATGCAGTCTAATCAGAACCCACATCTCTGAGTTGGCAACCCACAGACAAGAGGGATATTACAACCACAGAGGTCCTCTCCAAGGAGAAAAGTGTCTGAGTCCCATATCAGGCTCTCCAATCCAAGGGTCCTTTATCAGGAAGGTGAGATCCCAGAAAGTCTGTCTCTAAAAATCAGTAGTACTTATGTTCAGGAACTTTTAAAGACTATGAGGAAGAGGCTCGAACTCTTAAAGGGTGTTTGCAAAACCTTGCATGCTCCAAGTTACAGTGCAGAGGCAATAGTTTAAAAGGCACTTGGGTGATCCACTTGCTGATCTTGGAGAGATTCCTAGAAAAGTAGGAGGCAGATAAGACTATCCCTAGGGATAGAAACATTAGTGGCATCATTTTGAGGATCTTGTTCTGAACTGACACAGGTACTTGCAAGCGGAGTTATGGAATTTTCTCTCTAGATTATTAGCTGGGGGCTTGTCATCCACCAGTGAACCTGCAGCTGCTGCCCAGTGCCAGGCATGCAGTAAGCCAAGCTGGGCCCTGACTCACCTACCAGAGCATCTGCCACAACTGCATGAGGCAGGGCCTCACAGCCAGCTGGGACAGGGGCCAGCCATCCTTATCAGCCCACCCACAGTATCTGACTCTGCCAGAACCGAAGTGAGCATGCAGCTGACACAGGGGACACCACTAGAGAATCTATCTCTGGTAGCCAGAGGGAAACATGCTACTGGATCCATAGGACATCTACATAAGGCCACTTCTTCAAGATTGGGAGATGTAACAGACCTAAATGATACATAGAAATAGACACAGAAATTTCAGCAAAATGAGAGAGAGAGGATGTTCCAAAAAAAAAGAAGAAGACAAAAGCTCATAAAAAAAAACTAAACAAAAAAAATGAGATAAGCAATGTAACCAATAAATAGGTTAAGATATTAATTATAAAGAAGCTCACTGAACTTGGGAGGAAAATAGATGAACAGAGTGTGAATTTCAACGAAGAGTTAGAAAAAATAAAAGGGACTGGTGAGAGCTGAAGAATATTGTAACTGAAATGAAAAATACACCAAAAGAAATTAGCAGCAGATTAGGTGATGCAGAAGAACTCATAAGCTACACGGAAGATAGAATAGTGTGAATCACCCAAATGGAACAGTAGAATAGAAAAAATTCAAAAAACAAGGATAGTTTAAGAGACGTCTGAAACATAAAGCAAACCAGTATTCACCTTAAAGATGTTCCAGAAAGGGAAGAGAGAAAGAAAAGGGCAAAAGTGTATTCCATGAAATTATCAATGAAAACTTCTCTAACCTAAAGAAGAAAACAGACATCCAGGTTCAGGAAGCACAGAGAATCTCAAACAAGATCACCAGAAAGATGCACAGTAAGACATATAATTCAAATAGCAAGCGTTAAAAATAAATAGAGAATTACACAAAGGAACCCAAACACAAAGGAAGCAAGAATATACAATGGAGAAAGATCAGCCTATTCAATAAATGATGTTGTGAAAACTGGACAGCTAAATGCAAAATAATAAAACTGGACTACTTTCCCACACCATATACAAAAATAAACTCAAAATGAATTAAAGATTCAAATGTAAGACTTGAAACCCTTTTTAAGAAGAAAACACACACAGCAAGTTCTTTGACAGCAGTCTCAGCAATATTTTTTTGGATCTGTCTCCTCAGACAAGAAAAACAAAAGCAAAAATAAACAAATGGAACTAAAATAAACTAAAAACACCTTTGCAAGGCAAAGGAAACCATCAATAAAATGATAAGTTTGCCTACCAAATGGGAGATGATTTTTGCGAGTAATATATTCAATAAGGAGTTAATATTCAAAATATATGAACAACCCATGCAGCACAATATAAAAAAAAAGTCCATTAAATAATGGACAGATAAACCTGAATAGACATTTTCCAAAGAAGACTTATATATGGACAATTGACAAGTAAAAAGATGCCCAACATCATTAATCATCAAGGGGATGCAAATCAAAACCACAGTGAAATATCACATCACACTTGTCAGAATGGCTGTTTTCAAAAAGGCAAGAAATTCTAAATTTTGGGGAGGATATGGAGAAATGGGACCCCTCATGCCCTGTTGTTAGGGCAGCCAGAATAGAAAACAGTATGGAATTCCTCAATGAACTAAAAATAGAATTACCACATGATCCAGAAGGTCCATTTCTGGGTATTTTTTCTAAGAAAACAAAAATGCTAATTCAAAAAGATAATGCACCCCCATGTTCATAGCAGTACATATTTATAATAACCATGATATGGAGCAACCTAAGTGTCCATCAATGGATAAATTAATAAAAAGACATATTATGAACCATAAAAAAGAATGAAATCTTGCCATTTGATACAGCATGGATGGATGTACAGAGTATCATGATAAGTGGAATTAACCATAAAGATAAAGACAAATACCATATGATTTCACTTACATTTGGAACCTAAAAAACAAAACAAACAAAAAGATTCGAAAACAGACTCAGAAACAAAGAACAAATGGGTGGTTGCCAAAGGTTGGACAAAATAGCTGAAGGGAACTAATAGCACAAAAACTTCAGCATAAAATAGTAAGTCTCAGGCTGTAATAAAAAACATAAACAATCTGGTCAATAATATAGTAAAATTTTAAGGGGAAAAATGATTAGTAGGATTATTGTGGTGATCATTTCATAATGTGTTTAAATGTTGAATCACTCTTTTGCACACATGAAACCAGTGTAATACTGTCTATGAACTACATTTTAATTTTTTAAAAAAGCTAAAGAGAATATGTTAAGTAAGTACAAGAGTTCCCATTTTGGTTTAGTGTTTTAAGAACCTGACATAATGTCTGCGAGGATGCCGATTCGATCCCTGGCCTGGCTCAGTAGGTTAAGGATCTGGCATTGCTGTGAACTGCAGTGTAGGTCGCAGATGAGGGTGGGATCTGGTGTTGCTGTGGCTGTGGTGTAGGCCAGCAGCTACAGGTCTGATTAGACTGCTATGGGAGAACCTCTGTATGCCACAGATGAAGTCCTTAAAAAAAAAAAGTAGGTAAGGAAGTACAAAAATTAATTTTGTCTTAAAAAATGGAAGGTAGATTAAAATGTGCTAGATTTGGTGGATTTGTCACTTTATACAATTAAAACGTAAGCATTACCGATACCCTGAAAAGAAAGAAGCATGTCCACTGTAGGGAACTCTGGGGAAGATGAAGCACATGGATATTCCCTTTCTCATTTTTAGATGTCCTCTCATTTATTGGTATCCCTTTTCATTTCTCCTTAACATGAGCTAGAAATAAAGATTACACAAATATATGTTCTTCCTTTTTTAGAAATCTGTGTATCCTCATTGTCCACATGGTAAAACCTCATGATGACTATCATACAAGCTTTACAATTTTCAGAAACTGTTAGGAATGAATTCAATATTATAATCCACATAGCGTTGTGTGAAGGGGAAAAAAGAGCCTTGGTACCAGTACCTATTTTTAATTAGGAAAGAACACCAATTTCTTTCTATCCCAATCCATTTTTCCATAAGCTCTTGAATGCTGCCTGTTAAGAGGGTGCTCTGGGAAATTAGATTTATTTTCCCAGTAAGAGTTAAACTATAAGTGAGGCAGGAAAGCAAAATGGAAGAATGGTTGTTAGTTGATGTCCTTAACAAAAGAATTCAAAAATGAGTGTCAATTATTTCTAGGATGAAATCAGCACACAAACAAGCTATTTTGACAATGTGTGACAAAGACCAAGAAAAGATTTTATAAAGGAGTATTCAGAAAACTGGGCCATTGGCAGAGGCGGAGAAATAACCTTGATACAGCAAATGCTATTTTATAATTGTTCTCTTATAATTACACATTTAACAATAGCTGCTCTCTTACCTGGCTGAAGCCTGCCTAGCCTTTTCACCTTAAATTATATTAAATAATAAATAGTATTTATATAAATAACAATTAAAAGAATAATTAACAGAAGGTGAAAAGCATCACATTATTTTTAAAATTTTTATAAAACCAGGATAACAATTCTTGTGGTCACCGAACAAATCCCATATCTGTCTTACTATTTTATCTATCAATAAATCAACCCATCTATCATATATTTATCTATCAATACTCCACTGTGCTTCAATAATTAAGATATTCTAAAAATAGAAAAAACATTTAAAAAATACATAAATTATACATATAATACCATAATTACTTTGAGAAAGCTGGATCTAACTTTTGTTCCAAATAAGAATAAGTTTCAGAATAATTAAGTTGTGCTAACTCCTGAATAAATGTGACATATTTGTCTAGGTGGTCCAAACCCTTCTGCCAGGATAGAGAGAAAAACATTAGTTTGGAGGTTATCTGGCTGACAGGAGATAGGGATACAAGTTAAGTTTCTAAATATAGTATAATATGTGAACAAATGCAACAACCTCATCTTCATATTAAATTATATAAGAAGGGCAATTGTGTTTCATAGAATGATGGTGCATGATTTATGAACCTTTTGATGTATCTGTGGTCTCAGCTAGAAAAGCAGTGATCACTCATCAGTCAGTGGACTGAATTTCAGAGGAAAAAAATTATTTCTTTATTGTATCAGTAGTCTTTTAGTATTTATTTTGAGTCCTGAAACAGGTAAATTATGGTCTTGGAGATCAAAGGCAAAGTCTCTAGAGTTAAAATAATTTATAAATTGAGCAAATACAGATACAGATTATGAAATGACATGCATGAAAGAGGAATCTTACTAATAATTTCAGAGGTATAGGTTATCAAAAAAAAAAAAAAGCATCAATGTGGCAGGAAGAGATTTGAGACATCCTATGAGCTTCCAAGCAGTAGTTTGATTTTGTTGCTAAAAAATGTACATTCCTGGAGTTCTTGTCATGATTTAGTGGTTAATGAACCTGACTAAGATCCATGAGGATGTAGGTTTTATCCCCGGCCTCACTCAGTAGGTTAAGGATCTGGCGTTCCGGTGAGCGGTGGTGTAGGTCGCAGATACCGCTCTGATGTGGCGTTACTGTGGCTGTGGCGTAGGCTGGCAGCTATCACTCCTATTTGACCCCTAGCCTGGGGACCTCCATATGCCATGGGTACAGCCCTAAAAAGACAAAAAAAAATGTACATTCCTCTTTTCTATATGGATGTGTACTCTCTGTTCCAAAATAATGGATGAGGGTTCTGCATGAGGTGTGGCAGTGTTCTTCACATGGTAAGGAACATTTAAATTATTTAAGTTATGAAACATTTTTTATATTCCAAGAGATTTATATAGCTTATGTGACATTCTCTAGATATCTATGCCTCATAGAGTCTGAGTTTATTTATCATCAATAATCCTTTAGTTAGGGGCATCTGAATAAGGGCATTCAAAGATAAGGTTATTTCTCTTAGTAAATACTATTACTCTATTTACCTAAAGGTCCAAAGATCAAAGCAATAAGACTGGGTAACTTTTTACCCCCCCCCAAAGAATTCCTCCACTCCCTGAAAAGGCCAACTGTTTGAATTCTTTCAGTGAACTAATGTATTCAGGAAGATAGACAAGGACAATTAACATTGTGATACTCTGTGCTTGGCCTGGAATCATGTTAATGGTAGCCAGTGTCTTATTGAGTGCTTCACTTGGGCAAGGTACTACTTCAGATGCCTCTCAATCATTAGTTCATTTAGTCCTCACAGCAATCCCATATAGCAGGTACAGATAAAACTAAGGAACAAACTGTTTAGGAAACTTGTCAAAAGTACACACAAAATAAGTGGTAGAGCCTGAAATCAAAGTCTGGCAAAACATCTACACAGCCCACTCATTCAACTAAATGTACACTAACTTAGGCTGCAACAGAAATTCTCAGTAGAACATATAACCCATGCTGGCACATGGAGGAGCTTGATAAAAGATTTCTATAGCGGATGCTGCAGGACTCAAGCTTTGAATAATGGCAGTTGACTAATAGGAGGGGGAAAGGCAAAGGGAATAACTTTTACTGAAGGTTTATTCAACTTTAATAATTGCTTCTATCTTTAGGCCTGTTTCCAAAGGCAAGGATTTTATATTTTTCTGAGAAGTCTTAAAAAATAAACACATCTTCTGTTTTAACCTCCCAAACCAAATAAATATTCAAATCATTAAATGTTTAAAATAGACACAAAAGATATGCTTCATTTAATCAGATGTTACAAGATAAGTATAAACTAAATATTTCTAAATAAGCTAGAGAACCATGTAATTAAAAACAACCCTCCCAGGGAAGGATGTGATAATGGTATAGGAAGACTATGAGCTCACCTCCTCCCATGGACACATTGAAAATAAATCTACATATAGAAAAATTCCTCCTGATAAAGGCCTGAGGACTAACTGAACACTATTTCTCAAAGAAGGACCACACAGAAATTAGTGGAAAATATAGAGATGCTGTATCCATGGGAACCCCCACCCCATATCAGGGAAACCTGCAATAGGGAGGGATATAGCTGAGGGGCCTGATCACGGACTTGCCAGCCTGCCCTGGGATATAGGGGAAAAAAAGGGCAACTTAAAGGGCATCTAGACTATACAGGCAGTCTATATTTACCAACCTTGGAGCTTCTGCCAAATGAGCATGGAATTGCTAGAGCACCCCCTGGCGTTGGAGGCACTGGAATGCGTCATTGTTAGAGTTCCCTCAGGACTATCCCCGACTGCACTGCTCCAGCTCCAGCCCCAGCTGTCCCTCCAAGGTGGCCAGGGTGCAGCATGCCCAGGAGACTACCTCTTTCCTGGGATCCCTCCAGCCCCAGCCGTTCTGCCAAAGCCACCAGACACAAGCAATCTACACAGGAGATGCTCCCACACAAGGCCATTCCTTCAAGACCAGGAGAGGTAGCTGTTTTGCCTAATTCGTAGAAACGAAAACCAAAAGTCAAACAAAATGAGGAAACAAAAATATGTTACAAATGAAAGAACAAAATAAAACTCTGGGGAAAAGATACCTAATAAAATGGAGATAAGTAATTCATCTGATAGAATTCAAAAAGAAAAAAAAATTCATAAGGAGGCTTATGAAACCAGGAGAAGAATGGAGGAACTCAATGAGAACTTCAACAAATAATTAGAAAATATAAGAAAGGATCAATCAAAGTGAAGAATACAATAACTGAAATAAAAAATAACCTAGAGGGAATCAATAGCAGAGATGAAACAGAAGAACAGAAAGGCAATCTGGAAGATAGGATAGGAGACATCAAACAATCAGAACAACACAAAAAGAAAGAAAGAGAAAAAGAAAGGAAGAAGGAAATAAAAAAAAAATTTAGTTAGGAAAGTTTTAATCACCTCTCAAACAACATCAAGCATACATAACATTCACAGAAACTTTATAGGCCAGAAGAGAATGGCAGAGTACATTTAAAGTGCTGAAAGTAAAAAATTTAGAGCCTTAATGTAATACACCACATTAACAAAATAAAGGATTAAAAATTATAGGATCTTCTCAATGGATGTAGAAAAACATTTGAAAAAATTCAACGTCCGTTTATGTTAAAAACTCTCAACAAAGTGGGTAGCGGGAGATCATATCTTAACATAATAAAACAATATTGTAAGAAATGAAGACAGTAAAAACAAATGAAGAGATATGCCATGCTCATGGATTGGAAGAATTAATACTAAGATGATCATTCTACTCCAGGCAGTCTACAGATTCAATGCAATCTCTATCAAAATATTAATGGTATTTAAAAAAAAAACTTAAAGAAATAATTCTAAAATTTGTATGGAACCACAAAAGAATCCAAATTTTCAAAAAAAAGAAAAGAAAAGAAAGAAATCTTGAGCAAGAACACAGAAGGTCTTATACTCCTGATTTCAAACTATACTACAAAGCTACAGTAATCAAAGCAGTATAATTGGCACAAAAACAGACATACAGATTAATGGAACAGAATAGAGAACACAGAAATAAAGCCACACTTATATGGATATAAGTATTTTATCCCATAGATGCATACATATTATTTTCTCCTATTACTTGGCCTCCTTGTTTATTTTATTAAACATATCTTCAAATAACATGTGGATTAATTTTTAAGGAGTCTAATTTTGAAATTTTTTCTATTATCTCTTACTGTATTCTGTATAAGGCTTTTTTACCTATTCTAAAGACAAGAAGATATTCCATGTTTTCTTCTTTAGTTTCCCAGCTTCATATTTATTTCTACTACATAATCAGAATGAATTTTGTATAATGTAGGGCTTGATGTTCACTCATTTTGCAATGAATATACAATGGTTATATTTCCACTTATTGAGTAAATTTTTTTCCCCCAGTTGAAGATGTAACTACAAATTTGTTATTATTTTTCAAGTGTGTTTGTTATTTTATTACCTTTGATTTTAGATAAATATTTACAATCAACTTTTCAAATTCTGTGAAAAATGTCCTGCTGAAATGTTGATTAGGATGGCAGTGAAATTACAGATCAATGGGGGAGGTTTTACAAGATGAAAAGGATTATAGAGATGAATGACAGTGATGTTTGCCCAAAATTATGAATATATTTAATACCACTGAAGTGTATACTCAAAATTAAGATGTTAAATTTTATGTTACTCTATTTTCCAATGATAAAAAATTGAAGAAAAATAGACTTTTAGATAATAGATGTATCTAAATTTCTCTCCCTCATTCCAAATATTGGTCTCCAGGTTGTGATCATGCAGCCAAGGTCTTCTTTTGCCTATGATTATTGTTTTATTCTTCCTTTCACCCCCAGTTTCCTGTTTATTTCTAATTCAAAGCATTTGTCTTTTCTTATGGCAGATTTTTCTCTTGCCTTCAAAATCTCACTTTCCACTTCTAAATGACTTCCAAGATATTTTCCTCCAACAAACACAATACACGTTTAGGAGAAATTTTACATCAATTGTTAAGGTAATACATCTTATACCTCTCTACAAATGCATTGCTGTTTATTGTATTTCTCAAAATGAAGGTGAACATGGCTGGACTGATTATTCTAGCATGGTTTCTCACCATCAGAATGAGAAGCATATGTGAGCTCTGTCTAAATAGGGGATTTGCCAAGGCACTCGTTTCTCAATCATAAGTTATTTGGCTCAAGGAAGCCTTCTCTATTAGCACGTTCTGAAGAAGTGATCTTTCCTCTTACAATTATGAGAACTTAAAAAAAAAAAACTAGTGACAATAGACATATTGTAACCTACCTCATATTTAAAAACTTTATGTTTAATTTAACTATCCAGTCAACAATTTAATTTGACTTTCTATATATTGTAGATAGAAGACACAATGAGTGACAATGTCATTTACATTTACTGCACTGGAAAATGTTATCCATGGACTATTCCGTTAAAACGTGTCATCTTTGGCATTGTTCTGCATCAATTGACTCACCCTTTCAAAGCTAGAGTGCAAATATTTCTAAGTTAATTTATCAGTTCTCTAAGGAGTTAAATGATACCTTTTTTTCCTCTTACATATAATCCTCTTCCTATTCCTATTTATTTCAAAAGAGTTCCAAAATTATTCTGAAGTATTTCGATTTTATTTATATCTCTAACTTGTCACCAGAGGGACACTCTGGTAATATCCATAAATTGTTGCTTCTTTTCAGTCGGGGAAAGTGAGGTTTCTAGAGGGAATAGCTACCTTCAAGGAGTATAAGACTTATTAACAGTTAATAAAGTAATTTTTAATTAGGTCCAAATAACTTGCCTTTCCCTTAAGCTATTTTCTTAGAAAAGTTTGCATGGTGCATTTATAACAGCAAGCTATACAAATTTTTTAAATAAACTTTTCTCCTTGTCTTTCTTTCTTTGTCCTGTTGTTATGAAATGCATTTTGTGCCTATCCAGCTGTGCTGGCTGTGTGTCAGTAATATGAGTCACTGACTGATGTTCTCAACACACGAACAGGAATTAACACACACAAATAAAAGATATTGCTTTTGGATTTTGTTTATAGCCAAACATCAGGGAAAGGAGGCAACTGTTTGATTTTCAATGAGGTATGATTAACTGTATCTTTTACTATCTGTCAATGACATTGATATTTTTGGTTAGTTGTGGTAGATCCCAGAGTTGGAATTGGAACAGGGAGAGAAATGGTCTTCAAAGATATCTCTTGGTTGTATTTTAGCTAGGAAATTCCTTGACAATGTTAGCAAACATTTTTATTAAAATGTCGCAAAAGCAAAACAACACTGATAAAGTATTAACTAAATATGGGTTTCTCAAATCCACCCAGCCATTTGGTAACAGATGTGTGTATTTCTTCCTGTCCTTCAGTCTCTTTCTCTGCATTAATTAGAATTACAGGATCTAGGGAGAATCTTATAAATTGTGTTTTTACAGATAGGAAAACCAAGTTCCAATAAATTTGCGGGGTTTGGTCAGCTCCATACAGATACATTTTGTCAGAATCAAGGTTAGCATTCAATCTCATAACCAAGTTCACTGTGATTTCCAGTACCCTCCCTCCAGAGCTCCACCTTTCCCTGCTCTCATCACCAGCAAAGAAAATAACTCAGCGAAATGCTGGTGGTAGCTTTTAGTTAGTCCTACACTGTCTAATAATAATTAAATAAAATTATTAGTTGGCCCACGTCACCAACTTGCACTGGGATTGAGGTAGGTTAAACAATACGATGGGATTCAGAAGTTTCTAATTAGAGAACAATTGTACATCTTATTGCCAATCAGAAGAGATTCATAAACATATTCTCATGCCTTGTAGATGAGAAAGCTTTAATAAAGCCAATTGGCTAAAACAGTACTTTTTTCTCCCTCTCTCTTTCTCCCTAAGGAGGAGAAGGGTGAGAAGGAGTCCAAGGGCAAAAGTGAATCTGAGGATGAAGTAATGCCACGTAGCTTCTCAGGAAAAAAAAAGGCAAAAAAAATACTCAGCCCATATCTTTCAGAAAAGTAACAAAGGCATAAATCCTACATTCTAAAAGTTTAGGAAGTCGAGTTATCTCTGCAATGTTCTCCAAACTATGTTAGTTTAATCCACTCTACTTTAATTACTTTATTAACTACTTAAAAAAAGTTCTAATTCTGCCTTTCATAATATGGACAATGCTGCCTGGAAGCAAGGCTACTTCTGTGTAAAGAACAGGGACATGTGTTCACTGTGAGAACTATGTAGTTATGTAATTAAATATTTATGTGCTGCATACTTTGTGTGTTGATAAGCATAATTAAATATAGTTATCCTTTGAGAACTCAGTATTCCTGCAAATAACAAGGACCAAAAAGCCTTCTACAAGGCCAGTTTCACTGTGTTATGAATAAATGTCTGCCATTTATCTTGTGAGCTCAGATGGTTAAGTACTGTATAAAAATTCTTGACCAAGTAACTATTTTTTTTGTCTCTGACTCTTTGGAGGGCCCAAATACTAACTCCATTTACTGAGCCTGCTTGGTTAAGGGTTCTGGAGAATTTCAAGAGCATACAACAAAAAACAGTGATGCACTAACTTAGGAATGCAATTTTACAAAGCTGTCATGAAAACAGCAAACCTACTAGAGAAAAGAAAAGGTTGTGAAGTATGGAAAGACTGTCTGTCTTAGGGAACAAAAGGACAGTGAGTATTGCAGCCTTTCTTGCCCTCCTTAACCCAAATCCTTCCCTCCCCCCAATTTAAGAAGAATTAAGAAACAAAGAGAGACGGAACAGCTTTCATGGGAGAAATGGACAGGTACAAGAAGGAAAACTGGAACAGTGGTGGAAAGAAACAGAGGGATGGAAGAGAGAATTCTACAGCCTAGAGTAGCTACTAGTGATTGCAGATTTTTTGACCAGGGAATAGAAGATATTCATTGCCTTTTGGCCCAGAGATAACTTTGGCTTAAAAATGCTGAAAGGTGGGGTTGGCACAGAGAGATTGAAGCAGATAGAACATTGCCAAGGACTTATTTTCAACTGTTGGCAAAATAAAGGATTAATGAGCCTGTAGATATGTAGATATTTGCAATCCTCATTCAAAAGATACAAATGCTCAAAACTCTTCAGTCCCATACAAAGTTTGAGTTTCCCTTGTGTCATGTTTTCATACCTTCTCCAGGCCAAACCAGTCTGCCTCTTCCAAATTACTCACTCTTATTTCAGATGATTTGCTTGTGGATGTCCTTTCCCAGAGAACAGGATTACTGTTTCTTAGAAATGCTGTTTGAAATTATATTTCTCCAGGTAGAAAGTTAGACAGAGATTATGCAAACAGAGAAATGAAAAGTCATGGGAAAGGAGGTGGGGAAAATGTTAGTTAATAAACTGCAGAGCACTGTCTGTGTAATTCCTTACGTCTTCTGTGGCGACAGGTTCACTTCTAGGGAAAACTGCTCCCTTGTTTAGGAAAGCACTTTAATAGGCTTTGTAGTTATAGGAAATGAAGCACCTATAGGGAGAAGTTAAGAAAATACACGAATTCACTCTGTAATGAAGTAGAGGGTGTTAGCCTTAGAGAAGGTTTTGTCTTTCTTTGTATGACTTGTTGTATGTGGATTTATTCTTGGTTGTTGGTTAGTGGGTGGGGGAGGAGGGATGATAAGCAAAAAACATCTTTCAATTCTGAGGCTCTAGAAACATCAGAAGAGGTCTGTGCCATCAGAGAGGGGCAGGCACAAAAGAGCCCTCTTTTATAGGAATGGCCGAAAAAATTAAGCAACGTGATATCTTGTGTTATGATTCATGTCTTGTATTATGATTCTTCTCCAACAGGTTCAAAGCTCTAGTACAGTCTTTATACGCACACTAGCTCTGTGTTAATTGGGACTTACAGAATGTTTTATGTCCACATTTGGGAATAAGTGGCAGGGGGGGCGTGGAGGGGAGGACAGCATCTGGCATGAACAGTGAGCAATGAGGCCACGGTGATTAAAAGGAAGCCAGAAGTTCAGAATGAGAGATAAGAGTGACCAAGAGACAAGATATATCTTCTGGTAATCTTCAGAAATATGGCAGGGTGCTCTGCACTAGCTCCAGTTACATTAGATGAAAGAGGATCTGGAGACATTTGGATTACCTAGGAAAATATATTACCAAATTATTTCAGGATGTTGAAAAATTAAGTTAGAATTTCTAAATATCTACATATTATGTTTCTAAAGCAGTCAATTTCCAGAGGTTTAGACAGCAGATCATTTTCATCAGCATGGACCCACAGAATGGAAGAAGAGAGAGGGTAACCAAAGAGAGAGGATAGTCTGTTGCCCATCGGAGGCAGACTTGGTAGGGATGATTATGCTGCTAAAGGGAAAAGCAAGGGCTGGTTTATTTCAGCCTCAGGCATTCACTTATTCATCTAAGAGGGAAAGGTCTGTACTATCTTTAAGGGCATAATTAAAGGACTACACATATTTGAAATTCACTTTCAGATCTTTCAACTCTTCATAGATAAACACATTTGAAGAATGGGGAAATACTAGAAATTTGAATCTCTGACCTTTAAGAAAGAGGAACAAACAAACTTTATGGAGCTTTATATGTAATGAACAAAGAATAAACTAATACTATGTTATTTGTAGATCTAGTAATGAGTAATTATTTTAATATGGTTTTAGATAGCTGATTTGAGAAACCAGTCCCTTGAGAAATCCACCCCTCTCCCCAGCCAGAACTTATACTTTGCACTACTCTATTCTTTGATTAAAGAATAAATTTTTGTTTGCCACTGGAAAAAAAAAAAACATCACCCTCAGTTTCCTGGAGCAACTTCTGTGGGTGGCTATAAATTGATTCTCGAAATCCTGAAGTGACTAATGTTTAATAGATACTTGAATAAATTTATTAATAAACTAATTCAGAGAAAGCTTAATATGTGAATTACTCTAAATATTTAAAATACTATAAAATACTCAGAAAAATATCTTTGGGTTGCTATAATATGATCATGGTTATCGAATTATTTCAGGATATTGAAAAATAAAGTTAGAATTTCTAAATATCTGCATATTATGTTTCTAAAATAATGAATTTCCACTGGTGCAAATAATATAAATTCATAGGCATGTATTTACTTTTAACATAGTGAGTGATCATAGGTCTCAATAAAATACATTTTGAGAACTGCCGGTAAAGATTATAACAAAGATATTCACTATTATTCTGCACTAAAACCTGCCATATTAAAGAAGTTTACAAATTATTTTGAGACAGAATTATGGGTCCACTGAAACATATAAGGTCCTCTGAAACATAGAAGTTTAAGGTGATAAAGACTATTTTTACTTTAGACTTTTATTCCCTAATGATTTTAATCCCAACAAAAATGAAAGAATTATTAGATTCTGAGTCCATAAGTCCCCATTTTCACATCAGCATTTTTGGTTAGAACCTAAAGGGGAGTATACTACATCTCCGAACATGAAATATATGTTTTATTTTCCACAACTGTGTACATATTAAGGCTGCTATTTGAACAATAAGGTATCTGGGGAGGAGGGGGATTTCCTGTCATGGCATAGTGGAAACAAAGTCGATTAGGAACCATGAAGTTGCAGGTTTGATCCCTGGGCTCATTAGTGAGTTAAGGATCCAGCATTGCTGTGAGCTGTGGTTTAGGTTGCAGATGTGGCTCAGATAACAGTGCTGCTGTGGCTGTGACATAGGCTGGCAGCTACAGCTCTGATTTGACCCCCAGCCTGGGAACTTCCATATGCCACTGGGTGTGGCCCTAAAAAAAAGAAAAAAACAATTCAATATATCTGTATTATAGTTTTTATATATGTATAAATTATATCTTTTATATTTATTTATATATTACAAATAATACATGAATTTACATTATTATATTACATTAACAATACATTAATACATTATTGAACTGTAAATTGTAGGATATATATTTATAAATGCACAAAATATCAAAATAATAAATAATGCTTCTGATGTGTTATTAATATGAGAAAAAATTCAACAGAATTTGGTAAGCAATCTGCTACACATACTTTAACAGAATCATTTGGATATTTGGTGAGTTATGCTTTATTAAAGAAAAAGTTCTTTGACAGAAAGTGGTAAGTTCTACAAAGTAGTGAGAAGTCAAAAACAGTCGTATCCTCCTTTTTTCATTCACCTCAGAGCAGGTCGGGATTTAGTTTGAACTGAAGTCAACAGAATTTGGAGAATAAAAAAATGAACAAAATTTTGAACAACAAAGAGTATACTAAGAACAAAGTTCTAATATACCCCTGCTCTGGTAAAGCAAGTTTATTATAGATTGAGGCATGGGTGTCAGTTAAAGGACAGATGGAAATGGTAAAGATTGTCATATTGAGGAAGGGAAGAAGAGAATTCGTAGAGTAGGATGGTATGATCAGATCTCTACGGAGGCTTGCTAAACTATTTTGCCTTTCTTTGCAATCATATTATTCCTTGCCTCTGCCAGAGTGGCAATATGGCCTCTGGAAGATTCATTTTCATTATGTCTAATGGTCTATGAACAAGTGTTCTCATGAACTCTTTTCTTACTATTTCCAAAGTTTGACCCCAGCTCAAATTCCTTCTATTTATGCTCCAGGCTAAAACTAAATGTAAAAAAACAAATATATTTGCTCCCAGAAAATGATATAGTGCAGTCCAGTAATCATTTGGCTTTCTGGGGGAAAAAAAAAAGCATTTGGGATATTAACCATGTGATAAATTTAGGTGTTACTCTTGGACCAAGGTGTCATTCCTCAAATTTTATGTTTTATTGTAAACTGGAAGGCTTTGTTTCTAGTTTAAAAAAATATTAAACGAGCGAGTGTAGGCAGAATGAATGGAGTTGGGGGTGGTGCCAAAGGGATGAAAGAGTCCAAGGAAGCTCTTCGTTGCCAAAATCTATAAGCAAAAACTATGTAGCTTCTGTGGTGGTTTCTGTTTCTTTTGAAGAGGGTGAAGGGAGCAGAACCAGCCTCCATGTTTTGCCATCTCTCATTAACCTGAATCTCAGGTCCTGTCCCTCTTCCCCAAGACCTCTGCATTCTAAGAATCTCTTTCTTATTTTCATGGTGCCCTCTCAATTTTCCTGTTCCCTTGATACTGGCCTCTGTCTTGGCCCTAGTGTTCTTGTATCACAGACATCAGATGAGATGCTGTGGCCTTAGGCTCTGCCTCTCAGCTGCCACAGAAATGCAGAACATACTTTATTTTTCTATAGCAAATCACATGGAAAAGCAAAAGCTCAGGACTCAGATCAAAATAAGTGTGAATTTTTTTCAATCAATCATGTTGCAACAAGGCCAAATCAATTCATATACCTGAACCTCCATTTATTTATTTATTTGCTGGTACAGGAGATAATCTATGTAAAACAGTTAGCATAGTACCTGGCACATACAAGCATTCATTAATTGTTGTGGGCAGTAATAATATGAATAAAATGATTACTATTATTATGTTGTTATTATTTAGATATCTAATCTAATTCCTCATCCAAGGAAGCAGTCTCTCCTACAATCTAATTTCTAGATGATTTATCCAAACTTTTTATTAAACATTTTTAATTGCTAAAAATTTACAGCACAGTTTGCTCTGCCCAGCTTACATTCTGGTTCTGCCCGCTGCTGCTACATGGGATTGATATACCTAGTCATTATGTTAAAACACATACATACTATAGTTATTTAAAACCATGTGTGTACTTAGTCATGAGCTAGAGATATAAGAAATGAGACAGACATGAGTCTTTCAAGGGACTTGCAAACTAGTAGTCAGGACAAAATTTGTAAGTATTATTAACAGTAGGACAGAGTATAACAGAAGGACAAATATTGTATGATTTCACTTATGTACAGTATCAAAATAGTCAAACTCATAGAAGCAGAGGATCAAATAATAGTTGCCTAGGGTTTGGGCATGGGGGAGAGGGGGCATTGTTCAAGGGGTATAAACTTCAGTTATGCTAGATGAATAAGTTCTAGAGATCTACCATAGTTAGCAATATGGTATCATGCAGTTCAGTATTTAAGAGGGGAAATTGTATATTAAGTGTTCCTACTACAAATAATAATAATAACAATAATGATAATAAACAAATTTAAAATTTTGTTAAAAAAAGAACTATAGGAATGGTCAATTATCAGAAAGTAGTTTTTAAGGCAGAATGATTCAGTTGCATCTTGAAAGATAAATAGGTTAGTCCAAGCATACTGAGTCAAGAGTGAAGACTGGAACAGAATGAGGGGAAATCCTGGCAAAGGAAGCACTATGGGTAAAGACACAAAGAGCTGAGATAAACCTGGTGTTACAAGAGAGTGTGTCACAAACAGTGTCCAGGATCAAAGAGCAAAAGGAATGGGCACAGATAAGGCCAGGAGATTTAATAGAAGTCTTATTCCAGGGAGATGTAGATGCCATGTTAATGAGTTTGGACACTTTTGCCTAAAGCAACAGAGAACCATGGACTTATTTTAAGCTGGAGAGATTCATGTCAAAATTTCAAATGTCATTCTGTGCTTGTATACAATGCATTGGAAGGAGGGTGTTAATAAAGACATGGAACAATTTAACCACTTAGAAGTTTGCTTCAGTAATTTCTGGCAACATCTCAGTCCTTGACATAATGACTTCTGTTCTCTGCATAATCATACATGCAACAACATGAGATTTCATGATTTTTTAAGCAACTAAATCACACAGTTCACTTACAAGGAGGCAAAAACCAGTCAAAACTCTAAGAATTTTTAGTTCTATTAGCTAACTGAAGACTCACTATTCTCTATTAAGGTAGTTGAATTTAACATGTAGCTATACTAGCTCTTAATTTTGTTGTTCCCACCATCAATTCCCTTAATTCCTGCCAGAGTTAAGTGTGTTCAAAATTTTTAGAGTGGCATAGGATAATATGTATTTAAATATCATTATCATTTTACTGTTAATTTTAGCATTTTATTACTCTTTAACAGGAAGGAAACTGGGTGAAAGAAACTGTAACTATGCAAATTCTTGGGGCTAAAAGTGGCAGAAAGATGCTGGAATTCATACCTCTGACCCAGGCCCTGTATGTCATTAACTATATGACAGTTTTCAGTCATATAGTTTTCATTCCTGCACAGATAACTTATGCTACAAAAATTGCTAATCTTTGTTCTGTCAACTGAAAGGAATTTGGTTTTATAAATATGTGAATATAGATTACGGAGAATTAAAATCTCACATATTTCCAATGGAAAATTACCTTCATTTTAAAATAAAATAAACATCTTATTTTCTGATCCAGTAGGAAAATATTTGGTTCGTTAGTAAAATTTGAACAGGGTATAATTTGTCAGGTAGAGAAGGAAATTTAAGACCAAAAACTAGTAAGGAAAGAGCATTAGAAATGTAATACTGACCAAATTCAGTTCAAGAAGACTCTAATTAATATTACCTATTCACAATAAAACATGTGTTCCAGACCTCATATATATAGAAAACAAATTAATTTGGATTTTAATATCCAATGGTCAAAGGTTTTCAAATTATATAATCCATGCTTCTAAGCATACATATATTTTTTTGTCTTTTTGTCTTTTCTAGGGCTGCACGCGTGGCATATGGAGGTTCCCAGGCTAGGGGTCTAATAAGAACTGTAGCCGCCGGCCTAGCCAGAGCCATAGCAATTGCGGGATCCAAGCTGCATCTGAGACCTACACCACAGCTCACGGCAACTCTGGATCCTTAAACCACTGAGCAAGGCCAGGGATCGAACCTGCAACCTCATAATTCCTAGTCTGATTCGTTAACCACTAAACCGCGACGGGAACTCCTGAGCATATTTTAACAAGTATTAATATAATAAAGTTCATTGAAAAAAGAAAAATAAGGATATTTGAAAAAATGTTTACTCTTAGAAATGACATCTTTTACAGGTTTCTAGCATCGTAAGAATTGTAAAAAACTTGTCAACTTATTGTATGACTAAGTTGATGTGTTGTCTAGTTATCTTTTGGGCTAGTAACATCTAGTGGTTTTCATTAAAACTATAACAGCAGTAGTAAGGGGGAAGTTATAAGGCCAGAGTTTTTCTATTTGTTGCCCCATTCATACCACTCTCATAACCACGATGTGTTCACCCTTCCAACAAAATAAGAGGTATTATGTTGTGACTTCAGAGATCATCAGACGATCAGAAAAACATGTCCTGGCATGACCATTAGTCTTATCCACAGGGTAACCCGATTGCATGCAGCTGCAATGTAGGGCTCCAAAGATGTTTTCAAAATAATACAATTTTTGGTATTTCAAAAATTGTTGAAGTTGTTTTTATGTTAAATATCAGAACATTTTGAGATTCCTTAAAATTTCTTTATAATTTAGGTTTGTTTCCTTTTTTTGATTCTAAACTAAAGCAGGGAAAACCATAATCTTTTCAGTGGTAAGGGCTGAAAAAGCTCTTTTTGTCTGTTTCTTTTCCCTGTAAAGCTATGCAAGTCATGAAAAATGACTAAATCTGATTGCTATTTAAAATTGCAAAAGGCCTATCTGAACTTATTTTCATCTTCTGGTGAGAAAGATGCCCATAAGCTGAATTGAACATTCCATTTTGTGATTTCATGGCTGCCCATGAAGAAAATAGTTAAGGATTTCCACTCCTTTTTTTACCTTTGTCTAATTCTGATTTACCTAATTATAACTTGGAGGGTTTTTTTCCCCTTGATTTAACCCTGTATTCATTTTTGTAGGTAGATTGATTATAATGAGTAGATAAACTTCTCCTTTGAAACAGCAGCATTCGTCATCTAAGGATCTCTGTGTTAAGAAAGCCAAATTCCCAAGATACATGTTATTGACTCCATGGAGGAACAGACTATATAAATCTCCACTTCCGACAAGTGGTTTTTGTTCGGGAGCTGTTGATTATTAGATAAAAGTAAAAATTTGAGATAAAAATTATACTTTACTTACAATTTGTGGCATCTTCTAGGCAAAGCAGTAGTCAGCCTAGAAAATTCATAAATAGATGTCCAAATAACAATTTATTTACTGAACTGTGTTCCTAGATCAATGTGATGCCTTAGGTTCAGAGCAGTATCTGAGAAATGACTGAGTGATGGTTGGAATGGACCCGAAGTCCTAACAACAGTTAAGGGGCTGGGCTGCAAAATTATCCCACAGAGTTTAGTTTATCTGCAGTCAGCATAGACAAGGAGTATGCCTATTGTTATTTTGATAACTCAGCCCTAAATTGCCAGTTAATGTGTGATTAATGCCTAGGAAGTAACATTATAAATTATATTTCAACTTTAATATATCATTAAATAGATCTTTTAAATCTCAAATGGATCCACCAGGATTTTTTAAAAAATCTTCCTTTGAAATATTCTTTCACTTTTATGTTTCAGGTTGAAAAAAAAATCACACCGTAATAGCAAATTTGTTTAGAAATGATGTCATATGGAGAAAGCAAATAAATAAAGATTCCTGGAAAGGTTAACTTTTTGTAATGCCAATGTTATCTCAGCACGTAGCTATAAAACTATAGTTCCAGTTTATAAAGAGATATAAAAATGTTCATTATTATAGGTTAGTAAAAATATATAAACTTTACAATCTGTAGCTTCTTGAGTTTGACTACTATTTATAAATTTTATATACTAAGCCAAATTCTCTGTATTTCCATGCAACCCAACCAAACCAAGACAAAGTACCACTCCATACAAAACAAAGATTCAAAAGTCACTCTGCGAGTTTCTGTTGTGGCTCAGTGGTGACAAACCTAGCTAGTATCCATGAGGATGCAGGTTCAATCCCTGGCCCCACTCAGTGGGTTAAGGATCCAGCATTGCCATTCCTGAGAGCTGCAGCATAGGTCTCAGACATGGCTTGGATATGGCGTTGCTGTTGCTGTGGCTGTGGTGTAGGCCAGCAGCTGCAGTTTCAATTTAACCCCTAATCTGGGAACTTCCATATGCCCTAGGTGTGGCCCTAATAAAATAAAAATAAAAAGTCACTCTGAACACAAAGATCAATTCACAAATAATACGGCCAAAGCTGCAAACCTGGTAGTGGCTTAATTAGGTAAACTGTAGGAGTTTACTTCTGTTCTCCTTTCTATAGCATAACCAAGCATAGCTTTTTAGGAAACTGGGTTAAAATAAAACAAAAACAAACTCAGATATAGTCTTGGAAATCACAGAATGACTCACCAACAGTCAGGAACCAGAGATGGAGCCAGGGTTTTGCCAACACTGACAAATTGTATTTAATTTTAAAGTCCATATATCAAGGAAATGATTTCTTTTTAGAACACCAACTTTGCAAATCTCACTACCATAGTTTGGAATTAAAAATTTTCCACATTGATGTCTAGTATTTTTCATACTGAAGTAATGCACGGAACATCTGCTCCTCAATTTAAAAACCACCCGCTAATTTTTTACAACTTAGGAAAAAAAATTCCACTCTTTAGCCTGTCTTTCAAGATTTCTCCATGGTCTGTCCACAACCTATGTTATCAGTCAATTACTTCTAAAAATTAAAGTCAAACATTTGTATTATCTGGTATTTATGTACATGCCACATACAGTTTGCCTCAGTAGTAATGGACAATTCATGTCTGGGATCTTATCATTAATATGGTCAAAATACAGTCAAGGTTTATTTGTAGTATTCCTATTGATATTTTTAGCGTCTGTAGTGGTTATCTTCTGTTTCGTTTCTGAAATGGTGATTTGTATCTATTCTCCTTATTTCTTTGTCAGTCTTGGAGATCTGTCAATTTTATTAACATTTTTGAAGAATAAGCTTTTTGTTTTACTAATTTCTCTGTCTCTTTCTATATATATACATATATATATGTCGTTTTTAGGGCCGCACCCAAGGCACATGGATGCTCCCAGGCTAGGAGTCTAATCGGAGCTGTAGCTGCTGGCCTACACCACAGCCACAGCAATGCCAGATCTGAGCAGCATGTGTGACCTGCACCACAGCTCACGGCAATGCCAGATCATTAACCCACTGAGCAAGGCCCAGGATTGAACCTGCCTTATGGTTACAAGTCAGATTCATTTCCACTAGGCTGCAATGGGAACTCCTTCTCTCTATATTTTTTGCTTGTTTTCAATTTCTTTGGTGTCTATCTTACCTTATTTCTTGCTTTGGGTTTATTTTGCTCCTCTATTTCTAGATTCTTGAGATTAGATGATTGATTTGTGACATTATTTTTTCCACTATTATCTTTTTAGTGTTATAGATTTCCCTCTCAGCAATGCTTTAACTGTATCACCAAATTTTTGATATATTGTATCTCATTTTCTTTCAATTTGACGTATTTCTTGATCACCTTGAGACTTCCTTTTTGAGCTCTGAATTATTCAGTAATATGGTGCTTAGTTTTCACATGTTTAGAAGTTTTCTCTTTTATCATTCTATTCATGATTTCTAGCTTGATTCTGTTGTGGTTGGAAAATACTCTATGTATTTAATTTTTTTTTAATTTGTTGAGGTTTGTTTTATGGCCAGGACATGGTCAATATTAGGACATGACATATGTCACATGAGTACTTGAAAGGAATGTGTATTCTGCTGTTGTTGAGTGAAGAGTTCTGTTAATGTTGATTAGATCCTGTTTGTTAATGGTGTTGAGTTCTCCTCTATCTTTGCTGATGTCCTGTCTAATTGCTCTATCATTGTGAGGAGGAAGTTGATGTCTCCAAATATAATAATTATGAATTTATCTATTTCTCTCTTCTTTCAGTTTTCCCTTTACATTCTCTGCAATTCTGTTATTCAGTTTTGCAAACACTTAAGATCACAGTTCTTTTTTTGGTGGATTGACCCTTTGACATTGCATAAGTTTCTTCTGTCTCTGGTAATGTTCTTTGATCTATTCTACGTTATATAATGTTAGTATAGTTACTCATACTTTCTTTGGTTAATATTTGGATAATATACATTTTTCCCAGCTTTTTCTTCAACCCGGCTTTATCATTTTATTTGAAAGGAGTTTCTTGTAGACAGCATATATTTGGATGACATTTTCCTTTAATCTGCCCTGCCAATCTCTGTCTTTCAATAGCTTCATTAAGATTTTTACATTTAATATAACAATATTTCAAGTTTATTTGCCATAGAATTTTTGTTATTGTTTTGGGGGCTCCTTTTCTAATTTTCAGCTTTCTGTTGTCTTTTTCCCACCTTCCTATGATCTACTTGAATATATTTTTTAGAATTTCACTGTGATTTATACTGGTTTTGGGTGGCTCTTTTTACATAGCTTTTTAGTAGTTACTCTAGGTATTACATTATATACAATATTATATATATATAATACTACATTGTATATAACATCACAGTCTATTATTTTGGCATTTTACCAGTTAGAATAAAGTGGAGAAAACTTATATCCCTTTAACCATCCCTATTTATAATATGACTGTCAAATATTTTCTCTACATACATTTAAATTCACATTAGATAGTTTTATAATTTTGGCTTCTGTTGTCAAGTACAATAGGAAATTCAAGAAAAGCAGCAAAGTCTATCATATTAAATCCTAATTTACTTTTTAAAAATCAGATTAGGGGAGTTCCATCATGGCACATCGGAAACGAATCCAACTAGGAACCACGAGGTTGCAGGTTTGATCCCTGGCCTCGCTCAGTGAGTTAAGGATCTGGCGTTGCCGTGAGCTATGGTGTAGTTCACAGATGCAGCTCGGATCTGGCATTGCTGTGGCTGTGGTGTAGGCCATCAGCTACAGCTCCAATTAGACCCCTAGCCTGGGAGCCTCCATATGCCGTGGGTGCTGCCCTAAAAAGACAAAAAGACGAAGAAAATAAATTTAAAATAAATAAATAAAAATCAGATTAGTCTTTGCTATAGAAAAGATAGTTTTGCTCCAGAATACTGGGGGTTTGTGCTATGACACTGCTTTTGTCTTTACAGAGAATGCATTGTGTGTTTATTCACCATAGATCTACCTAGCACCACTGGATGTGTCGTATCTCACACCCTGAATGGTAGGACAACACATTTAGCACCCTTGATTTGTTACAGTGTCTTCTATTGCTCTGGGTCTCATTGGAAATTGTGGTTTAGGGTTCATCCAATAAATAGGGAAGAGAAGTATCCTGAGTTTACTCTATGCTACCTTCAATAGCCACAGAAACTTGCCAAGTATCACACTCCCTTCTTAGTAGTAAAAGGAGGTGAAAAAAGCAATAACTTGTCTTTTATGTTACAAAGGATCAATTCAGCATGCTCTTGATATCCAAAACGTTCACCAATTTAGTAAATTCTGTATATATCCTACCTACTACCATGCTGTGTCTCATTAGGGCAACCAAAGTACTTAGAATATTTTCCTGCTTACCAGGTCCAGTTAGCATGATGTCATCAATCTAAAAGACAAGGGCAATGTTCTATGGAATACTAAAATGATTAATGACCATGCAGATTATTGTAACAGAAAGTGGTGTGTTAACTTAGGGAGCGAGGCAGTGAATATGCACAGCTGTCTTTCCCACAGAAGAGAAGACTGCTTTTAATTCTCTTTAAGATTTGAAAATAGCAAGTGCAAGGGGCCGGGTTGATATGCTGCAATAAAGAGAATCTATTGAGGTCACCTACTTCTATTAGGGTCGCAATATAGTTAACTTTATTATAGCCTAAAGTCATCTACCACAATCCATCTGGTTTGGGTTAGGACCAAACAAATCAAATAAATAGATCGGTGATGGAGAACACACCCCTGCCTTTTCAGTCTTTGATAGCGCTAATCTCTGCAGTACTTCTCAGGATGCAATATTGTTTCTGACTTAATATATTGGCCAAGACAGTGATAATTTGTCATGGGTGTTGGTCAAAGTGGTGGTTATTTTATAGTTACAGGGGCTTCTATTTGGTCTTTCCTGTCCTACTGGCTTTCACTCCTTTGACCAGAGAACAGATGTGAATGTTTTGTAAGATACTATTGATATCTATCTCATTTAAATATTCCAGGGCCAAGGAAATACTGCAAAGTGGTTGAGAGACACATGGACTCACCGGATATCACTTTACATTCACAAATCTGCATTCTAATCAGAGGATGTGATGATATTTGGGATTCCCTGGTGTCAGTGACAGCTTAGAATAGTCCTGGATAGATCTGGGTGTTACCATTTCTCCAGGTAACAGTCTGACAAAGGGCTTCAAGCCTTTTCGGGGAAGAGTTGGGGGAATTTTTATCATATGTATTTGTGATATTGGTGCAAATATCAGGATATAGCCTCTCAAAGTCAATGGCCTTTGGATCTGAGAACCAGGGTACTCATTCCTACCACAGGGTCTTGACATAGATATTCCTTCCACATACGGTGTATCTCTAGTTGCCCACTGTCCCCTTCCACTAGTTAACTCCTAGTTGTATTTCACAATTCATTTCCTTGGGAAAGAATTTCTGGAACCTGTAGGTCAGGCCAATTGTTTTTGTGTTAAAGGTTCCTAGCACTGCATATCTAATCCTCCATAGCACCTAAAGATACATTTATTATCGTGTATCAATTTAAATATTTATACATATGCTAGAAAGACATTGATTAATGTCCTCTCCCATTAGACTATAAGTATATCAAATTATATATTTATAGGCATGCTAGTTTTATCAATGTCTTTATTTCACACTAAACAGTAAGCTCCATGAGGCAAGAGATTGCTCAGCACACCTCAAATCTAATTTTTGCTAATTAGCTTTCATGGAATAGAGGAACAAATGACCCAATTCTGAAAACATGAAAACTTTTAAATAGTTAAATCTAGCAGAAACCATCATCAAGAGGCTATATCTCTCAAAATTATTTTTACCCTCTTTTATATTCTGTTCCCAATCTGATTATGCCAGGCAGACCAGCTAGCTCTGTTCTGGTCATGTTCTCCCAAGACTCCTATTCCTACTCTTTTACCCATATCCCATTTGAAATAACATATTCTACCAAGATTTGGATCTAATAGTGACAAGAACCTTCAAACTGTCTCTTGTTAAATTTAAAACAGGCACTCTGAATTCTAGTGTTGGGAAAGTGAAAAATTTTGAAATAAACTCCTTTTTTTTCCCCTCAAGAAGATGTTTTAGGTAACTGAAATCAAGTGGGATAGAGTGAGTTGAATTTTATCATAAGAATCTCATTTATGAGTTTACACTAAGTATGTACTTCTAAATTATTATTGCCTGGGCACTGGTTAAGTTATTAGTGGGATGTTCAGACATGAGTTACAGAGAGCATAGGTGAGAACATGGATAGCTTTGTGAATTGGATTTTCCAATGCATATCCCATTTTTTCTCTATTATTTGCCTTCTTTCATTCTTCCTTTTCTTTAGACTATGATCTAGGGCTAGATTGTAGCATTTGGGGGGATATTGTGCAACATATCAAGTACTTCTAAATAAATAGCAAGTCTAGGAAACTTTTTAAGTATGGAACTATTTGTACTTAAATAGAGTAGGGGAAACATTTATTGACAATCTTAGCTTTTCATTGTACTTCATTGTTCAGTATAAAAAAAATTATTTGGGGAGTAGGCTCACTTAATATTTGTAAGTTCCTAGGCAGTTGAGTGGTGTATCCTCATCAAGTTCCCTTACGGTTTCAAGAAACTAACATAAGTACCTATATGATATGGCAATACCCAAATTTAAAGATAAAAAATTAAATGTCATAATTATAAAACTGGCATACTTTAAAAATTATTGTATCTTCATAACACATACTCTACAGAGGTTCACATACTGTTTTCTGTTTCTAATTTTTCAGAGATTAGAATTTTCATTCTTCCTTACTATCTATTGTACCTTTGGTAAGATTACTTTAACATGATCTTTTTATTAGTAAAAATCTTTTAGCTCATCTCTGAGGTTCTGAGTTTCCTCTCAGATTCCCTTTGGATCGCCTTTATTTCTAAGATTGTCAATTTTTATAAAGTTAGATACATTTGTCTTTATGTGTGGTTGGACTCTTTCTCCAAATAGCTTCCTCCTCTCTGGTCTCTCTTTTCTCTTCTTCATTCCTATAGAAAAGACAAAATATCTAAATGCATATTCAAGTTCTGACAGAAACATGGGTCTTCCTCAGCCAAGATTATTATCTGATGCAAAAGGAAAGCTAATAATTGTTTGTCCCTGCAAACTGCCTTTATTTAAAGATATAACCAACATTATGCAGTGGGGGCAGAGTTAATGAACGTAAAGAGCTTTCCATTTAGTTTTATCTTCTTACCAAAATACCAAATATGTAAGCCGAACTTACCAATGCTTGGCTTGGGAGAAGCCAATTCAATTTATGTTTCAGCAGTTGTAAGGAACACCTTAGCTAACTAGCAGCCACCATACTTCCCCACCTGTTCAGGTGATGTCCTCAATAGAGACTAAAGCCATGGCCAGAGTGCCCCTGCTTGCTCTCCCCTTAATGTGGCTGTGGACATGAGAAGAGCACCCAGAAAGTGATACTCATCTCTTCTGCCTTCACCTTTAACTGCTATATCTCCTATATCTTTCAGCCCTTAAAACTCTTTTTGCTGCCTCATCCTCTTTCTCTCTGTTAAATTTCTCTTCTGTCTTTTTTGTTTTGAGATGAGAAATAAAGAAATTATGGTGAAAATAATGCCTCTTCTTTCTCTTGCACCAATACATCCTTCTTAACAGTATTAAACTATTCGTTCAACTTTCAATATAATCATCCTGTAACTCTCACTTCTTCAAAATACCATCTAAAATTTTAGTGTGGTGTAAAAAGCTCTCCAGTTATCATAATAATAATTTGTCTATATTCTTGACTGAACTGAGTCTCATGGAACAGAAACTGTGTGAGGGGAGTGGGTACAGGTGTATGCTTTATTTCCCCCATTTCCCAGCACTTAATTTAGTGCCAGGTACAAAGAAGACACGAATCAGATCTGGCATTGCTGTGGCTGTGGCATAGGCCAGGGGCTACAGCTCTGCTTCAACCCCTGGCCTGGGAACATATATATGCAGTGGGTCCAGCCCTAAAAAGACCAAAAAAAAAAAAATCGGTAGATAATGTGTCTCCTTTTCTTAGCAATGTCTTCGTTCTGTAAAAACAAGAGGCTCTTAGTTCACTGATGTGATAAAGATTAACAGAGAATAAGACAAGCCTCTCTTTGACCTCTACCCCCAAGTAATATGTAAAAAATTTAGTGGATATTCTGAATAAATTTTTGTCTTTGTCGTATAATTATAAGAAGTGATTTAAATGGTAAAATGTTCTTAAAATTAGGAGACAAAGCCAGTAGTCTTGGAGAGCTGTGAAGGGATGTATGCTCAAGTGGGTGGATTTTTGTTTCATATAGCAAATTAAGAGTCAGCTATATATCTGTGTCTAAAAAGGTCATTTCATCTAGAAGAGTCTTTATAAATAAAAAAGTTCCTATTTTGTGGTTTTCAATAATTTAAGTATTATTAAACGACATGAAGTATGCCTATGCTGAGGATATTTTCACATAATGTATGATTAATACTTTCTGTAATTCTTTTATATTTTAAATTTGACAAATTACACTCGTGTGTGTTCATAACTTCGGCATACAGTGTTTTCTTTTTGAAAGAAGGTAAAACATACCTCAAGGAGAAAGTCAGAGGCAGTTACCACACCAGATATAATTCTCCAAAAATACGTAGATAGTAGGAGGTCACCATGAAATTCTGTGTGCCCAATGTTTACTCTTAATTGTTTAAAAAGATGCAAGGTGGGAGTTGCCATCGTGGTGCAGTGGTTAACCAATCTGATTAGGAACCATGAGGTTTCAGGTTCGATGCCTGACCTCACTCAGTGGGTTAAGGATCGGCATTGCCATGAACTGTGGTGTAGGTCGCAGATGTGGCTCAGATCCCGTGTTGCTGTGGCTGTGGTGTAGGTGGGTGGCTACAGCTCTGATTAGACCCCTAGCCTGGGAACCTCCATATGCTGCGGGTGCGGCCCTGAAAAGACCAAAAAAAAAAAAAAAAAGAACAAAGATGTAAGGTCATCAAAGATAAATATGGATCAATATGTCAATATGCATTGTTGTTCCACTCACAAATAAGAGTGGGAAGTTGAAATTTAATGTAAAATTAATTACATCAATGGAAACTTCAGTATACTGACATAAAACAGCACGTGAAATACAAAGGACAATTGTAAGTTATTTTCTGTAGACTTTAGTGCACGCTAGCTAAAGTTACTGGGTGCATCTGTAAGCTATCTGTTCAGGATTCTTTCCTCTCTTCAATTCGTAGTTCAAAGTCTTCCTCTGCCAAGTCCTATGAGATGATAGAGAGGAGGTTGCTCTTCATTATGTGGTTTGATAATGGAACACTTGCTAGAAGCCATTTTTGCCCTTGAATAATTAATTTAGTGATACTGATTGTTTTTATACTTCAGTTTTGGAACCACATGAAGTATTTTCCTAGTTACGATTGTATCAGAATGTCTTCTAAAATTTGGTGAGAATACAAAGAATACATGGAGAATAGAAATGTTCTGTTGAAAATATGGTATTGATTTATTTTAACAGATGAAAAGAACTAAATCTTCTCAGCTAGGCCAACTGATGAGTAAGAGGGGAAAGGGCTGAAAGAATTTGAGGGGTGTGAACAAAAATCATGGACAACAAATGTTTAGCATTATGCAAATTTTCACAGGGTAAAACAGCAACATGCAAGAAGAATTCTCATTCCAATAAAATGATATTTAGACAAAAACAACTGTCATTGGATGGAAAATTCATTACTTGAGTTACTTAAACTTAAAAATAAGAAATGTCAAAGGTTTTAGCAGCTAGTAAGAAGTATATAAACGTTATGTGTGAAGACAATACATTATGCAAATCAAACCAAAAATTTTACAGATATCCCCTTTCACCATATCATTAAACTCCGATTCAAAAATGCTGAAAATTTTATTATATTTGGTTTCATATTTCATTCTGCACAGATGTTTATACAATGGACAATATGTGCTCCTGTTAGGAAACTGACAACATCAAATGATATGACAGGACTTCTCCATGTCCTTGTGTAATAACTCAGGACGTTCAAAATTATGTCCAAGATTATGGTAGAAATCTCAAACTTTACCACCCCATAAAGCCTTTCAGAACAAAGTAGCTCTTAATTCATTTTATTAGTAAAAAAATCACTAGTATTCAGAAAGCAGGACATTAAGGAAGAATGAGTATCATGAAATAGACACGAACTCCAAAAGTTTAAGAATCATTGTTTCAGGCAATAAATATAATCGTTGAATGAGCGACTTTGCTCATTGGTAAAATTCTCTCAGTGATTTGGTTCATGGTAAACCAGCACTCCAAAAGTCAGATTTCCATAATCCTAATGATATAGCAGTGTGGTTTGCTTTTGTTTTGTTTTAATTTTTTCCTTCCAAGGACTGCTAATTACAGGGATTATCTATTTCTAAGTGGAATCAGATTTTAGCATTTGATAATTCCACAGAATGTAATGGGAATGAATGCAAAATGTGATAATTTTGATTTTGATTTAATAAGAATACAAATCATGTCAACTTTAGAACATTTAATATTCAGCTCTAGCATGGCAGTTTAGAAAATATGAAAGAGGAAAATAAGGTGCACTCACATTTTGGTCCAAAGATTTCTATTGAATATTTGATGAGTGTGCTATAAGAAAGGCACAATACTGAGCAGAGAGCAGTTTGAAAAAAAACACAAAATGACTTTTGGTAGATAGAGGTTTACCAAATAGGTTGGACATAAAAGCAGTTCACAAAACCATGATAGAGTGACAAAAGCAATATAAGTGACACACGTGGGCTTTTGGTAAGGGAGATAATTCGCTCATTGCTGAGGCTGATTATTTCAGCATATGCAAATATATATGGAAGGAGAGGCATTCCAGATGGTAGGAATAGAGTCAAATAATCACAGGTGGTTTATAGAGTATTTCATGGTTCAGTTTGGCTGGAACACAGCCAGTGCTGAAGCTAGACTGTGGCCAGACTGTGGGAAACTTTAAAGGCTAGGATGAGAGGTGTGGCCTTTATTCCATAGGAAAGTCAATTGAGTTTCTTAACAGACAAGTGACACATGAAATAAATGCTTTAGAGCAATTAATTTTTCAGAAATACATAGGAGAGTTGAAGTGACTAAAACATGTGAGCATGAAAGTCACTTCACAACCCTGAACCACTGCAAAATCTCAAAATAATTAGACTGAGGTATGGGGCTGGCAGCAAGAATGGAAAAGAAGAAAGACAAAGAAGGAAGGATAGAAAAATATTACAGTATACTCCCAAATTTAACACTGGCAGTATATTTTAATACAAATACTTGAGCTGGGGCTCTATCGGTAAATTTCACTAGATAAATTAATGATAATATTTAGAAGTATATTCATGCATAATGTTACAATTACAACATAGATCTAGTCATTTTTAACAGTTCAATAGATGTTAACAAAGTGCGCTGCATTTAATTATATAATTTTATAATTTTCATTTAAAAATTCAATATTTAATATAATTAGAATGAGAATGAATGAGTTAAAGATGTGGTGTAAGTAGGTAGGAGTAAATATAATTTCACTGGTGTGAATCAGTGGTGATAAAATCAAGTAATTAATGAAGGCTTATCAAGTACAAACCATTACACTACTTTTTGAGGAATTTGAATAATATATGTGCAAAGAAATAACCAGCTTATTAAAGATAATTTTAAGAAACAAAGAATTTCATAAATGGATAAAAAATTAATAATGATAAACATAACAACCCATGTATGTCGCTGAAAGGGAAAGTTAAAACTTCAACTATACAGTAATCTTCAAAAATAAGTGACATTTAACAAGTTAATCCTCTATCTAGCTTTGAGTTCTCCCTAATTTTTTATTTATTTTTTTAATTTTTAAAAATTTTTTGTCTTTTTGCTTTTTCTAGGGCCCCTCCCATGGCACATAGAGGTTCCCAGGCTAGGGGTCTAATCAGAGTTGTAGCCGCCAGCCTACGCCAGAGCCACAGCAACATAGGATCCGAGCCGCATCTGCGACCTACACCACAGCTCACGGCAATGCCCGATCCTTAACTCACTGAGCAAGGCCAGGGATCGAACCCGCAGCTTCATGGTTCCTAGTCGGATTCATTAACCACTGCGCCATGACAGGAACTCTTCCCTAATTAAAAAATATGTTTTATTATATCAGAACTATTCTTCAAATCAATATCATGTTTCACTATTAAATCATTGTACTGTGCTGGGTACAGACAGCTAGATATTCAGCTGTGTGTTGTGTGGGGCATTGGACTAAATAACAATTATTGCTATATTGTAACACTTGTGTTTTCACTTATAATCTCTATTTTTCGCTCTCTCATCACTTTCCCAGACGTTTCTGCTTGTGCTATTCCCTAAATTACTATCATCATAGACATTACCAGCCAAAAGAGAGCCTTTCTTTTCAATCATTTACACAGAATAGAATCAGGGGTTTTGTTCTATCTTTTTTGCTGAGCCCTGAGGAATTGTTTCCTTGACCACCAGAGACTTTCTTCTTGGCGTATTTCCTCCCATTAAACATGGGAATTATAAGATGCAGAATGAGTGAATCCAGGATGGACCCACTGGGGATATTCATGAGAACTAGAAGATAAGTTTCTTTGGAAATGCTAAAGATGCCATTGAACTTCCTTTCAGCAAAAGTTAGACTTATGTCTGGGTACTTCATTTATTCTTTAATAAATTCAGGGAAATAGACTTTTATTTTTCTTCTTATTTTTGATATTACTAATTCTTTTATTTTTAAACTAAATACTCATTCTTTGAATTTAGATGACAGAACTGGGCCTGGAAGCTAAGTCACTTGACTACCAATATGTTTCTTTTTACTTTAACTGGGAATCACTTTTCTGAGTTTCTGCTTCTTTAGTGAAGAAAGGAGCAGATCATCTGTAAATGCCCCTCCAATTCTTGGTTTCCAGGTATTATAATCAATTCTGGAACTCAACTGTCAATCAATGCAAACTTTTAAAATGTGCTTGGATGAGTTACTGCTAAGCACCAGACTATGAGTTTTGCTTTAGGTAAATTATTTAATCTCCTATGAAGATGAGAATGGTGACTCTATTTTCATTATTACTCCAAGAGAACTGATGTATTTAAAAGTCTGAACAACAGGTTTCAGAAAGATGTAGCTCTTATGAGAATATATGGGATTATTGTGATTCTAGCGTACTTTTATCTTTTGTCTTTTTAGGGCCGCACCCACAGAATATGGAGGTTCCCAGGCTAGGGGTTCAATAGGAGCTGTAGCTGTCGGCCTACACCACAGCCACAGCAATACGGGACCCTAGCCGTTTTGCGACCTGCACCAAGCTCACAGCAATGCCAGATCCTTAACCCACTGAGCAAGGACAGGGATTGAACCCACATCCTCATGGATACTAGTTGGATTCATTAACCACTGAGCCATGATGGGAATTCCTCTAGCATACTTTTAAATGACCTTTTCCCATACACCAATAGTGAAATAAGTAACAGAAAAAAAAATGTAGGTTCTAAAGAATGAATTAGAAGTTATTTGAATAACACTAAATTCTTATTTACTCATTAAATTGAGTCAGATATATTTTCTGACTAAAATTTAAATATTGAGAAATGAATTAGGTAACTTGTACTTCAAGTTTCTTTATAAATTTTTTTTTTTATTTTGATTCCTATGGGGTTTGGGGGAGGATCAAAATTCCCCTTTTAATTTTTCAATATACACAGATAATTATCACTGTACTGTTTGTGTTACATAAAAAATAGCACTGTCTCCTTTTATCCTTTCAGCAATAAGGGTGATCTTTCTATGCACTTATCATTGCACTTTGAATAAAATTACAATTTCTTAGCATGATTTTCAAAAATATACACAGAACCTAGCTCCTGCCTACTTTCTCAATCTCTTCCTGTTAGTTTTTTTCCCATAGGCACTACACTCCTGAAACTAAGGAAACTAATCAGATTAAGAGACTTTGGGAGTCAGGAAGCTTAAGGGAAGGTGATCTGGAAACTGAATTGTGCTCTGGAAACAGAATTGCTCCAATTACGCTGATACCCACTTGACATCAGAAATAGTCAAGATGGTCCTAATAAAAGGTTTACTCCTTGGTAAAAGTATTCTTGGTAATAATAATAATAATCCCAATTATTTGCTTTAATTGACTTTAACCCTCTCAGGTTCTCTGAGGTGGGTGCTTTTTTTACAAATGGGAAAAATGAGGCTCTGAGAGGTTAGTCACTTGCCCAGTCATGCAGTTTACACATGTTGGGACTGGGTTTTAACCCTGGTCCAGGGGATCCTGAGTGCATGCTCTTACCCACCAGGGTTCTGCTTCTTTCCGGTATCACCTCATAAAGAAGGAATGCTCATCAGAGCACAATCAGAAAATGGTATTTTGAATATATATTGTTAAAATATACCTTTTATAGATCATAGAATGGTTTGCATCAAAATTGTTTGTAGGAAATATCATCGTACCATCATTTTATTCTGTGTGAATTTTAGAGGAAAAGCAATTTTGTTTGTGTTTTTATCGCCAGTGTACTTAAACATTTACAGCATGGTGTGATCCTAAATTCCTTCAAGAATCAAGTACTTTTTTTTTTCACATTCAGTTATCTATTTTCATTTTATTACTATTTTGTACTTCAAATACACCCAGTTACAATTAAATCCCATAATTTCCACCCTTAACATCTGGATAAATACATATAGATTCTATGCCAAAGAGCTATAATGCAGGGAAAAATTCTCTTGGCATTCACTGGACTTTTCCGTTTCTTTAAAATTAGTCTTTACTTCTGTTGTAAGCAGAGATGAAGCATATAATTAGGTCATTTTTTTCTACTCAATGTTATATTTGCTGTTTTCTTCTGTCAATTTTCCCCCATACATCTGTTGCCTCTAGTTTTGATAAAGAAGTTTCTCATCCTAATGAGAGTGCTTAAGTACTGATTATTTTCCTTTATTGTCTATAAAGGGGCCATATGTTCATTTTTTAAAGTTTCCCAAATTACTCGATGTTTGTCCCCTGATGATCTCAGGCCTATTAAAGGATATATTAGAGTATAATATATCTCTAATATATATTAGATGATGGTGAGTTTGATTGCTCAGATGGACTGCCAAGACAAACCCTGCTAAAATAGCATATCCTTTGTATTTCAATGAGGAAATTAATGTCCCTGAAGTTTCACAACGTGGTGCAACACCTAAAAATTAAAATGGCATCTGGAAAGCTCAGACTCAATAAGTTACATGATACACAAAACATTAATCTTGGAGGCATGAGGCTATTTCACAAAATTCTCATACTTAGCTTGCCAATTATCATGAAGGAAGTCACTATGTGTTAAGAACCTGTCGAGAGCTTGGTTTTTACAGGAGAATTTTAATAATACATAATATTTAACCATGTAATTAATTTCAACTATGCAAAATCAACCACCCATAACTGTGAAGACTATATTTGGTAGAGTTATGAGACCAGACAATCATATCTGCCAATTATGGTTTAAACTGGAATCATTTTCTCTAAGAGGACTTGGCCATTTTCTTTGCAAACCAGCACTTTTTATCACAGTCTTGGTTTTCTAAGGCCAGTTGCAGTAGCAGTTTTTCTTACTGCTTTATAGATATTCTGTTTTCTCTAGGAATCTCATGTGATCACTTGGGATAGATGATGCTTGAAAGCCCAATGTTTTTGCAAAGTATACTATTTTGTGATATGTTTTGTATTTTGTTTTTAGTTTAAAACTCCCAATCCACAATGATCAAGAAGAATATATAAATATTTCCTCACACATGTACTTGCCAGTATAACTTGCCTGAGAAATAAAACAGCTAAATGACAATTGAGAAGTTTTCATCACTGAGCATGTTCTTTCTGAAGGTTACAATAACCTTGGATGTCAGAACTGTGTTCTGACCTCTAAATGATACTGTTGTGGAACTCTTTAGTAAAACCAAAAGGGTAAAAATTATATTTGTCATTAAATCTCCATGAACATTTTGCTAACATAGAGTTATTGGTTTTCAGCATTCTTTCTTCTAGCTTTTTATTAGCAGAATTCTGAGGAGAGTGCTTAAGAGAAGTTTTCACCTTGCTGGGCTTAATTTCCAAAATATACAAACAGCTCAGACAACTCAAAAACAAAACAACAAACAACCAAATCAAAAATGGGCAAAAGCTCTAAATAGACAGTTTTCCAAAGATGACATACAGATGCTCAACATCACTAGTTATTAGGAGAAATGCAAATCAAAACTAAAATGAGGAGAGTTCCCATTGCAGCTCAGTGGGTTTAGAACCCGACGTAGTGTCCTTGAGAATGCTGGTTCAATCCCTGGCCTTGCTCAGTGGGTTAAGAATCTGGCATTGCTGCAAGCTGTGGTGTAGGTTGCATATGTGGTTTTGATCCAGTGTTGCATGGTTGTGGCAATATGCCAGTAGCTGCAGCTCCGAGTTGACCCCATCCTAGGAAATTTCATTTGCTGCAGATGTGCGCATAAAAAGAAAACCAAACAAATAAAAAAAACTACAATGAGACATCCTCTGACACTGGACAGAATGTCTATCATCAAAAAGTCTATGAATAATAAAAGCTTGACAGGGTGTGGAGAGAAGAGAACCCACATACATCATGTGTGGGAATGTAAATTTATGCAGCCACTATGGAAAACAGTAAGGAAGTTCCTTAAAAAACTAAAAATAGAATTGCCATGTGATCCAGCAATCCCATGCTTGGGAATATATATGTGGAAAACTATAATTGGAAAAGATAGATGAACCCCAATAGCAGCACTGTTTATAATAGCCGAAACATGGAAGCAAACTAAAAGTTTATTGATAGATGAAAGGATTGAGAAGATGTGGTACATATATATATATAGTGGAATACTACTCAACCATAAAAAAGAATGAAATAATGGGCATTTGCAGCAACATGATTAGACCTAGAGATTATCATACCAACTGAAGTCAGCCAGAAAAAGAAAGACAAATATCATATATCACATATATGTGAAATCTAAAATATAATACAAATTAACTTATTTACAAAACTGAAACAGACTCAGAGAGATATGGAAAACCTATTGTTACCAAAAGGGGAAGGAGAAGAAATGATAAATTGGGAATTTGTGACTTGCAGGTACAGACTACTATATATAAAATAAACAACAAAGTCCTACTGTATAGCACAAGGAACTATATTCAATATCCTGTAATAAACCATAATGGAAAAGAAAAAAAAGTTTCCACCTTGCTTTTAAAATACTTTTTAGTAACAAAACTACAAATGAATTTCAATAACAGGTACTATTTAGAAATACTATCTATATATGGATTATGAACTGTCGATATTAAGACATTTAGTTGGTAAAAATTGGCTTCTATTTTATCAAAAGAATATCTTACTTTATGTTAGGTTTTTTCTTTTTTTTTGGTCTGTCTTTTTAAGGCCGCACCACCAGCATATGGAGGTTCCCAGGCTAGGGGTCTAATCGAAGATATAGCTGCAGACCTATGCCACAGCCACAGCAATGCAGGATCCAAGCCGAATCTGTGACTTACACCACAGCTCATGGCAATGCCGGATCCTTAACCCACTGAGTGAGGTCCAGGATAGAACCCTAAACCTCATGGTTCCTAGTTGGATTTACTTCTGTTGCGCCACGATGGGAACGCTGTTTTTTGTTTTGTTTCTTTTTAATTTTGGAACGTCATTGTAATTTAATTACATCTATCTGTGTTTGAAGAAGTATTTTTTTTTCGTGCTTCAAGAAGATAATCATTATTGTTTAATATCTCATTCCCCCTCCTTAACATCCTACTTACAGTTCTTTTCATAAGCTGGTAGACGGTAATAAATTTATTTTAATAATTATAAATGGGAGTAACCATCGTGGCTCAGTGGTTAACAAATCCTACTAGGAACCATGAGGTTGCTGGTTCGATCCCTGGCCTCGCTCAGTGGGTTAAGGATCCGGCGTTGCTGTGAGCTTTGGTGTAGGTTGCAGACCTGGCTCAGATGCCGCATTGCTGTGGCTCTGGTGTAGGCCAGCGGCTATAGCTTCAATTAGACCCCTAGCCTGGGAACTTCCATATGCCACGGGTGCGGCCCTAGAAAAGGCAAAAAGAAAAAAAAAATTATAAATGTACTCATCCAATATTGATGGTGAGTAACAGGAGGTGAGAACTTTCATTCAGTTGATTTATACATTCAGACATTAGTCTATATTAAAGCAAATAATAAATATTTGATTTTCAACCTTCAGCTTTGGTATCAACCCTCTACAGAATATCTGCATTTCAAGTCTGAGATGGAATTCAGACACGAGCTGATGCAGCTTGCATTAATCAGTAAATAGAGCAATTAAAAATAAGAAAAAAATTAATTTTATATGTACTTTCATTTATACCATTTCAAGTGTTTCTCAATCCATTGTGTAAATTCAAGTTTTTATTATATACATGTTGTCTAAAGAATTACTTTTAATATTTTGTTGTGGGGGTTTGTTGTTATAAACTATGTTGTTTTTATGGAGTTCCATTTTGTGGTCCAGTGGAAATGGATCCAACTAGTAATCATGAGGTTACGGGTTCAATCCCTGGCCTCGCTCCATGGGTTAGGGATCTGGCGTTGCCGTGAGTTATGGTGTAGGTCACAGACGCAGCTGGGATCTGGCGTTGTTATGGTTACGGCGCAGGACGGCAGCTGTAGCTTCGATTCACCCCTTAGCCTGGGAACCTCCATATGCCGTGGGTTTGGCCCTAAAGAGCAAAAAAAGCAAATAAATAAACAAACTATGTTGTTTTTTCTTTATCTGAAAAGTTTTACTTTTCTTCCACTTTTGAAAATAATTTATACTAGAGAGGGTATTCATTTGACATATTTTTCCCTTGAGGTATTTTAAAGATGTCACTTTGAGATCTCTAGCCTTAGTCTACACACACACTGTTCCCTAATCTTGGAGCTTTGTTAGTAACCCTGTCACTATATCAGTGGTACATGACCTCTAATGTTCTGACTTTTCCCTGGTATCAAAGGCTATTTTTTCCTTTCTTTTCTTAAACTTCAATGGATTTCCAGGTGTTTTTTGAAAGCTACAGGTGTTTGCCTAAATTGTATAAAGCTGATGTTCAGTAGAGGAAATGGGAAAGAATAATCCAGATGAGGTTTTGTGACTTTCCCAGAGTGGTTGTTACTTTCCTCATGAAGACTAAATCAATCAGGAGACAATCCCTGATTGCCCAGCCTGACCCAAATCTTTCTTACGAGCATCTAGAGATGGGAGTGGACAAAAGCCTGAGATTAAGGGCAATCTCCTTATGTCTATAGCTTGAAGCATTCTAGACTCTCCTACTAGCCAACATTCAACCTTTAGAAATCTATTAAAACATTTAGCTAATTTTCCTAACAGTTTGTTTGATACATGCTTCCTGCGGATGAACCGGTGTTCACATCTTGCCTCTCTTTGGAGGCACCTGTATTCCCTTAGACTTAAGGCTACTTGATTTCCTGCGGCCTCAGCTTTTTGATGGGTTCAAGAAAATTTATGGTTTGGTAAATTATCCAACTTGACATTGTTGGGAGGAGAGCAATGCTCTCTCAAGTTTTCTACATCTTAAGATAAAACTAAAGCCCTTTTAAATTGATTTTGAAGATATGACTTACAGAATTACTTATGAGTTATATTGACAATTTATTAAATATAGTTTTTATAAATTTACAAATTGTCCTGAAATACTTAACCAACATAAATTTTCTTCATCTTGAATTCCTTGAGGGTTGCTAAATAAATAAGGATAGGAATTAGTGATGCAGAAAATACTGGATTATTGAGCAAATACTTGAACCCATTTCATATTTGGGATCCACTATTGGTACCATTAACTCAATATATGAATGATGAGATCATTGCTCGATTTTTTTTTTAATGCCAAAATTTGGTTTGACATTGAAATAACTCATAAATGCCTTTTCAAATCTTATAATATGAAATGGTGTTTTCAATACATGTTAATGACTTGAAATAATTATTTAAGAACAATAAAACTGCTTTACTTCAACTACTCGAATAGGATGCTTTTAACTCATGAATTGTCATAATAAATTGTAATTTAGTTCATTAGTCAGATACTAAAGTGATTTTGACAATTGTTTGGCTGAATCTTAACTCAAGTAACTTGTGTTTACAAAATATAGACATTATTATTAAAAATATAATTTGATTTTCAGCATTTAAAAATGTCAGGTTTATACAAACTGCTTCGCAGTTTCATCCTAATTTCAATTTCCAGTGTATTTGAGAAAATGGGAAATAAGACTTTGAAGAATTGATTTTCTACTTTAGAAACTTTAAAATCTAATAGAAATTGAGAAGAAATAAATTGGATTTAGGATTTAAATACATAAACATCCTCACATTTTAATTCAACAATTTTTTTCAACAAATATTTGTATGGTATTTTCTATGGCCAAGCATTGTGCTGGGTGCAGACAAACACAAACATGAAGTAACACAATCCTAAGAGATCAAAAAGTATGAATATGACTTCATAAAAATTATAAAATAACTGGGAAAAAAACCCACCAGAAATAAAGTCAAAAGCCAAACAGGCTTATATGAGCAAAAAAAGTCAGTTTTATTCATATTTGAAAGTTTATATAAACAGGTAAATCCCAATAGACCAAAGGCCAAATGAAAATTGGTAAAGTGACATGAATGGAACACATAAAAGGAAAATCAAATCAGTTTTAAACTTGTGAAAAGATAAATAGACTTGTGGTTGCCCAGGGGGAGAGGGAAGGAGTGGGATGGATTGGGAGCTTGAGGTTAATGGATGCAAACTATTGCTTTTGGAATGGATTAACAATGAGATCCTGCTGTGTGGCACTGAGAAATATGTCTAGATACTTACAACGCAGCATGACAATAGGAGAAAAAAATATGTATACATGTACGTGTAACTAGGTCCCCATGCTGTACAGTGGGGAAAAAAAAAGTGTGTTGGGGGAAATAACAATAAAAAATAAATTAAAAAAAGGAAAGACATATAATCTCACTTCTAATAAGTGAAATGAAAAATAAAGTTAAATTTGTTCTTTTTTACCAATCATATTGGTAGAATTTTTAAAAATCATTAAATGCTCTATAAACAAGGAGAAGGAGAAACAGGCAACACCATTTGTTATTGGTGGGAGAGTAAATTGACATAAAATCTTTGGAGATCATTTTGTCGATATAAGAGAACAAAATATATATAACCACTTCCAAAAATTTTACTCTTCAAGCGTCTAAAATTGTAAGTTTATGAATATGCATTGGGACATGCTTATTTGTATTGACCAAACTATGTGGAAATATATATTAATAAGGGACATTCATCAGACAATGTACATGTAAAATAAAATATAAAATATATGTTGTATAATGTATCAAATGTGCTATCATACATTTAGAGAAGAGGCTACTATGCTACTTTTAAAACAAATATTGTTTCAATAGGAACTATCATAGAATTACCTCTAAGATATATTGTTAAGTGGAGTATGTAAATTGTAGAACATTGTAGAGTATATGCTACAACCTTGATAAGCTATGTAAATGTGTGTCAGGGAGTTCCCTAGTGCTCAGGAGGTTAGAGATTCAGCAGTCACTGCTGTGGCTCAGGTCACTACATGGCACAGGTTCGATCCCTGGCCCAGGAACTTCTGCATGCCACAGGCACAGCCAAAAATATGTGTGTCATTGTGCTGCCATGACTTAATTTGTGCTCGTATTTGCATGAATTATTTTTGAAGGATACAGACTAAATTATACGAATATTTGGGGGAAGTCTAGGGAACTGGAAGTATTGTGAAAATCCTTATTTTTCTTTGTATAATCTCTCTTCCTTATCAAATATATGTTATACATAAAATTAAAACAAAACATATGTCAGTTGCACAGATAGGAGAGAAGAAGTGTCTTAGTTTGGGTGGTATATTCAAGATGCAATGAAGAAATAAAATCAGTTGGTGTCATTTGGATATAAGTAACTAGAAAAATGTATAAGATGATACAGATTTCTGGCTTAGGATCTGCCTGGCCTGGTGATCAGAATCTATACAATTCATTATCTCTTACTTTATTTATTTTTAAAATTTAATTTATTTAAACTAAAAAAAGTTCTTTATCTCTCACATGTGAAAATATTTATTTCACTTTCATTTGTTACTAGCTTCTAAAATTTCATCAATATAAATGAAATATTTTTTTCTCATTTAGGTAAAGTCTTTATTTACAGTAAACAAACACAAATGAGAAATATATTTGCCTGACAGTGAAAGGCATTACCCTAGGTTCCTTAAGAAAGCAGCAGGATCATGAGCTCTGAAGGCAGTTATATTAATGTATCTCATTCTGTGCCATGATTGATGGTGTGGCTTCTCAAAACAGACTGGATGGGAGTTCCCATAGTGGCGCAGTGGTTAACGAATCCAACTAGGAACCATGAGGTTGAGGGTTCGATCCCTGGCCTTGCTCAGTGGGTTAAGGATCTGGCGTTGCTGTGAGCTGTCGTGTGGGTTGCAGACACAGCTCTGATCCCACCTTGCTGTGGCTCTGGCGTAGGCTGGTGGCTACAGCTCCGATTAGACCCCTACCCTGGGAACCTCCATATGCCACAGGAAGCGGCCCTAGAAAAGGCAAAAAGACAAAAAAAAAAAAAGACTGAATGTAGATGGGATTTATATCTATTTTGTTAAAATTTCTTTTGCTCATGGGTTAATCGCTTTTTAAAAGTGTTCAAAATATATTTAAATTGTTAATATATTACAACCAGCAAAGTATGATTTCCTTTAAATGTAAAGTTTTTATAAAGATTAAGGATTTTCTACTTTAGCATCTGTTGTAAATTATGACCTATATCCATCCTGCCCTGTATCCTTCACAAAAAGTGACAGAAACACATGATAGATGTTTCTGTTCCTTACTGCTTGGGCATGTCTAAATCCACTTCTTACAACTTGGCAAAGATTATTTTTTAGTTCCAACATTAACTACTTTTAATTCTTTAGTTTGGTACACTATGATAATAAGTAATATGGAACATATTCCATACCTTAAAGACTAGCCATAAAACTGCAGACATTGAGTACATTTCTAAAACAGTCCCTCCAGTGGATCTAAGCCAAGTGTGACTGAATTGAGCAAGGATTACTCACAGAATACTGTGCTTTTATTTCCTTACTTCTCAGTGTTTTCACCAGCCAATAAGCTATAAATAAAAGTGTATGTAATTTTTCTCATTTAAGTAACACTTTTCTGAAAAAGGGTTTAATAATCAAGTTTCTAAGTAATATATATTCACATATAAAAGTTTGTTCTTTAAGAAAACCCAGGGGTAAATCTAGAGTTGTAAATTATAATGCCTGATTTTTTTTTCTTTCTAAATATTTAAGTTGTTACATAATGGATCCTTTTTGAATATGGTATAACAAAGTTACATGGTGTGACATTTCATTCACATTGATTAATGTTGCAAATCTGCAACATCTTTATATATGTTACAGTGAGCAAAGATTTTATAGAATTTCCTAAACATAAAATGAAGGGAACATACTACAAATCATTATCTTGTAATGTTATAAATTTATGACACTTTCTTCTTAGAAGTTTAGCTAATTCCAGGACATAATCTGGGAGTTCCTCAATAATTAAGCATAGAATTATCATGAGTCAGCAATTCTATTCCTAGGTATATAACCAAGAGAAATGAAAACATATCCACACATACTAAAAAAATCTACACTAATATTTTAGCAGCATTATTTGTAAAAGTTGAAAAGTGGAAACAATTCAAATGCTCAATTCACTTCCAGTGGACAAACAAAATGTCCTACATCAATACATTTTTGAATATTAATATTCAAAATATTATTTTGCCATATAAAAGAAACACCAATACATGACACCACATGGGATCAACCTTAAAAACATGTTGCTATGTGAATAGACTAAAATGGGTGAATTGTAAGGCATATAAATTATACTGTTTTCTAAATTTCCATAGGGCGAGGAATCTAATTCAGGCAGGACTGGTTTAGCTATTCAACACTGTGGTCAGAATAAGAATCTTCTGACCATCCATTCTTTATATGCAGATTTGATCACTAGGATCTCAACATGACCCTTTCACTTCTAACTCATCCACATTCCAGAAAAAAAAGAAAGAAATGAATAATACATGTAACAGGAAAGCAATTTACTAAAAAAATTGTTTTGATTCTGGGGTCAGAAATATAGCCATCCTCAGCAATATGAGAGGATGGAGAATTTGATGTATTTACCTGGACACTCCCACATCAAACAAAATCTGGAAATGTATATTATATATGCAATTTGCAGAATCTGTCACAACTTCTTATCCATTAGAGATATTTTAATTTCATAAGTCTTTTAAATATTTACCAAGGGCCAAGATTCAGGGGATTTTTTAAAATCCAACATTAAGCTTTTAGAAGAATAGGAAAGTTATGATGAAAAAGACTATATTGATAATAGAAAAAAAAGCAACAATGGTTATCTCTTTATAGCCATTGACATTAGTCTTACTGTTATCCATCTTCACAGAGAATTTTTAAATTAGCAAAAATCATGTGATATCAAAAAGACAAAGTTTAATTTCTTCTGTATAATTTTCTTTATAAATTCACAAAATTAATGGGTTTATTTACTTAGTAATTATTGATTAAAAATGTTATTTGTGCCCTTTCAAATTGCTGGACATATACACACCTTTAATTATATGAAACTATAGAGGAATTTTTTTTTTTTGGTCTTTTTAGGGCCTCACCTGTGGCATATGGAGGTTACCAGGCTAGGAGTCCAGTCAGAGCTGTAGCCACCAGCCTACACCACAGCTGCAGCAATACACGATCCTAGCCACATCTGCGACCTACACCACAGCTCACAGCAACGCCAGATCATTAGCAGACTGAGCAAGGCCAGGGATCAAACTCATGTCCTCATGGATACTAGTCAGGTTCATTAACCACTGAGCCATGACAAGAACTCCTATAGAGGAAATTTTAACCAATAAAACTGGATTTAGAAATGTTTCACATTGGAGGTTAAATCTGGATCATTCTTAAAGGAAAATTCCTTCTAATTAAAGGGGGGTGGCAATGAATACCAAAAGAACAGTTGGTACAAACACACAGAAGTATTTTATAAATTTTGCATTATAGAAAATAGTGGGAAAGGAATCTAGATGGGGTAAACAGGGTGCACATGGAAGGCATGCAAACTATGGGTGGAGTTAGAAGAGGCCATGTACATTTTATAAATCATCAACTTTGAGTGTTAGAATACTGAAAAAGGACTCCTCCTTATAACTTTCAGAAGAAATCCAGTCTCTCTTTGGCCTGAATATGCAATTACTTCACCTCCCATAGATTTAACATGTTATAGTGCACACCCAACATGAAGATAGGGTGGTTATAAAATATGTTCTAAAATATCTTCTATAAAGAGGGAGGCACCTGAAAAATTAAATTTTTCATTGAAGTGCGTAAATTATTGTGAGCACAATTTCCAATAAAATGACTTTTTTTGAGTCATTTCTATTACTTTATTTTTTAGTATTTATTATTACTGACTTCATTTAATCTGTTTCATAGAAAGTTGCCATCAACTGAAATTTTACCCATTATTTTTAGTCATAATTTTTTGAGAAGCATTATAACTGAAATAACACCCATTTTATTGGGTGTTATTTTCTTTTCTATATATTTCAAAAATATTTTAATTTATAAATTTAATATTTTATGTAATCCAGAGTATAGTATAAGGCTTGCTTGTTTGCTTGTTTTGTCCGTTGTTCTATTTTGAAAAGTTTGAGGGTACCCCCTGGAGGTTTATTTGAGTAAGAAATCTGGAATATTTATAGAACATTTCAGGTATATTATTAATATTTAAAAACTTGTATAAAAATATCTTAACCAGTAAATTTTAGATCCTTTTATGAACCTTGAGGAATTCTAAGGATAGTATAATGTAGAATAAAATCTGACTCTTACTTTAGTTATCTTATAAAAGGACAAAAACATTGTAATTTTCTATAGATAATCATGTATTAGTACTGGAATCACAATTCCTGATTTCAATTATGTATCTGCCACTAATTTCTACCTATGAGTCCTGCTGACCTAAACCCACCCCTTCCTGGGGTAGGGAAGACATGTTATGTTTCTTTTTGGGGCAGTGTATTTTGGATGAAACCTAGATTATGTCAGCCATTTTGCCACCATGATGGGAAATACTCTGTGACCAAAGGTGAGAGAGTCACTGGGAAATAGTTAGAACTCTGCTTATATATATCCTGAAGTCCTTCTACTCCTAAAGTTTTAGTTTACATGAACTGGCACCAGCCTTTTGTGGTTTAAAAAAAGTTTTAATTAAGATTTCTAATACTTATGAGTGAATATCACTTAATTGATACAAATTAAAATATTCCATAATTAAAAATTAGATTTCCATCAATATATAGTTTATTGTATCATAAGAGATAGTATAATTGAAAAGATAAACAGAGGACATGGGCTCTAATTTAGGTCAGTGCATGCAGAGTGTCCTGGATATTGAATAAACACTGGAGATTGAGGGTGGCATGAGTACCTATCTCACTTCAGAGTTAGAGTGACTATGGACAAAACTGGTCCATAGAATGATAATTTTGCAAAAAATAATATCTGTATGTATCTGTGCATGTGAAAATGCTATGATTAGACTGCTTATAAAAGGGATATATCAATTCAAATTCTGAGAGTATCTAAAAAAGGTCATTACTAAAAATGAAGACTATGGGATGACTTAGCCTGAACAAGGCACAATGTTATGAATTGGCTAATTGTTATTGTGTAGCTATTTAGCTACAATATAGAGTGTAAGGCTAGAAAGAGATGAAATTGCAGAACTAAGTTATGAATGAGTGATATGCATTATTCTGGGAAGTTTGTGCTTAAATGTTGTAAGTTGAGAAGTAACAATATTTTAAGCAAAAATATTATATTGTTAGATCTACCAATATTTACTAAACACAGCAGGCACATGGGGTACTTTCAGAGACAAATAGCAGAAGAAAGAAATTATGTGTGCTTATGAAGATAATATTACTTTCAATAAAATTCCTGAAACTTTTAATTATATTATTAAAAGCTATCATTTAATGATAAACATTTAAAAGAATATCATGCACCCAAATTTAAAAGTAGGTAAAACAAATCAGTAAAAGTTTATGTATTTGACTTTTGTTTATGGAAACTGTGTTGTTTAAAAGAATAAAGAAAAATGCTATTTTATGCTGTAAAGATGAACAATGAGGTAGTATGTCATAAACTGTCAGAAAAGTTTATCTCGAGAGAATTTCTGTTTCCACATGTAAGGAGCTTGGAAGTCATGCTCCTTCCTAACAACAGGTAGAACATTAAATAGACTGAAAAATCAACAATGCTTATTAGATCCCTAAAAGACCGGAACTCAGATAAAACAATGTCTCAAGATTGGAGAGACAGACCAGCAAAAACAGGGGGTCATGTCTTACAAGAACAGAGATTCCCATGCAGAACCACAGCAGGAGCCAGTGCTGGGGTGGGAAAACCTGAACTGTTATTGATGAATTGCTGTAGGCTCAATATGTATAACTCTGAAAGTTAAAAATGCCAGGGGATCCAGTCACAGGAAGACCACATAATATGGTGAGTTCTTCTCCAGGAGCTCAATCAATTTCCCAGAGTAAATATGACAAAAAATCCATTGTGCATCTGACATGGGGAGGGGAAAAGGAACAATTTTGAAATAGAGCATCTTTTTAAGAAGACCAGCCAGCAAGGAAGCTAGTTAACCAGAACCTAAACTCCTGGGGTATTATCAAAGCCTAACTGACTGGGAAGAAGGAAAATATGTGAATCTAGCACACTCTAGCCATCCTGAATCATCTAAAGAAAAAAAAAAAAAACACTGAGAATTTCTTGTGATGTCAACAGTGTAAAGGCATAGGCTCACTAGAAGATTGAGACCCAATTATAGGACTCAGAATATTTTCCCTCCACACAGCTCATCACCACATGTGCTAAATCTTATTTAGAGCCATTCCTTTTACCCAGCACAACATGTCCAGCTATCTGGAAAAAAATTACAAGGCATATCCAAAAGCAGAGAAACATGATTTGAAGATACAGTACAAGGATCAGAACCAAACTTGACAGGGATGCTGGGATTATCAGACCAGGGATTTAAAACAACATTAATATACCAAGAATTCTAGTGGATTAAGTAGACAGCAGGCAAGAAGAGATGAGAAAAGTAAGCAGAACTATGGAAATCCTAAGAAAGAACTAAAATAAATCCAGGAGATAAAAAATACTTTAACAGGTAGGAAAAATGCCTTTGATGGGTTTAACAGCAAGCTGACATGACTGAAGAAGGCATCTCTGAGCTAGAGGCTATATCTATAGAATCCTTGAACACCACAGAGCAAAGAGAACAAAGACTAAAAACAAAAAACAAAAACAATAACCAAGGACTGTGCGACAATGGTGTGACATGGTGTAACACATACATAATGAGGATACCAGGAGAAGAAAGAGAGAAAACAAGAAAAGAAATATTTGAAATAATAATGACTTAAAATGTTTCCCAAACTAAGTTCAGACACCAAACCACAAATCCAGGAAGCTCAGAAAACACCAAGCAGGAAAAATTCCCAAAACATCTATAACTAGACATATTACTTTCAAACTACAGAGAATCCAAAGATGAAGAAAAATTCTGAAAGAAGCTTGAGGAAAAAAAACCCTCACCTATAGAGAAACAAAGAAAAGAATTATATCCAACTTCTCAGAAATCATTCAAACAAGAGAATGAGGTGTGTTAATTAAAGTTTTGAGGGAAAAAAAAACCCCACCAACCTAGAATTCTGTACCTATAAAATTATCCTTCAAAAGTGCAAAAGAAATAAAGAATTTCTTAGACAAACAAAGATTAAAGAAACTAGTTCCCAGTAGGTATGCCTTGCAAGAAATGTTAAGAGTGCTGTTTAGAAAGAAGGAAAATAATATAGATCAGAAACTCATATCCTCATAAAGTAAGGAAGAGTGTCAAAGAGGGAATAAGTTCAGGTAAATTTTTTTTAAAAAACTTTAATTCATTCAACAGATAAAGTAATAATTCCAACAATGTACTTGATTATGTGTATGTATATATATATGTGTTTATATATAAATAAATGATTGACAACAATAATACAACTGACAGGAGGGAGGAATTAGAATTATTTTGTTATTGCAAGGTACTCATATTATCCATAAAATGGTATAGTGTTGGACTTGGATTAGCTAGAAATGTACATTGTAACCTCTATGGCAACCATTTAAAAAAGTTTAAAAATGAAGAATAACTGATATGCTAAGAAAGGAGAAAAATGGAATTAAGTAGAGCTGAATTAAAACCACATAAAGGCAGAAAAAGAGTGGAAGACAAAAATAGGAACAAAGAACAAGGACAACAAATAGAAAATGAATATAGTAGATATTTTTCCAATTATGTCAAATAATTCTTTGAATATCAATGGTCTAAATGCACCAATTAAAAGACAGAGATTGTCAGAGTGGATCAAAAAACAGGACCCATCTATATATATTGCATACAAGAAACCCACTTTAAATATAAAGACGAATATAGATTAAAAGCAAGTGGATGGAGGAAAATACATCATGCTAACACTAATCAAAAGAAAAATCAATCTTTATAATAATAATGAACATACAGTGGAAAATGATATTAGATTCAGAAGGTGTTGTTAATGTATGGAGAAGCAGAGGGCAAGTGTATAAAAGGGCTTAATCATAGCCTTCTAATCATCTGGTGGAGAACAAAATCAAATATGTGCCCAGTACACAGTAAAGATCATTAACTATTAACTATGGCTTTTATTGTTTTGATTATTTCATCTTGACCCCATCCCATGAATCACACTATAAAGAAAACACAAGAGCTCTGCCAGGATCAAGCCGGTTTTATCCAATATTCTCTTGAGTCAATCTCAGCATTCTTGACTTTGCCAGTATCTCAAGCTATTTGATTCTTTGCTTCATGATAGAATTTAAAGAGACTTCTCTGGCTTAGCTCCCTACACTCACTCTGTACAAATTTGTCCTCTGACTCTAGACAAGCATTCTTCCATGGTCTTGACCTGTGGCATCCAAAACTGTCTGTAGTAGGAGGATTCCAATTATACTCATACTGCTTCTCAAGTGTGTAGTGACATTTAGAAGTCACATATTTCATTTTCATTTGTTGGAAATTGCCTCTGAAATATGTCAACATTGAGGTCATTGAATCTCTTTCATTTTGCAGGTTAGGAACTTAACCAAATTCAATAAATTTTATATTCTTTTATAGACATGACCACATTAACCACAGAGAGCTTTGTAAACACCAGCCCTATTAAAATCTATCAGGTGTATTTTAGAACACAGTTAAATTTCAGTGAGGGCACTGGAAATAATTAGTCTTCCTCTCCATGATGACACAATTCTCAGTTACCACATGTACTCTGAGTAACACGTACCAGCTACAGGAACAGCTCAGATTTTTAGTACACTTCTCTCAGAGGTATAATCAAAGCCAAAAATATTAACTGACTAGTTCATACCACACCCTAAAACAACCAGTGGTTAATTCTCTTGTGCTTTGGGAGAATAGATTTATATTTTAAATAACAATGACTGGCATCAACTAACCACATTCCATATTCATAGCATGAGATATGAGTAATTGATTATTTTAAAGTTGTGGTCAATTATATGGCTTTCCTATTGTCCAGAAATAAGTACCTAGAAGAGAAATGTAGTAGGAGTTTATGCAGAATTGGGAAAATTAATCTCCATTTCATCTTCTTAAAAACTTTAGGTGTCTACAGTATTATGGTTCCAAGAAAGAATTTCCTGGTTTCTATTTTTATTTGTTTTAAATAATGTGCAAATCCTTCATCAGTAACCAGGGATCAGATATGAGTTGAGTCATGACTCTACTGCACCAGCAAGGAACTCTCCAATACCATTACACTTGCCCAGTTAATAATGAGCCAAATGAAGTAAACAAGATAAATAACAATAAGTGAATAAAATAATAGTTACACACACACACACACACACACACACACAGCCATTCCAAATCCTTAGAAAGCAATCCTCATCAATCAAAATTTTTTCTCAGGTTTTCCAGACGAACAGGACAGGAAAATGTCAGCTAATTCCCCTCTGACAACAGATGATGCTAGTGACTTAAAGTTTCGGAACTTAAACTTGTTCTTCGCAACCAGTTACAACTCCAGAATCAGCCCTTAGATCTGACAGGTCAAATCTGTGACTATATTTTTTTTAATATGTTAGAAATTCACAGACCCTGTATTAGAGTGCTGAGTCTACTATATGAATTGGAGCATGTTACTTATCACTTCCAGCAACTTCAGCTTTAATATTTGTTGAGAATTTGCACAAAATAGTATGTTAAATCACCTGTAAATTTTTCAGTGATATGAAATTGTGTGGTATTACACAGCGTATGTCTACAATAGTTCTTGCAGTGTGGACTGTGGTTCATAAAACTCTCCTCATCTTTGTGTATTTGAAACTGTCTTTATTTGACCTACATTTTTGGATGATAGATTAGTTGAATGACAGATTCCAGGTGAATGATTCTTTTATTGAACACATATTCTTTTGTTGTGGATCTGCCTTTTTTCCCTCTCATTTTCTCTGATGTTTTGCTTCACACAGCATTTAGCTGTTGATATTTACTTCTTTATCATTTATATATTGCTTCCTACTTTCAGTTGGAGGTTACATGTCTTCAGTTCTATAAAAAACATCTCACCCTCACCTATTTTCTTCTCAAAAATCTATTTTCTGCCCTTTCCTCTACTTTTTTCTTCTGAAACTCTTCTTTGATCTATGTTGACACATCTAAACCCAATCTCCATGTCTTCAATATTGTCATATTTCATGTCTTTTTCTCTTATGCTGCATCCTGGGAGACTTCTTCAATACCACCACTGCATTTACCAGTTAGTGTTATTGTTAAGTTTCGATGATTCTATATTTCATTTTCAGATTTCCCAATTGCTTCTTGTGTCAATTCTACCTGTTTTTTATCATTTACATTCTCTATACATGGCTGTTATTCATCTTTTTAAAAATCATAAATATATTTCTTATGAAATCAATTTTACATTGCTTTATTATTTTATTTCATTTGTAATGAACTGAAATAAATATTGATTTTGTTTATAACTATTTTAGCATTATCTTCTTCACTTGTTTTGTAATTTTGATTTGTATACTAACACATAACTGAAGGTTGTTTTTTTATTTTTTAAAGTTATAAAAGTATAGTTGATTTGGAGAGTGGTGATAATTTCTGCTATGCAACGAAGTGATTCAGTTACGTTTTGGTATTTTTTTCACTCTTTCTTTGTCATTATTTCTCTGCATATCCCCAGGTCCCACAAGTCAGAACCAGGTCTTGTATTTGCATTTCAAAGAGTCACATTATGTTTAAAAGGGCCAAAATTGTTATTTTAATGATTGATAGAAAAGAGTTGCTCTTAGATAATGACCTTACTTAGGAAAATACCTTTGGGGAGTTGGATTCTTGTTCTCTACCCATCACTCCTCTCTGTTAGGAAATCACACGTTAGTACACTGTGCCGGGTGACTGCACTACTTCCCCTTAGAGTAGTCAGAGAACATTTATCTACTTTATTGATTTTGGCTTGGATGGCCTTACAAGTTACTTTGACCAATTGAAACATGAGCAAATGTGACACAAGGCAAATCTTTATATTTACTTATTTTTAAGGCTTTATGTATATATTATTCATCTTGGCCTCCTGAGTTTCCACAATCCACTAAGAAAAGTATCTCCCCCTAGCCTTGGTACCTGCTGTTCCCACAGTAAGAATCCCAATCTGTAGGCACATCCCAACTTGGATCAACTAAACTTAAAACAAATGAGACCTATGAAAGATAAGGACATATTTTATTTTAATTGATCAAGTTATTGAGATTATTACATAGTATTTCTATAAAAATTGCTGAAAAATTAAGAAGAGAGTTGGTGAAGTCTGAAAGCCTGACTTGGCAAGAGTCAATAAAGAAATTTCTTTTATTTCTGTTGCTTTGGTAGACTGACCTGAGAAGACATTTGTAAGGTTGATGTCAGAGAATCTTTTGCTTATGTTCTCTTCCAGGAGTTTGATGGTGTCTTATCTTACATTTTAAGCCATTTTGAGTTTATTTTTGCACATGGTGGGACAGTGTGTTCTAGTTTCATTGATTTGCATGCAGCTGTCCAGGTTTCCCAGCAATGCTTGCTGAAAAGACTGTCTTTTTCCCATTTTATGTTCTTGCCTCCTTTGTCAAAGATTAATTGACCATAGGTGTCTGGGTTTATTTCTGGGTTCTCTGTTCTGTTCCATTGGTCTGTCTGTCTGTTTTGGTACCAGTACCACACTATCTTGATGACTGTGTCTTTGTAATATTGCCTGAAGTCTGGGAGAGTTATGCCTCCTGCTTAGTTTTTGTTCCTCAGAATTGCTTTGGCAATTCTGGGTCTTTAGTGGTTCCATATAAATTTCTGCACTCTTGGTGGGAATGTGAGCTGGTACAGCCACTATGGAGAACAGTACAGAGATAACTTAGAAATCTACAGATAGAACTACTGTGACCCAGAAATCCCACTCTTGGGCATATATCCAGACACAACTTTCCTTGAAAAAACACATGCACCCATATGTTCATTGCAGCACTATTCACAATAGCCAAGACATGGAAACAACTCAAATGTCCATCAACAGATGATTAGATTAGGAAGATGTGGTATATATTCACAGTGAAATACTACTCAGCCCTAAAAAAAAAAAGAAAATAATTCCATTTGCAGCAACATGGATGGAACTAGAGACTCTTACACTGAGTGAAGGAAGTCAGAAAGGGGAAGACAAATACCATATGATATCACTTATATCTGGAATCTAATATATGACACAAATGAAACTTTCCACAGAAAAGAAAATCAGGGACTTGGAGAAGAGGCTTGTGGTTGCCAAGGGGGAGTGGGAGGGAGTGGAATGGATGGACAGCTTGAGGTTAATAGATGCATACTATTGCCTTTGAAATGGATTAGCAATGAGATCCTGCTGTGTAGCACTGGGAACTATGTCTAGTCACTTCTGATGGAACATGATAATGTGAGAAAAAAGAATGTATGCATGTATGTACAACTGGGTCACCATGCTATACAGTATAAAATTGACAGAACACTAAACCAGCTATAATGAAAAAAAATAAAAATCCTTATATATATATATATATATAAAGAAATTTCTAAAGTTCTCTGCCTAAGAAATAAATATAAATTTGAAGGTAGGAGAAAAGTAGGAAGGATATAGAGGGGAAAGGTAAAGAGACACACAGATGGACAGATGTGGGTATCACAGCAGGAGGGTGGAATGTGAAGAGAAAGTAGGCTAGTGAAATATTCCTCACATCAAGGTGGTCAAAAGACAAAAGATTAGACTTATCCAATAGTCAAGTAAATGCCTATTATTAAATAATCTTTCTCTGATTTCCAAAACCTTTGTAAACTCTATTATGCATATATAAATGCCTTATCAATGCTTTATAAAAAATAGAAGTCAAAGAAAATAGTTGAGTTCTGTATTTCACTTGGAAAGAAGGAAAAAGAAAATTCCACTATGCAAGAGAAGAGAAATGAAATCAAGAATGCAGAGGAAGCAGTAACTGAAAGCTAGCAATGACCATGCAAATATGAGCACAAGGGAATTTGAAGAAATCTTGGGCAGAACTGTGTACTTCACACAAAAATGGGTTAGAGGGCTTGGGCTAGCTCCATAAAATTTCAAAATTTTCAAAAGACAGGGTTTCATTTGTTGAAAACTCTAACTCCCATTAATATAGTTTCTCAATTTTAAAAAGCTATAAATTATACAACATGATAAATGTGGTAACTTTTTCTTTTGGAAATAAGGGTTACATTAATCACACTTTTCTTTTTTATTAACCTATAAACAATAGGAAACATTTGCCAACTGAGTTTTAAGTCTCTCTGTCAGTTTGGATTCTGTGAGGAGACTGTGTGGGTCAACCTTGTAAGAGATTTATTGAAAAAAGTTCTGTGAGGGAAAATGGGTTGGGGGCCAGAAGAAGATGGGAGATTTTTTAGACCATGGAGCAAGTCCAAATTTGGTGCAGGAGAGACCAAAGAAAGAAAGTTGGGTAGGAAATTGCAGTGCAATTCTCATAAAGCAAAACCAATAAGTTTTTAAACCAAAATGGCCTGAGAGAGGAGGATACAACTTAGGAATAGTCCCCTCTTTAAGTCTCTGCCTGACTCAATCATTGGTTGAGGGTACCCCTGAGAAGTGTGGCTTCTGTGCAAATTCAGTGATAGATCTCGAAGTGCAGCACATGGGGCCTTTGATGAGTTATGCTCCCTGCAGTGGAGATTTGAGATCTAAGCAGAGCATTTTCATGGCCACCACAATTATAGACTCTTAGAATTGGGAAATTATAGTAATGATATCACAATTATATATCACTTTTGTGGATTCCAGTCAAAATCTGATCCTGAGCCTTCTTCATATTAAGAGGCTAAAACATTTTTTGAATTACTTTTGAATATCACACTAACATTTTTGTAGTTTTTGTTTTTTTAATCCTGAGATCTTTATCATATTTTGGATTAAATTTATAATTTTGAGTTATATTGAAGGATAATAAAGTTTTATCAGAATTTCCTATTCAGTTAAATTAACAACTTCGTTTTCCCCTTTAAATGAATTGTGTATTTATGGCAGATTAATGGTGTCTCCTAAAAGTCAGCTGGTAACTTTTGACATATGAAGACTTGATCTCTTCTTGCCTTTAGATTGGTTGAACCACACAACACAGATTACCTAACTTAAAAAAATATACTCTATTACAAGAAATTCTGCTGAATGTTAAGCACCTGTCTTGTAACAATAAGCTGGTTTTGTTTACAGAATTTTTTTCTCACTGCTACAACATTTGAATCCATTTAAATTAAAAATTTTCTGCTCAAGTTGAAAGGAAATTACATCCCATGTTGTGCTAGTAAATAATATAACTGCGATGACTGTCACATGAATATATATTTTATCCATTACTAAGTTAGCATTGTACAAATAAAAACACAACAGATATATCACGAGTTACCCCACTTGTGGCAGTCAAGAGGCATCCAAATTTCAGGAATATTACTGAAATGAACATTTTGGAAGGAGTGGTACCCTTATTGTTACAAAGGTATTAACTAAGTATTTTACATAATATAAGGTAAAAATTAGCATAAAGATTCTTGCCAGAAATTTGTTTTTTCCTAGTTCTATGTATAACTCCTTAGAGATTATTATCTCTATCACAAATCATAGAATTTGAGATATTTAAGAGATAATTCATCCCAGCAAAGTTTTAACATTTTTAAAGTTAAAAGTTTTCTTTTAAAATTAAATCTTACAAAGTATTCCAATATACACAACAGATAGACAAGATTGCTATAATTAAAATTTTGAAGTATTTCTTGGAGCTTATCCACTTAGCCTTTTCACATCTTTCTCCTGTATTCCAAGAGTCCCTTCCCAAATGTTGTTTCCACATAACACAGTCCAAACATTATGAAAAAAATTTTATTCAAATGGAAGTGGTATAAGCGAATATAGTTTTATCCTGATTGAAGGGGGGTATACGCATAACACAATGAGTACTAGGTTAGCTATAAGTTTTACCAGGTATCTTTCTGTTATTTATTTCTAATTTAATTACATTGTGAAGGCAAATGTATGATTTCTATTTAATCCTTTTAAATTTGGTAAGCGTATTGTATTGCCTAGAATATGGTCTATCTTGGTGAATGCTTTGTGTGAGCTTGAGACGAGTCTGTATTCTGCTATTGTTGAATGAAATAGTCAGTAGATGTCCATGGTATCCTGTTGATTGATGGTGTTGTTGAGATTCACTCTGTCATTACTGTTTTCTTCCTGCCATCCATTTCTGAGAGAGGAGTATTGAAATCTCCAAAACTGATACTGGTTTTATCTATTTCTTTTTGCAACTCTACCAGTTTTTACCTCACATAGTTTGATGCTCTGTTGTTAAGCATGTCCACGTTAAGGTTTGTTATATCTTCTTGGAGAACTGACCTATTGTCATTATGTAATGTCCCCCTTTATTCGTGATAACTTTCCTTGCTTTGAAGACTGCTGTGTCTGAAACTAATAGAGCTACTCTTGCTTTCTTTTGATTAGTGTTTGCATGGTATATTTTTTCTCCATCTATTTACTTTTAATCTATATGTTCCTTTATATTTGAAGGGGGTATCATGTATACTACAGACAGTAGGGTCTTTGTTTTTCATCCACTCTGCTAATCTCTGTCTTATAATTGGTACATTAGGTGATTGGCATTCAAAGTGATTATTTGACATAGTTGGAGCAATATCTATCATATTTATTCCTCTTTTATATTTGCTGCCCTTATTCTTTGTTCTTTTTTTTTTCTTCCACTCTTTCTGCCTTTCTGTGGGTTTTATTTTTTTTATATTTTTTGACTTTTAGTGCCACACTCATGGCATATGGAGCCTCCCATGCTAGGGGTTGAATCAGAGCTACAGCTGCCAGCCTAAGCCACAGCCACAGCAATACAGGATCCAAGCTGTGTCTGTGACCTACACTGGAGCTCATGGCAACACAGGATCTTAAACCCTCTGAGAGAGCCAGGTATCAAACCCACAACCTCATGGTTCCTAGTCAGATTTGTTTCTGTTTTGCCACAACTTCCCTCTGTGGGTTTTAATTGGACATTTTATATGATTCTATTTTTTCTCTGTTCTTGGAATATTAGTAATATTTACTTTTTTACTTTTTTAGTGGTTGCCCTAGAGATTTTAATATTCATTTCCAAATAATTCAAGTCTACTTTTAAATACTGTTGACCCCTGAACAACATGGGTTTGAACATCACAGATCCAAGTTTACATGGATTTTTTAGAATAAATATGAACTAAGGTACTACACAAACCATGGCTAGTTGAATCCTCAGATATGGAACAATGGATAAGGAAAGTTAACTGTAAAGTCATATGCAAATTTTCTACTGCACTTAGGTAGGTTGTGCATAACTCCCATGTTTCAAGGGTCAACCATAATGTATAACCACTTCATGGATAATACCCATAACTTTTACCAACAAGAAATCCTAATTCCTCCCTCCCAACAGTTGTATCATTACTGTAATTCATTGCACTTATGCATAAGCACATGTATGTATACACACATATATACATATAAACACATATGACACATATATATAAGCACACATAATCAAATACATGTTTTGTATTAATTTGAACAAACTCTTACATTTTGGATTAATTAAAAATAAAGTTTTTAGCTTTCACTTTTCCTTCTTAACATTCTTCCTTACTTTATGTATATCAAATTTTTTAACCTATATTATTTTCTTTCTCTCCTAAGTACTCTCTTAACATTTCTTGCAAGTCATGTCTACTGGCAACATACTCAACTTTTGTTTGTATCTTCCTTCACTTTTGAAGGATAAATTTGTAGGGTACAGAATTCTAGGTTGGTGGTGTTTTTCACTCACCACTTTCTATTTCATTTTCTCCTTGCTTACATGGTTTCATGTGGAGAAGTCAGATGTGATTCTTATCTTTGTTCCTCTACAGGTGATGTGTTTTTGTCCTCTGACTTTTCAGGATTTGTATTTATCTTTTAATTTCCTCTAGTTTGAAAGTAATATGCCAATGTGTAGTGTGTTTACTTGTTTGTTTTTTGTCTGCCTTTATCCTGTGTGGTGTTCTCGGAGCTTCCTGGATCTGAAGTTTGCAGTCTGACATTAATTTAGGGGAAATTACCAGCCATTATTGTTTCAAATATTTCTTCTCTTGCTTTCTCTCTTTCTTCTCACATTATACATATGTAAACATTGTTCTCAGTCTTTTAGTGAGCCTCTGTCTCTGGACAGTAAACTTTATAAGAGTTTCTGCTTTATTTCCCTGCTCCCTCAGGTGGGATGGGATGTCTAAAGTAGGCTAAAGTTGGATATTTTCTTTCCTCCATGTCAGTTAGATTCTGATGAAATCCATGGGCTAGGCCCTGATTGACTAGATTTTCCTTGATGATTGCCCTTTTTAAGAAGAAAGTGTTCTGGTGTATATCAAAATAGTTCCTTTTCCTTTTCTCTTGATGGAAGCACAAGATATTTATTTAGTCAGATATTTACTATGGGAACTTGGTTAATCTCTGGAAAGTAAGTGTGACAAAACTATGGGTTTCCCCATGACTGGATCCCCTTGAATTTTTAACTCTTAGACTGTCCACATTGAGCCTCCAGCAATTCATCAATTACCGTTTAGAATTTTCTTTCTGGCACTGGTTCCCATAGGGTTTCTGCTTGTAAATCCCTGGTCTGATTAAACCATGACTCCCTTCTCTGGTCTTGGGGACAGCAGTTTGCCCTGTGTCCTCTGCTCTCCATGGATCCAACAAGGGTTATTGTTTATTTAGTCTGCTTACCTTTTTACTTATTGTTAGATAGAGTGGTAACTTCCAAGCTCCTTACATGCAGAATTGGAAACTGCTTTCTCAGCTATAATTTTCATTGAGGTTCTCTGTTAGGTGACAGAAATGCCCTTCTGTTCTTATTTTGCCAAGAGCTTCTAACCATGAATGGCATTTGGATTTGGCAAATGCTTTTCCTTGCATGTTTTAAGAGATTGTCGGGAGTTCCCGTCGCGGCGCAGTGGTTAACGAATCCGACTAGGAACCATGAGGTTGCGGGTTCGGTCCCTGCCCTTGCTCAGTGGGTTAACGATCCAGCGTTGCCGTGAGCTGTGGTGTAGGTTGCAGACGGCTCAGATCCCGAGTTGCTGTGGCTCTGGCGTAGGCCGGTGGCTACAGCTCCGATTCAGCCCCTCGCCTGGGAACCTCCATGTGCTGCGGGAGTGGCCCAAGAAATAGCAACAACAACAAAAAAAAGACAAAAAAAAGAGATTGTATGCTTTGGTTTAATTTTCTATTAATGTCTTTCATTTTATAAATCAATATTCAGATCACCTAACATTAATCCTTGGGATAAATTTTTTTGATCACAAATTATTGTATTTTTACAATATTTCTAGACTCAATTTGTCAATATTTTATTAAGGATATTTACATCCTTGTTCATGAAGAAGGTTATTCTGCAATTTCCTTTTTTTTTATAGTATCTTTGTCAGGTTTTTCAATTAGAATACATCCCAACTCACATAAAAGCAGTTGGGAAGGATTCTAATTTTTTTCACTTTTTTACAATGGATTTTTCATTTCTTTTTTTTTTTTTTTTGACAAGTCTAGGTAAGGGGTTATCAATTTTATTTAACTTCTAAACAATAACTTTTTATTATTTTTTCTTATAATTTGCCATCTTTCCAATTATCTTTATCATTTCTTTTCTCATACTTCCTTTAAATTTAGTTTTCTGGGGTTTTTTAATAGCTTATTAATGGGGAAATCTTGCTCAATATTACACTTCTCTTTATATATAATTTTATCCTCATATTTTTATATTATTAAGTTACTCCACCATTATACAAACATTTCCGAATAAACCTGAAAATTATATTTTTGCAGTACTGCATTGTGTCATTTTAATTTAAAATTATAAACTGTGGAAAATTTTATTAAATACATAATTCAAATTTCTTTGATAAAATGTAGAAAAGAAATTACTATCTCAATAAATGAAGTATAGAGTTAATATTTTTCATAGCTGTGTTATATTTTAAACATCAGCAACTATGTTCAAATTAATATTGGTGCCTTTGTTTATCATCATTCCTGAGGTCTAAGTCTGAAGGACATATTCACAAAGTACTAAAGAAATTATTATATAAAAGGATGATTTGGAGATCCAGATGGTACTTCTAAGTACTTCACTGAAATGTAATAAAAATGAAATCCAGAAGTGTGATAAATATTTAAAATAACTTTAAAAGACGTTTTATATTTTTTGTTGTTCATGTTTCATTTTCATCATTTTCCTTGTCCCAACCCACTTCAGTCCTAAAACTCCATTGTTTCTGAATAAGAATACACTGTTAGCTAAGAAAAATATTTTGTCATAATGTAATTTAGAATTTTAGAAATTTCATAATTTCTGGTATATTACAAATAACAATTTTAAGAGTTTGACAATTCAACTCACATCAAGTTAACCAGAAATATATAACTTTAAATTTAATAGTTACAATTGATTTTTTTTATGGCATCAGCTTTATATTGTTCCATTGGTTATAGAAGAAATATTTTGTATTTTTTCTTTCTTTTTTAATTTTTTAAAAATATTTTTATTTCTATTTTTTCTTTTGTTTCTCATTTTTTAATTTAAAATTTTTTTACTATTTTTTCTTTTTACTTTTTTTCTTTTAGAATAAATAATTTGGATAGAGTGACTATTACTTGCTTCAGATGGCACATTATTTAATTTTTAAGTTTATCATTGTTAGGTCTAAATTACATATGCTTTAAAATCAGTTTTTGAACAGTCAGTATTATACAGGAAGATATTTAACATTTTCATCCAGTAGGAATTCTGATCCATCTATGTTCTTCCTTGAATAATAGACTGCATGTTGTTAAACATAATGGCATTCTATTTTGTGTCACTGGCAAGAAGCCCTATTTGACTTCAAACTTACACAGATATACAGAGCTCCTTTTTATTATTTACTGTAAGAGAATTTGGAAAATATTTTATAAAATTAACAACCGCATTTTAAAAAAACAATAACCACATTGACTATATTCTTAGAAACAAAAGAATATTTTGTGATTAGGAATATTTAGAATGTAAGTTCAAAAGGTCATTTTTTTTTCCTGTGCTATCCAGCTGTTTATAATGATTTCCATGAACTTATGTCAATCATGAAAATGAAGTATGTGTCAAGAATATATTATGTTTTGTGTGAGGCCACTTAAAAGATTCTTATTTCTGTGAGACTGTCTAGTCTTATTTACCAAAGATTTGAAAAGTACACAAAAGAAAAAAATTAAGGTACAAAAATAAACATTGTCATTCACTGATGGTAGACATTTATGTTGACATTTCATATCATAAAATTATAATTAACATTTAGTGAGTGCCAACTTTGTATCCAACACTGTGCTAAGATACTTGCATGCCTTATCACTTCTAATTTGATCCACATAGAAATCCTGTGTGTACTTTCAGTACATGAACACTGACTATTGAAGAAGTTAGATAGTTTTCCCAGTTTACCCAAATAAATGGTAAATAAGGAGTCATTACACCCAGCTATGTCTGACTGCAGAACCTAGAGCCAGAGTGTTAACCATCTCACCTCTCTGTGCTAACTTTTTAGGGCTGAACTTGTGGCATATGGAGGTTCCCAGGCTAGGGGTCAAATCGAAGCTACAGCTGCTGTCCTATGCCACAGCAACACCAAATCCGAGCAGAGTCTGTGACCTACACCACAGCACACAGCAATACAGGATCCATAACCCACTGAGCAAGTCCGAGAATCAGCCCCAATCCTCATGGATCCTAGTTGGGTTCATTAACCATTGGCTGAGCCACGATGGGAACTCTTGTGCTAACTTATATCTTGAGTTTCATGTGCAGAAAAATAAGAATTTGCAGGTTAAGTCAAGTCAACTTTACCAAAATAGAAACACAGATTTAAAACCAAGGACAGACTGAACTTCTTTGTAGGACAGATGCTGACTCACAGACATTGAAAAACTTACAGCCTCCGGAGGAGACAGTTCAGGGGGTGAAGGGATGTACTTGGGTTATGGGATGGAAATCCTGTGAAACTGGATTGCTATGATCATTATACAACTACAGATGTGATAAATTCATTTGAGTAATAAAAAAATAATAATAATGATAAATAAAATGCAGATAAATTTGGCAGGAATAAATAAATAAATAAATAAAACCACTCACGTTATTAGTTTAGAATAGCTCTTTCCCTACATTGTCTTTTTAACATTCTAGATATATAAGCACTTGTCTCTAATACAATACATATAAACCATCATATTTGTAAGCATTTTGAGAAACCATTTTCCCTTTCTTTTATCTCCAATATCTACCACAGTACCTGACAAGAACAATTTTTTAAGAGACAAATGGTTTTTTTTGAACCAAACTCTCAGATTATAAATTTCAGAAATATACTTAGATGTTTCCCAGAATTGTAAAAATGGCTGTATATAAAGCAGATGACAATTACATAAAAACAAATTTGGAAAAAAAATCATGAAATTAAACAATCTGTGGAATTACATATATGCTTAGTCAAAGAACTGCAAAGATATACAATGTATTTATTATATACATATAACATGCTTCAGAATCTGGGTGGGGTGCATATACAGCCCATGATTTTATTTCTGGAATATGCAAGTGATATCCTCTTTTACTAAAAGGCAAGGTAATAAATATTCCCTGGAATGACTAAAGTGCTTTCAATATGTCTAAGATATGTAAAATAATGCTATTTTAATTTTATAATTTCAAAGGAAAATGGACCCTTCCTAAGGATTCATGAAAAATTATTGATCTGAGTTGAGCTATATGCTAATTTCCAGAATGAGTCAGATTATATATCAAAGATTATACAGAAAAACAGAATACAATTGAAAATAATAAGTGCTAAAGAATAGTCAAAATGACTAGAAAAGTTTGAGACTGTAATGAAAATAAATCAGTGATCAACATATGTAGGGACTAATATAGGTCCTTTAAAGAGATAACCTCATTAGAGCCCCACAAATATTTTTTTGGTAGATAAAATTACAACAATGCCCATTTTTGCAGCGGGAGAAAGAGAAGCTTAGGGAGATCAAATGTCATGTCAGAGTCATACAGCTAGGAAACAATAGTTAGGATTTGTTCTGTACCATCCATTTTAAAACCCATACTCAACCCTAAACTATAAAATGTCTATAATAAGGCATATCAATCAAACATTATTTAAATTTGAAGATTGGAACATATTACATCTAAACAGGTGAATAAACATCAGAAAAAAAAATTCTGGAGTATTAGAATTCTGGGCCTGGAGTCTTGCACAGCTCTGCACAAATGAGCTATGCTTTAGAGAGAACTCAGTTTATCTTGTTTGCCCCAGTTTATCAATTTGTGTATCAGGAAGCCTGGAGATGATGCACATAAATCTTCCTTTGCACTCAATATTTGCAAATATTCAGTTGCATTTTAGGTTGTTTCCTCCTGAATCTGATTCGGCCACAAGTTTCTCTTTCATTTCCAATACACAATGATGCTTACATCAACAAGTATGTTTAAAGTCACTCATGGTGTTAAATTGGGCTCATAACTGTTGCCATTTGAGATAAAGACAACTTGATGATTCAAAACTGTTCCTAAGAAGACAAAAACAAATGTATGTTAATTTAGACTTGGGATTTCAAATTTAAGTCAACTCAGATGCTAAGATTAAGGGTGGTAAGAAAATGCAGATGTAAGAAAAATCTCTTTGGGTCTATAATTCTGTAAAATGAAAATTTCTAAAAGTATTAAAGTATACTTTTTATCTTGCAGTAAATAAAATTTAAATTTCCTATGTAATTTTGTACACACTACACTAAACAATACTAAAAATTAAAATGACACTAAATTTTAGCAATTCTTCTAAAACCAAGTTACATAAATGAATCAGAAATCCTTTGTAACCTTCAATTTTAGGGGGAAAAATTCTAATTTGGCTTCAAACAATTTATTCCCGTAAGATATTCCAAATGTTCTTGGGAACATAAGCAGTATTTACATTGACGAATAGAAGTTATTACAACTCCATTTATGTAACATACCCTATTTACTTGTTCTTAGACCCCAGTCTACTCCCATCCCTCTTACACAAATCTTCCAAACACGTATTTGTAAATTTTATGTAGTGAACTTATATAGTATTCTCAGTGGGTCTGTTTCTTCTGACTCATGCAGAGAAACAGCCTGGCCACCCACTCCAACAAATGCTTGAGGCTTACATGCAGCCTGCAAACATCACTGCCCACCACAAATCAAGGGAGCAGCCAGCCTGTTTCCTGTTACATGCCACCAGCAATGCCCACCACATGTGCACACCGATCCAGAATATTCAGACTCCTTCTCTTGTTGCTGCAGTGGAGCTGTCCGTCATCTCAGGCACCCAGTTCTGCAACCAACAAAAGAAGATTGTCTTGCTACTAGGTCTTCATTGAATAGTGTGAGGCTAAGCCATTGCAGCTCACTTAGGAAACAGATCTGATAAAATCAACTAAACCTCAATGAACTCTAATACCTGCTACTGCGCACCATGTCATCTCCTTCTAATCTGTACTTTCTTTACCCCCAAAATCTGTGTTGATTTTCCCTTCATCCAAAACCATTCTCAGATAGGTCCATTCCATATGTCCTCCTTAATTGTTCTGGAATTCTTTTTTAAATGAATGACATTGAACTGTGTTGAGATATTTGACTGATTTTCTTGTTTTGTCTTTTTCTCTTTTTTTTTTTGGCCTCACCCAAAACATGCAGAAGTCCCTGGGCCAGGGATTGAGCCCACACCACAGAAGCAACCCCAGCCACAGTAGTGATAGCACAGAATCCTTAACCCACTGAGCCACCAGGGAACTCTGTGGCTGACAGTCATCTAGAGAAAAATGTAAAGTTAATCCTTACCCTAAAATATTCACAAAATAAAAATGAATTTCAATTAAAGATGGAACATTTATTTTAAAACCTATATAATATGACATTAACTGCAGAACTGAGAATTATGATTATAATCATAATTTTGAGGTATGTGATTGGAGGTCATAGTAATTAACACTCAAAATGCAAACTCTAAAACAGAAGACAGATACATCAGCCTGTGTAAAAATAAAATATCTATATACAATGTATATTTTTAAATAGTTTAAAAGATAAATGAAAAGGCTAAGTAAATATTTGCAGTATATACAATAAACAGTTAAAATATACTTTAAAAGATCTAAAATTCTTCTTTTAAAGGTAAAAATTCAATGGGAAGCAGCCAAAATATGAATAGACAACTCACAATAGATGAAATAATAATGGCCTATAATCATTTAAAAGAAGCTCGGCCTCACTAAAATTTGAAAAACATATATTAAAATAATTAGAAACAATTTTTAACTCATCATACTAACAATTATTATTTTTTTAGGGCCGCACCCATGGCACATGGAGGTTCCTAGTCCAGGGATCGAAACCAAGCTGTAGCCGCTGTCCCACACCACAGCCACAGCAATGCAGGATCTGAGCCGTGTCTGCAACTTACACTGAAGCTCACAACAAAGCCAGATCCTTAACCCACTGGTGAGGCCAGGGATAGAACCTGTGTCTTCATGGGTATTAGTCAGATTCATTGCTGTTGACCCACGATAGGAACTCCGATAATTATTTTTTAAAAAAAAGACATATTGTCAACTCTTTTTTTTTCCTATGGCTGCACATGCAACATATGGAACGTCCTAGGCTAGGAGTCAAATCGGAGCTGCAGGTGAGGCCTATGCTACAGCCATGGAAGCAAGCTGTATCTGTGACCTATACTGCAGCTTTCAGTAATGCCAGATCCTTAACCTTTTGAGTGAGACCACGGATTGCACCCTCATTCTCACAGAGATAATGTCAGGTACCTAACCCACTGAACCACAACAGGAACTCCATAATATCAGCTCTAATGTGGGTATCAGAAAATGGCTTTTTTTTCATAATGTTGGAAGGAACAGAAATTGGATGGATTTTTAGTAAAGAAATTTGACTAAAAGTATATATTAAAAATATTTATTTAGAATGTAAACCGCTTGTTTTGAAAGTCTAAACCTTGAATTTATTTGCCATTATCTGCACCTGGTGTTGTTTTACAAACACGTAGTAGATTCAGATTTTTACTCAATAATTTATTCAATTATTTACTCACATTTCTGGATTGAATTATTTGTTAAAAAAACACATTCCCTCACTCCATTTAGATGACATTTAAAATGTTATGCTGCATAATATGCCATGTTTATAATATGCCTGTGATTTTCTTCTTACTAAAGTAAAATAGAAACATTTGGAATATATAGGCTTGTTGACTTGGAAATCAACACCAAGTAACATAGATCTAGTTTAAATTATTCCTGAGATAACTCTTAAAACAGCTGCAGTTATAACATACTCTTTTTTCCTATCTTGTCTCCTTCAATTTCTGTCTAAATTCCAGTATGTACCTTGATTCCTCCCATGTTCATGTCAGAAAGTATTTGTTATATCTTTAGTATGGAAAAAATAAATATGACATTGCTTGGACCACAAAAATCTAGCTGGGGAAGCAGATTTGCATATAAGAAACAATAAAGATATTAGGACAAAAGTGGTAAACCTTGTAGGAGATAAAACAAAGCTCAGAGGAGGCAAGGGAGAAGAAGAACTAATTCCAATTCTGGTGGGTTAAAAAAATTTCATTGATAATTCAGCATTTTGTGCACATTACAGAGGACTAATACTTAAATTTTGCCTTAAAATTTCATGTTTTCTCTTTTTCTTTTTACAATTGTGTTCCTTAAAAGTTTTCAAATCAATACTTATTTTCAAATCAATTTTTCAAATCAATATGTAATTCCCAGAGGAACTTATGATTAAATGGAATTCTTTAGTAATCCATTGATTAGTGAATAATTGCTCTTGGAGCATAAAATTAAGATGGGGACACACACATATTCATGAATTTGATGTTCAGTGGTATTACTAAAGATATTGATGAGGAAATTTAAAACACTTCTGAAATTAAAAAAAAACACTTCTAAAAATACTGCTGTGACATTTAGTGCTTTGCAGGTGCATTATATCCATCAAAGTTAAGTAGTAAAAACTTAAAGCAGTTTATATAAATGTTGCCTTCCTATTATTACTTATTTTTTAATTTTTTTTTGCTTTTTAGGGCTGCACGCATGGCATATGGAGGTCCCAGGCTAGGGGTCAAATCCAAGCTACAGCTGCTGGCCTACACCACAGCCGCAGCAACGTGGGATCGGAGCCGCATCTGCGACCTACACCACAGCTCATGGAACGCCAGATTCTTAACCCACTGAATGAGGCCAGGGATGGAACCCACATCCTCATGGATACTAGTCAGATTCATTTCTGCTGCACCACAACGGGGACTCTGATTTTTAATGTATCTTTTTTTGGTTGTTATTTATATTTCTTGGCAAATTTCCCTGCTATGTAGTTAAGTCTTCTTTGTGCATGAATCACTGACACATGGGAAAGATCAGTACTATATCTTTAACTCCACAAGTCTCTCTGTGCCTTTGTCTCCTCTGATCCTTCAAAATGTCCCATGTCCCCTTATGTTCCTCTGTTTTGTCCATATGGACTCTTCTCCTGCTGCTCCTCTCAATATATATATATATCATCCATCCCTGCCACAGACACTATAACAATTAGGCAAACTGAAGAAATGTTGAGTTTTATTCCCCGTCTTCCATTTTGAGCCAGAAAAAAAGAAAAAAAACCTACAATTTACCTCCTCCTTGGGAGAGATCATGCATTCCTCTAGCTAAGGGCTAAGCAGAGAAGCAGGACAGTATAATGATGGGAAGTGCAACAGAGGAAGGAACAAAGGAGAGGGACAAGAGTCTAGAGTTTTCTAGCATTTGTGAGAGGAAAGGAATTGGAGGCACTGAGGCTGTACCTTCAGGCTACTTCCACTGCCTTTCTGCTCAGTGAACCTTTGCTCGTCCTTTAAATCTTGTCAACAGCTACCTCCTCTGTGAAATCTTTCCTTATTGTCTCAGGAGATACTAAAAGCTCTTTCTATTTAACATTACAAAAACTTCTATATAGGCAAGTATCTTGCTATTTTGTGTTATTAGCATAGAGAAATGTGATTTTTCTTACAAAGGATTCAAACCCTGCTCCTAAAAGAGCAAGTGCTTTCTCATAAGTTGCTGGAGTTATGGTCTAAGGTGCTCCTAAGTTGATGAAATATTACTCAAGGAAGATAACAGCCAGGCTAATTTTAATTTTGTCGAAGGGGGAATGCAAGTTGAGGGCTGGTACAAAATTGCATGATGCCATAAAAGAGGCGAAAGGGAGTAAGTGGAGTAAATAGACCAAGAACAGTAGCGAGATAAAGAACCTAGAAAATAAAACTGAACTCTCAGATTTTAAAAAAGTGATTCCAGGTTGAGAAAAAGAAAATGCATTACATACAGAAGTACTTCCAAAGTTGCAACTGTCCTGGTGGTAGTGATGAAAGAGTCGAAATATGATAGTGTGTTGGGTTCAGCCTCAAAGTAGCTGTGGGTGAAATACTAGCTTCCCACATGGGCTCTACTTGTTTATTTACAAACTAGCCTCCCCTGAAGGTAAGCTAACTGAGTTAAGAACATGTATGTACTTTTCTATCCCAACATCTCCAGTAACTCACACAGTACACATGCTATCCATTCAATAAAGAGTGGTTGGGTGAATAAAAAAGAAAGGATCAAATTGTACCCAAGCACAGAGTGAGAAATTGATTGAGTTTGGCTGACTGTCTGCACTGGTACTAATGCAGCCACTAAGCAAGCCAGTGATTCTAGTATATCTGCCCTGTTGCCCTGACCTGGTCCAAGGAATAGACTCAAGCAACTAAGTTTTCATTTCCCTTCATTAGTAACCCTAAAAAACAAACAAACAAAAAACAGACTGTGCATATCTTTATTGCTGTGGCTGTTGGACAGCTCACAATTTTCTGTGTTCCTTTCACCAAATATTTGTCACCCAATACCAAATATAAGCACCCATGCATTTCCCCTCTATTGTCTTTCACCTTGACACATCCATTTGGGGAAATCTAGGGCAAAGGTCCCATCATACCTGTACATAGAGAAAGTCCATATTCTTTAGAATAAAGAAATAGAAAGACTCTCCTCTGTGTGTGTTTTGCAAATGATCTGTGGTATCTGTATTCCAAAATCTGGTTCTGTTCTTCTTGTCATTAAGAAACTCGGAATAACAGTTAAGTCCTACAAAAAGATTTTAAAAGTTAAGTTCAAGTTCTAAATATCCTTGGAAATTTTTGCTCTAATGTCACACTGGCATGCTAAAAAATAAATATACACTAAATGTGTATACTCGAAAGCATCACTGTTTGGATAAAACTGAGGGAAATTTTTGTTTAAAATAGACCAATATATAGATTTTTAAAAATGAAACAATTCTAATGAAAATAAAAATCTTAGATAAGTTTTGTTATGTTAGTTACTTCGAATGTTAGATTCTCAGAACCTGGAATTTCCTTTTCATTTTTTGAAAGTGGATCATTATTTTTACCCCATTAAAGCAGAGAAATGGGAAAACAATTGCTTAATTTTAATAGAATAAAAAATAGTCGATATTTTAGTGTTGTACAATAGAAAATAAGAATGAACTGCAAGTATGTTTTAGTTAGACCAATTGCATTTATGTGTGGTTTTTTCATGCCATCCAGCAGGTTATCATGCTTACATATACTCATATTCAGAATGTCAAAGGAATGCATTTAACTGCAGACTGCAGATCAGAGAAAAATATTGTTTATATAGTGGGAGGTGAGATTGTGCCTATAAATGGAAAGCCTCAAGATATCTTTCAACTAGCCGAAGTTAACAGGTTTCTTAAGTTTTAACATTCTTGGCCAGTACATACATGTTTTGTTCCAAATTATTCAAGTTGCAGCCATAGCAGTCCTGATAGTTTCGAGACAATGTTTCCTCTAGATTTATTACCTGCATCTTCTCTTAACATTCATATCCTGACATTTAAGAAATTAAGATATTTATTAGTTTTTTGGTTTTTATGAAATCGTTCAAGAAGATTCTATTAAGCAGTTAGAAAATAAGTCCTGCAAAATATAGTTCTTAAATGACTGCTTTTTTTTATCCTAGCCTTATACCAGTCTACAACAATTATTCTTACCAGATACAAAGTGACAGAATGTATTAGAAAAATAAAAATTTATATCTTCCAACAACTAAAAGGTTTTTTTATTTGACTTCTCGCCAACCTGTCTGATAGGTAGCCTGCATATCAGCTGAGAGTGCCATGGAGATGAAAAGTCACTGAGTCAATGTCATGTCTGTATCTACATGTCTTGTGACTATGGCCCTGTCTCCACATGAAAAGACAGGAGAATATCTTCTAATACTATCCAAAGGGCCAGTGCACGTGCCAGCCCTAATTAGTCATTTCAATAGGGTTGCCACACCCATACTATTACATTCAAATGAGAAGAGTCTAGTTCCCATTGCCAGGAAATAGCCAAGGCATATGATGTAGTATCCGTAAATAGTGAGTTCATTCCAAACCAATCTTTGAAATGATTTTGACTGCCAGAGATACTCAGTTTTTAGCCTCTAATAAGTCACATTAGCTTACTTTGAACTGCCTGAGATATTCCAGAACAAAGAACTGTTAACCTCAAAATTAAGATATTCATTTTAGCAACAGGTTTTACATGATGATCTGCAGGCGGCTAAACATGGAGATAGGCATACCCTCAAGTATTTCTTATTTTGCTACAGTTTGAAATTTATTTTCTATTTTGTCCTTATTAAAATTTTATAGTTGTTTTTTGTTTTTAGCTTCTGCAAGAAACGCTATGCGTGGCATATGGTAGGAACTGAAATAATGATAAGTAAATGGCAGTGAACATGCTTTGTGTTCTTTTGGTAAAACCTTTAAAGATGTGCTTCCTTGAAGCATTAATGCTGGTACCTTGAAAGGCTACAGTTGAAAAAAAAATGTTTTTACAAAAAACATTCAGGCATTTAGCATGGGCCAAAATACTCTTGTCAGGCAGGGCCCATTCCCATTGAAATTTTGCTCACAACAGGACAATACCGAAGTCCGGGCTCACAATGTAGGTGACAAACTAGGATTGAACTTGCCCTCCAACCACAGCAAAGAAAAAAAAATTTACTTGTAGGACTAGTCATTACATTTACTTCCCATGAAGAACTATGTGTATATGTAAATAAGACAAACATTGAACATATTATCTTAGTGGAAATGTTGCAGTAAAAGATAACTTATATCTGCTGGTCATGTTGCTGTTTCTCTCCAGGAGTAGCTGTTAACACAAAGCAGCCAAACAGAAGTAAGGAGTTAGTGGTCCTTGTTCAATTAGCCTCCCCTAAGCAAGTGAATCATCCAAAGAATTGTTTCCACTTTACTAAAGGGAGTGAAAATATGACTGTATTTAGTAAACTCCTGTGCAATGTATGTGGTAGAAAGATTTCATATATCTAGCCTTCTCCAGCTTCCTTTATGATCTGTTGCTGGAACAACTTAGGACAAACTGCAGGTGATGTAAGAAAACAAATGAGCCAAAGCTCTCTCTCTCCTCTCTGTCTCTCTCCCCCCACCCCACCTCTTCCTGGTTTTTAACTGATTTTATTTTTCATTTCTAAACTAGATTTAGCTTGAACTGATTTTTTTTTTTTCTGACACAGATGTTACTAATGATGCATAAATTGCTGGAACCAATGTGGAAAATATTGCACAAAAGAAACGCAATCCTTTTAGTTTTATTGCCAGGTATAATTGATTCCATACAGTCTGGCCATCATTCTTGTTGATTCTATTTCTTCCAGCACAGAAATATATTACCTTACATTGATTTCTGATGTTTTAGTTCTTCTTAGTAGTTAATAATGATATCAACTCTTCTGAGAAAGAGAGTAAGAGTTGGGTTTACCCAACTGCTCAGAAACATAAAAAAAAAAAAAGAAAAGAATCATTTAAATACCTTCCTTACTTGGTTTTATTTTTATAATTATTTATATTTTAGCTCATTTTTCATTGACCAAACATATTTTGACTTTTTACAGTTCAAAATATGTATCTTACCAAGAGTAACAGGCTATTAAATGTGCAGATGTTTTCTTAAAAATATATAATTATAGTCCATTTGTCAGTCTCCTTAATAATATTTTACTTGATGAACTTTACATAAATATATTACTGCAGATTATAAAATGTTTTGCAACTGACTTGAACAAAAATCTCACAATTTTTTCTACTACCTGAATATTCCCTGAATATTTTATGCAATAAGTTCTTTTCTCATGAGTCATGCAGAAGGGAATCCTATTGGAAAAGAAATCACTCAAACTTCCTCAATGGTTAATTTGATTTTTTTATAGATATAAATATATACCTGTTTATTTATTCACTAGGAATAATGCATGTAAGGCAAGGTCACCATGCCTTCAATAGAACAGTAGACTTAAATGATCCTATAGATACTTTTTAGTCTTTATATAACTTCATCCATAAATGCTGTAGGTCATACTTGAAGAGATAATGAGAATTTGGAAAGTGATGATGTCCAAAGCATTCCTCCCACTCCCAAAAGCATCTTTAGTTTTCTTCACATTATTCCAGAATGTTTGTTAAAAATATTTTCAAACACATGGAAACATTTGCAGAAATGTCACATAGCCAACACCAATGGGATCCTTTTTTTTTTATATTGCTATCTGTTAAGATCTTTAGATCTGTTCATCTTTCACTGTTCTTGAGAAGTCTGTGATGGGGCAATTAAATACAAATTGCATTTTTTCGTATCCAGGCAGGATAATTTTATCTCATTTCTATCTTAGTTTCTTTCCAGCAGTATAAAACTTTAAGACTGAAGGTAGAACTTGCCAGTAGTCCAAAACATAATTTCCAAATTTGCCTATAATTTAAGCATAAAGAAGGTAAGCAACATAGCAAATACATTTGAAAATAATGATGGCAGCTTAGCAGAATCAAAAGACATAAAATGTATAGTCTTACATTTTAGAAGAAGCTGGTAAATAGAAAGTTTGTATTCAGAGAAACCCAGTGTTTTTCACTATTAGTTAAATGGAAATAGACATCTAGCAGGTATTAAAAGACCTTACTGTAATAAACTTTAAATGCATGCTAATGATAAATGCTAGTAACTGAAAATTAGGAGACTATGTTAGTGATCTTCTCAGTTGGTTGTAAGATAATACAAGTAAGTTGCTGATGTTTGCCATAGTGGAGCCCAAAGTAAAGGCAGTAAAAGTATGATGTGCTCAAGTAATATTAAGCTGTAAGAACCAAAGTCTTATAAGTACATGCAGTTCTGTGTTAATTGCTGTGTTTCAAGAGGACTTAACTTTATTCCAGATAGAAGCTTGCTCTTGAAAGAAAAGAATGATATTATATTTCCAGTTTTTGTTCTCATTCCAAACAAAGAGCAAGGGGAAGCATTCGTCTGCTAGGGCTACTGACACAGATACGTCTGCTTCCCTTGGGTTCCAGATTGATTCCTCAGGAGCAAGTGTTAGGGACAAAGCTGAAGAGATCCGTGGTTCCAACCCGGAAGACTGAAGGCCATGGTTGCCAACAGCCAGGAGTTTCCCCCCAGCTTTAGCTTAGGCTGTCATCGCCACAAGTTTACCTTTAAACATTAAGGTAGAGGAAAAAGAATTATTTAAATTTGTTTTTATGTCAAAATTCCTGATCTATGAAAATAATGAGTTCAAGGAAATGTATTGTTAAATAAAGACCTTTTCTTTAACTCATGTAATTGAAATTTTTCATTGAACCAAAGGGCAAAAAATGTACTTGCAGTTGGTTTTGTGGTTCAAAAAAAATGAACCATTTTTGTATTTGTGTTATAATTAGACCTTCCTTTTAACCATCTTTTTGTGGTAACACCAAAATTCTATTTTTACCCAACTCTCTCCCCCTAGACAAATTGATAGACCCTCACAGCTTTAACTAGCTTTTTCATATTGTTGATTCTCAAGTCTCTTTCAGGCCCCAACCTAGGCTGAAAACAAAAAAAACCTCCTAAGTAAGAGAATTAAGTCCTACTATACATGTACATCTTGGAATTTCTTAATAACAACCTAGATTTATTTATTTATTTATTGTCCTTTTTCTTTTTAGGGCTGCACCCGCAGCATATGGAGGTTCCCAGGCTAGGATCTAATTAGAGCTACAACTGCCAGCCTACACAAGCTCACAACAACGCCAGATCCAAGCCATGTCTGAGACATACACCACAGCTCACAGCAATGCCAGATCCTTAACCCACTGAGCAAGGCCAGGAATCAAACTCACATCCTCATGGATGCTAGTTGGGTTCATCAACCACTGAGCCATGATGGGGACTCCGAACTTAGATTTATTAAATCCAGAACTGAACTCTAATCCATACTCCTAAAATTGAGAATAGACAATATCTATTTATTTTATCATAAATAAAATCTATCTCTCCTCTAGGAGTTCCTGCCATGGCACAGTGGATTAAGAATCTGACTGCAGTGGCTTGGGTCACTGCAGAGATGCAAGTTTGACCCCCAGTCCAATACAGTGGGTTAAAGGATCTGATGTTGTTCAGCTGTAGCATAGGTCACAGTTGTAGCTCGGATTCAATCCCTGGCCCAGGAAATTCCATATGCCGCAAGAGCAGCCAATTAAAAAGAAAAGAAAAGAAAAGAAAAAACAAACAAACAAAAAAACCCCACTATCTCTCCTCTTCTGCATTGCCACAACCTAATCACCTAAGCTAGAAATCAGAAAGCCACTTAAGGATTCTCCTCTTCTGTCCTGTACCACTCTCTCTACTCCACATCCAGGTAGCAACAATTACAAGTCATTGCTGTCACTTGCATTTGTCCTTTTTGCATAGAAATGTCAGCACTACTAGGATTTCATTATTATAGTCTTAACCTCTTTACCCCCAACTTATATCCAATCTCTATGCCACCATCAGAGCAAAATTTCTTCAATGTAAAGAAGCTAATTTTGTCTCTTCCTTCTAAATACTGTTTTCTGCTTCCCATTCCATCAAGTTCAAAAGCCCTCATGACCTGATTAGTTTTTTTCACTCTCTTCTCTCCTGGGTACTCATGTACTTCTGCCCTGCACAAACACTATATACACCAAAATACAAACACAACAAATTAAGTTACCTAAAGGAACTTTTCTCTTTTCACCACCAGACCTTTGTGCAAATGCCAGTTCACTTACCTGAAACACATTTTCCACTCTCTGCTTTTGTTGGGCTGGTGAATATTTATTTACCTTTTCACGTTAAGATTAAATATCACTTTGTTTTTATAATCACCCACCATCCCTGATAGGTAATTATCAACCCTTCCCTGTGCTATCATGAAGGCCTGTGTGTACTTTCTCTCATTTTTGCTGTAACAATTTATGTTGCAGACTTCCACACCAGACTTGGAGAAATAAAAGTACAGAAATCCTATGTAACTCTTGTTTGATTTCTCAGCACTTAGTCACCCTGCTTGGATATTTTTGCATAAATTATGACAGGAAAGTACATCCATTATGCCTTAAAATACTGGAGAAATAAGACAATAGTCTCCACAGATCAACGAGCATTGATGTTGTCTTTCAATTGATGGTTCATGGGAATCTTGTTCACTCATATGAACTGGTCCATTTCTCTAATACTTTAAAGCCAATACTATAAAAAGGGGTGGGATGAGAGGAAGATTTAAAAGCACAAAGTTACAGTTTAATGACCATTTATTTCATTTCATAAACCCATGCCTTAGAGCATTTCTCGAAACCCCATTACATACATGCTTTCATTTTAGCCTCACGTTATCTCTTGGTGTGGAGCTTTTGAAACACTTATTTGCTAACATGGACACTAATCATTAGAGAGGTTAAACAATTTCACCAGGCATAAAGTTAGATAATGTAGGAAACAAGACTTAAGCCCATATCCTCTGGCTACGGGTCCAGAATTCTTTCCCCTCACAACATCAACTGTGAAAATAAGGTCCAGATGTGTATTTTTGATGTTGGATATATGGAGTATTTAATAATCTCTGGTTAGATGCTGAAATGAAGTTAGAAGTATAAGAGATTTATTGAGATGTAACCCAGGGGATCAGAGAAAGCAGGATTGGGCAGAGAGTGTCTCAGACTATAATGCATTTTTGACCAAATCTGAGTCAACCCAAAGGAGAGCTCTGGAGCAAAGGTTACAAGCCATTTAAGTCTTTCATTGTGCAGAATTCGCCAGGCCCTACTATCCTCACTATGTGCAGTCTTTGGCATGGGCTGCTCTAGAGGTATTGGACCTTAGCTCAAAAGTGACCAGATCTTCCAGGTTCTAACGGCTAGAGGCTGTCAGCTAACCACACCCCTTGCACCTAGATGGCAAGGTCTTTCTTGAAGGTACTGCAGTAGTAACTTACATTCATGCATAAGCAGTGGGGCTAAATAGGAATTTAAAAGTTTTTGGAAATGGTGGAGCAAGACACAATCAACGAATTTTCAGATCAGCACAGATTGCAGAAAATAGGTTAGCTCTGAAGGGTATAAAACTTATATATGTTTTAAAGTCTTGTTTCTAGAAAAGTGTGTTTCACCAGAAGTTCACATGAACTGTATACCTTTATGAAATTGTCTTCCTTCTCCAAGAAAATAGATTGCCCATGTTCAATGATTATTTCTAACAATCTTCGCAATATGAGAAAATATTTCCTATGAGTCACAAAATTCTATTTTAATGATTATAAGCAATTTTGTTCATGAAACATGAACATGGAAAACAGCTGGACTGAAAATTTTCTATGTGAGAATTTTCTTTAGTAGTTTATCAGTTTATAGAATGTACAAGATGGCTTAGAATTACCATTATCAAAAGTGTCCAGAAGACTCCTGAAAAGCAAATCCGATTTCAACATCAAGAGAACTTAAAACATAAAACTACTGTATCCTCTTCCAAGGATTCCTCAATAAGAAAAATATGTAGAATTACATAATTAAGTATTGGATAAATTAAATAATTGGCTTGTGATTAGTGAAAATAATACTGGAAAAATCTTTTCCCAGAAACTATACAGTTTCAGCTGTTTCTCTGTTTTCATCCTGAACATATTTTAGCAATGCTTATGAATTTTTTCTAGAGTGAAATAGGATTAACTATCTATTCATAGGTATAAATAAATTTATTTATTTATTTATAGATGTAATATTACTTAGCTCTCTGGGTGTGTCTGAACCATTTAGAAGTCAAACAAATGCAGTTCGGCAGCTAAGCTATTTTGTAAACAGTTAAAAACCATTGACCTATATTTTTCACAGAATTCTGAAAATAATCAAAGTGTAAAATTCTAGCAACATTTATTACATTGCCCTTCCAACTCTCATCCTCTTTATCCTCTATAGTCATCACTCTTCCTTGATCCCCAACAAGCTTTTTCTCCTTCTCCTCCACTTTCCTTTCTCTCCAATCTTTTATTATGAATGTTAACTTAGAATTTAATAAGATAGCACTCCTTTAATCTCAGGGGGCAAAAAGGAAAAGTACTAGTCTGGTAATAGCAATCATCTCTTTGAATAAGGAATGTCATGAATACAAATTAATTCATATAATTTTGGTTCCAGTCACATTTTTCAGAACTCACTCCAGGTTCATAATTGTGTATAATGCCCAGGCATTATCAGAAAACAGTTTAAGAATATCAAATTACTCAGGAGTGTATTTTGAGTAGTAAAAAAAAAAAAAAAAAGGCAATTATAATCACAGTAGATATTTCCTCTTGGGTCTCAAAATCCTGTGAGTTTACCAGCCTTTTAATGACAAAATCACAATGACTTGAAGTTCACATAAATTCTTCCTTTAACATAATCCCATTTCCTAATAATTCTAGGAATTCTTACTTACAACACAAATCCATCTTGGATGTCACTAACTTTACAGTTCACATCTGGCCTCCAATACTGTTTGCCCTTAGGTCACCTCCTGCTGGCTCAAGGTCAGGATTCCTGGGGCTTCTGCTGCTGACACTACAGATACTCTTCTCTATGTATGGACCCAGTGCATCCTACTCTGTACCAATATCATTATGGTAACCAAGCTGTGATATTATAAAAGATGTCAATAAACGGGGACAATACAAGGATACAATCAAATAAACATTAAGTCAAATTGAATACTATCCCAGAATTATATGAAACAAAATTTATAGGAAGTTCATATTATGCAAGCTGTTTCATAATTTTAAAGTTGTTTCAAAATTTTTAAAGCATAGAAAAAAATTATAATAGAAATTCAAATTAGCCCTTTGATTATGGGGCAAGCATACATGAAAAAAATCTATACCAAGACATTTTGCTTTTGAATGTTTTTGTTTTATTCTGTTCTGTTTTGAATTTTTTGCTGCAGAGATTCTCAAACCAGCAGTTTATATTTTTTAGTGTCTTTACTGTTATGTTACATCTTTTGTAGTAATTTAGGCAGCTACATGAGGAATGAAGGCTTTCTTTGTACTAAATGAGTATTTTGAACTTAAATGAGTACAAAGAACTCTAAGAGCCAGGACACAGTCAGGCAAACCTCCAGCTGAGAGTGGCCCAGGACACTAGTTCTCTTCATGGAGCACAGAAGCAGCAAGAGAAAGCTAAGGTAAATTTCAGCTCTGAATGCAGCAATCCCGTTCCTCAGACTCAGCAATCAATGTGGGTATGTGAGAGTGAGAGGGACAGAAGAATGGGAAGATTCTTTCTTGCCAATACTTCTGAAGGAACAAAAGTTCCCATATTATGGCTTAATTTAGGGATACTAACCAAAGAAGAAATATATGATTCTTCCTACAGTTTCAACCCATAATTCCTGTATTCACAAGGGTTCATTTGGCTGTGATTAACCATAATCTGAAATAATATATCCACACTGATTTTTCTCTCATGAAACAGATGTCTTGGGGAAGAATTCAACTGTCATTTGAAAGTTTCGTTGTCATAACACCCCCAAGTACCCTCTGAACCTTGCCTTATTCAGTTTCTTTCATAGCACACTATCCTGCAAGCCACATGTGCCTTCATTCTTATTTTTAAGCATGTTTGCTCATTTCTGTTTTAGGGCCTGTAAAATATGACCCCAAATTGATCCAAGAGTCTGTTAGCCTGAGTTATTCAGAAGTGTCCAGATAACTGGCTTTTGTTCTGCTTTTTCAGAAATAAGTTCAGAAAAGTACTTAGGACTGCATGTCCTGGAACAAGTGAGAGTGGTAAATAAGAGCCATATTAATGCTCAATTAGTCTTATTGTGTACTGATGAATGTATTTCAGATTTCTGTAAGCATTACTTACTCACCACTATAGAAATGGAGTTTTAGTTGCCTTTCACTTTCTCTCCCCTTTAGGTTATGTCTTACCTAAGTATCCTTCTTCCCAACATACAGGTACACATTGTTTTACTGGACCTTGAAGATGTTGCTTATTTTCACAAATTGATATTTTGTAGCAATCCTGTGTCAAACAAGTCTATTGGCTCATTTTTTTTCCAACAGCATTTGCTGTATCACTTTTTGGTAATTCTAGCAGTATTTCAAATGTTTCTATTATTATTATGTTTGTTATGGTGATCTGCGGCCAGTGATCTTTGATGTTGCTACTGCAACTGTTTTGTAATTGTAATTACATGACTGCTCCCATATAAGACTGATAAACACTGTGTGTGTCCTGGCTGCTCACCAACCGACATTCTCTCATCTCGCTCTCTCTATTCCCTAAGATAGGACAATATTGAAATTTGGCCAATTAATACTCCTACCATGCCTCTAAGCAGTCAAATAATAGGAAGAGTAACACTTTAAATAAAAAAAAAAAAACTAGAAATAATAAAGCTTGGTGAAGAAGGCATATCTAAAGCTGAGATGGGCAGAAAGCTAGGTCTCTTGAGCCAATTAGCCAAGCTGTGAATGTGAAGGAAAAGTTCTTAAAGGATATGAAAAGTGCTACTCCAGTGAACACATGGATGATAATAGAGTGAAACAGCCTTATTGCTGTTATGGAGAAAGTTTTAGTGATCTGGAGAGATCAAACTAGCCACACCATTCCCTTAGACCAAAGCCAAATCCAGAACAAGACCCTAATTCTTCAATTCCGTGAAGGCTGAGAAAAGTGAAGAAGCCGAAAATTTGACGCTAATGGAGTTTAGTTCATTAGGTTTATGGAAAGAAGCCAGCTCCATAATACAAAAGTGCAAGGTAAAGCAGTAAATGCTGATGTAGAAGCTGCAGGAAATTATCCAGAAGTTCTAGTTACTGTAATGAATGAAAGTGGCTCCACTACCCTACAAATATTCAGTGGAGATAAAACAGATTTCTACCAGAAGAAGATGACATCTAGGATTATCATAGCTAGAGAGGAGAAGCCAATTACCAGCTTCAAAATTTCAAAGAAGAGTCTGACTCTCTTGTTAGGGGCTAATGCAGCAAGTGACTTGAAGTTGAAGCCAGTGCTCATTTACTATTTTGAAAATGTTAGGGCCTTTAAGAATTATGACAAGTCTGCTCTGCCTACACTCTATATATGGAAAAATAAAGCCTAGATTACAGCACATCTGTTGACAACATGGTTTATTGAATATTTAAAGGCCACTGTTGAGACCTACTATTCAGAAAAAAAAAAAAAAATCCTTTCCAAATATCACTACTCATTGAAAATGCTCTAGTTTTTCAGGAGCTCAGTGGAGAAGTACAATGAGATTACTATTGTTTTTATGCCTGCTAACACAGCAGTAATTCTGCAGCACATGGATCAAGGAGTAATTGTGATTTCCAAGTCTTACTCTTTAAGAAATACATTTTGTAAGGCTGCAGTCACCATAGCTGATGATTTTCCCAATGAATCTGGGAAAACTAAATTGAAAACCTTCTGGAGAGGATTTACTATTTTAGATACAATGAAGAATATAGATTCATAGGGAGAGGTCCAAATATTAACTTTAACAAGAATTTGAAAGAAGTTAATTCCAACCCTCATGGATGACTTTGAGGGTTCGGTTCTTCAGTGGGTAAATTAACTTCTGGTGTGGTGGAAATAGCAGAAGTGGAATTATAACTGGAGCCTGAAAATGGTATTGAATTGCTGCAATCTAAGGATAAATATTAATGAATGAGGAGTTGCTTTTTATGAATTAGTAAAGGAAGGGGGTTTCTTGAGATAGAATCTACACCTGTTGAGGATGTTGTAAAGATTATTCAAAAGACAGCAAAGGCTTTAGAATATTACATGAAATTATTTGATAAAGCAGTGGCAGGTTTTGAGAGGATTGACTTCAATTTTGAAAGTTCTTTAAGTAAAATGCTGTCAAAATCATTGCATGCTACTGAGAAATCATTCATGGAAGAAAGAGACAATGCGGAAAACATCGGTGTGGTCTTATGAAATTGACACAGCTACCCCAATATCCAGCAGCCACCACCCTGATCAGCCAGTAGCCATCACATGGAGGCAAAACTCTCTACCAGCACAAAGATTACAACTTACCAAGGCTCAAATAATCGTTGACATTTTAGCAATAAATTATTTTTAAATAAGCTATGTACATTACTTGTTTAGATTCAATACTTTTGCACATTTAGACTACCATATAGCATAAACACAAACTTTTATATGAATTGGGAAACCAGAAAGTTAGTATGGTTCATTTTATATCGATATTCATTTTATTGTGGTGGTCCGGAACCAAACCCACACTATGTCCAGGGTATGCCCGTAGTTAAGTTGTATTTTGATTACTTCAGTGTCTGGCATTTACATTACAATTAGATATTGAAGACTATTATTACAGGTCTTTCATGTATGGCTTTTGTTTTTGTTGGTATTAATAAATGATTTGAATTTTTCAATTTTTAAAAATTTTCTCTTTATTTTCCATTATTTAAGCCCCATATCTTGGCAGTATTAAAGTTGTTACAATAAATCCAAATTAATCAGGCATTCTATTTAATAACCTAAAATAAGACCCTCCTAGAGCAGTTTGATATAGTCCATTCTAGACTCTTTCCCCTCAGTGGCCACTATATGCGGACATCTGCCATCTGCATTCCTCATCATCTGAGGGAATCTCTTTGCCTCCCTCTTTTATTGGATATGCTGTTTCCTGTATCCTAGATCCCCCCTTGTTCTGCTCATCCAGGTTTGTGTAGCATATCCTCCCCAAAGTTCCTGAGAATGGTTGTATAAAAGACAAGTGTTTATACAGTCCCTGGAAGTCAGAAGTTACATATACTTCACTTTCTAACATGATTGTTCATACAGCCAACTTTAGATTTAAAGTTGGTTGAAAAACTTTCCTTCTCCGAAGGTTGAGAAGACAGTCTTTTGTCTTCCCATATACTGTTGAGTATTCTGTAATCATTCATCCCCGTGACCATTTTCCTCCCCTTTCCAGAAATATCTCCGTCCTGTTTGGGCTTCTATAACAAAATGCCGAGGACTGGGTATCTTATAAACAATAGAATTTTATTTCTCTCAGGTCTGGAGGCTGAAAGTCTGAGATCAGGGTGCTAGCATAGTCAAGTGATGGGCCTCTTGTGGGTTGCAGACTCTGTAGAATCCTCACATGGTGATAAGGGCACTAATCTCAATTTTGAGTGTTCCACTCTCATAACCTAATCACCTCTCAAAGGCTCCATCTCCTGATACCATTACCTGGATATGAGGTTTTCAACATACACATTTTTGAAGGACATGAACATTCAGACATATTAGCAGGTTTTTTAGGATCTTCTCTTTTTCATTAGTTTTCTGAAATTGTACAATAATATACCTTATTGGACTAAGTTACATATATGTAATTTCTCTAATTCAAGAAAGGTACATTTTAGATTATAAAGAAGGTATTGTGTATTTGTTTCATGAGTGACTTAACTTTTAAAAATCATTAATTTCTGCTTATTTAATCAATATACACTCAACACAAAAATTTAGTGCATGTTGGAGTTCTCTCATGGCACAGCTGGTTAAGGCTTCAGCATTGTCACTGTACTGGCTCGAGTTGCTGCTGTGGTGCAGTTTAGACCACTGGCCCAGGAACTTCCACATGTCATGGGTACAGCCACCCCCCCCCAAAAAAAAGAAAAAGAAAGGAAAAGAAAATTTGGTGCATGTATATATTTGCAAAATACAATTAACATGAAGGAAAAATCAGGGATAGTTCACTAAATTCCTATAAATATTTGGGAATATTTACCTAATCTTAGAACTAATTGAAGCCTTACTTTTGATAACTTTTATACTCTGCCTCAATCCATAAGTGTTATCTATAGATGAATATTTCCTCAACAAAGATTTTACAGTGGTTTCAGAATTCTATCTGTGAACTATGATTTATTTAATCATTCCATTATTTTTAGACTTTAAGTTTGTTATGGTGTTTGCTGTTATAAATACCACTATTATGGGATATTTGCATGTAATAACAGCTGACACTAGCTCTTCTAACCATGTTTCTATACGGTCTCACTTAATCTTCATAATAACCCTGTGACTACAATTATCCTTATTTTACAGATGAGCGGCTGAGGCGTAGCAAGGTTAAGGTCACACTGCTAGTAAGAGGCAGTAATAAGATTTAACCAGCCAGTTTTTCTCTGGAGTCCATGTCCTTTCCACTTTTTCATACCATGCCACCCACAGTTTCAGTATCATTGTCAGATTTTTTTTTTTTCCCCTTTCAGGATAAATTCCTAGAAGTCATATTTTTGGAACACATTGTAAGAAAGAATTATTTTTTAAAAGAATTGACTATTGGAAAAATGTTTTCCTTAATATTGTTACAATGTTGAAACTAGTAAGAAAGTAATGAAATGAGAGTAGTAATGAATGAATGTCTTTCTAACTTTACTCTTAAAACTTGCAAATTCTCAGTTTAAAAATAACCCAAATCAAAAGTGTTATATCATTATTTTTATATTCAGTTTCTTTAAGTATATAGTGTTCATAAAATGTTTAAAAAGTATTTTCTTTTTTCTCCTCTTTCTATTCATATCCTAGGTTCTTTAGTAGCAAATGCATATTTTCTCTATAATATGATGAAATTTTAAATGTTAAGAAAACCCTTTCCTGCTTTGTTTGTGACAATTTTTGCTGAACTTTTAAATATTACATTTATAATTTTAATATTATTTTTTGAACAATGCTATTTTTTGCAAGTGATTTTTGACTGTTTGAAAAGAAGGTATATTCTACAGTAGTTTAATATATGAAAAACTTAATAAAGATAGTTTCCATTTTTCAATTGGGTTGTTGTCTTTTTTGCTGTTGAGTTATATAAGTTGCTTCTATATTCTAGAGATTAAGCCCTTGTCAGTTGCATCATTTGAAACAATTTTCTCCCATTCTGTAAGTTGTCTTTTTGTTTTCTTTTTGGCTTTCTTTGCTGTGCAAAAGCTTGTCTGTTTGATTAGGTCCCACTGGTTAATATTTTTGCTTTTATTTCTGTTGCTTTGGGAGACTGACGTGAGAAAACATTTGTAAGGTTGATGTCAGAGAATGTTTTGTCTGTGCTCTTTTCCAGGAGTTTGATGGTGTCGTCTTATATTTAAGTCTTTCAGGCATTTTGAGTTTATTTTTCTGCATGGTGTGAAGGTGTGTTCTAGTTTCATTGATTTGCATGCAGCTGTCCAGGTTTCCCAGCAATACTTGCTGAAAAGACTGTCTTTTTCCCCCTTTATATTCTTGTCTCCTTTGTCAAAGATTAATTGACCATAGGTGTCTGGATTTATTTCTGGGTTTTCTATTCTGTTCCATTGGTCTGTATGTAAGCTGGTACAACCACTATGGAGAACAGTATGGATGTACCTTAGAAAACTATACATAGAACTACCGTAGGACCCAGAAATCCCACTCTTGGGCATATATCCAGACAAAACTTTCCTTGAAAAAGATACATGCACCCACATGTTCATTGCAGCACTATTCGCAATAGCCAAGACATGGAAACAACCCAAATGTCCATTGACAAATGATTGGATTAGGAAGATGTGGTATATATACACAATGGAATACTACTCAGCCACAAAAAAGAACAAAATAATGCCATTTGCAGCCACATAGATGGAACTGGAGACTCTCATACTGAGTGAAGTAAGTCATAAAGAGAAAGACAATACCATATGATATCACATATCTAAAATCTATTATAAGGCACAAATGAAACTTTCCACAGAAAAGAAAATCATGGACTTGCAGAATAGACTTGTGGTTGCCAAGGGGGAAGGGAATGTAGTGGGACAGATGGGGAGCTTGTGTTAATAGATGCAGACTATTGCCTTTGGAATGGATTAGCAATGAGATCCTGCTGTATAGCACTGGGAACAATGTCTAGTCACTTATGATGGAGCATGATAATGTGTGAACATAGAATGTGTACATGTATGTGTAACTGGGTCACCATGCTGTACAGTAGAAAAAAAATGTATTGGGGAAATAACAATTAAAAAATAAATAAATAATTAAATAGAAATAACCAAAAAAATATAGTTTCCAAATCATAAAAAATGCTTTGCAAATTCTTAGATATATACACTCTCACTATTAAGTTTCTGAAATTTTATCCATATGTGCGTATAAATTTTTACTTATATATTAATTAATTTTAAAAAATCATGCCTTTACAAATGTGAGGAAGATTTTTTTTTTAAATTCATCCAAATCCCAACTACTAGAATCATCCATAACATTGATCACCATTATTCCAGATAACTCCCTAGAAAGAAAGAAAAGAAATACAGATTTAATTTTAGAGATGTGTTCTAGTGTTAATAAAATTATAATATTTAATTTTAATTGAATGTAACAAATTTGCCATAAAATTGGTGGAACTGCTAAAATTCAGGCAATGGCTTCTTTATTTATAGTGATATTATTTCCTAAAATATTATTCTGAAGTTAATATTTGAAAGGATAATAGAGGAGTTCCTGTAGTGGCTCAGTGGAAATGAATCTGACTAGTATCCACAGGGACGCATGTTCCATCACTGGCTTCACTCAGTGGGTTAAGGATCTGGTGTTGCTGTGATTGTGGCATAGGCCAGCAGCTACAGCTCTAATTCAGCCCCTAGCCTGGGAACCTCCATATGCTGTGGGTACAGCCCTAAAAAGACTAAATAAATAAATAAATAAATAAATAAATAAATAAATGGATAATAAGGGAGTTCTCTTGTGGCACAGTGGGTTAAGGATCTGTCATTGTCACTGCAGCCACTCGAATTGCTACCATGGCACAGGTTCAATCCCTGGCCTAGGAATATCTATATGCTATGGGTATGGCCAAAAATTAAAAAGATAATAAAAACCTGAAGTGATTGGAGATTTATTTAAACAACAAATGATTTTCACATTTTGTCACAACTTCTTATTTTGAAAATTTTGGTATTCACAGATAATATGTTAGAACAGTAAAATGAAGACCCATCCCCATACCCTTTACATAGGTTGTCAGAATTATTGATATTTTTCTGGCATTTTAAAAAATTATGTTTCCATTAATACAGTTTCTATTCATTCCTTGTTAGTAAAGATGATATAATGCACATATGTTCTTCTTAGTCCCTTGATTTGTGTTTTTAATACAATTATGTTCATACTTGCTTTCTTTTTTTTATTTTTAATTTTTTTGTCTTTTGTCTTTTTTAGGGCCTCAGCCACAGCATATGGAGGTTTCCAGGCTAGGAGTTGATTCAGAGCTGTAGCTGCCTGCCTACACCGCAGCCACCGCAATATGGGATCCCAGCTGCGTCTGTGACCTACACTACAGTTCACGGCAATGTGGTATCCTTAACCCACTGAGCAAGGTCAGGGATGGAACCCGCGTCCTCATGGATACCAGTAGGGTTCATTAACCACTGAGCCATGACAGGAACTCCTTTCTGTCTTTCTAAATGAAATAATTACTATGGCTGATTTCAGTTTTTTATATATTTAAAAGTTTTTACTCCCTACAATTTCTCTTCCATCTCCTCAAGATAGTTTCTATAGTACTGTTCTCTTTATGCTGGTTGTCATAGAACAATTTTATTTGTCATTTGTCTGGATCTGAATTTGCTAAAGTTCTTGGACACTTGCGATCTCTTCTGCTGTTATACATGAAAATTTTCCTAAGAAAGAAATCAAGGGTTATATTTTCTTGGTCTCAGGATTTGGAGACATCATTTACTGGTTTGAAAGCACTGCCTTCTGGTATAAAAGGCTGTTCCTTTCTGTCTGGACACCAATTAGTGATGCTAAACCCCCAAGGCGTGTGGTGTCTATTGTTCTCTATCAATTTTCCCTGGTAAGTAGTACGCATGTTCCATAAGTCTAGAGAGTCCAATCTTTGTTTCAAAATTTGCACCTATTATATATTTGAATAGATTTTGTATTCTTTGTATTCTGTTCTGTTCAAAACCGCTGATCATGTGTGGTCCAGATGTCCTTTGTTACCATATTTTTAATTTGTGTAGCCCTATTTAGCTAGTTGGCATTTTCCTTTTGTTACGTGTTTTGGCTCAAGTCTATCCACATCTTTCTGACATTTTTTTCCGTGATATTATCTTTTTTTGTTTCTATCGTACCTTTAGTATTTTAATTCACTTTCGTTTCTTCCCTATTTCCTATTCTCAAGTTTTTCATTTGCACTGATCTATGAGCTTCTGATTTCTTAAAACTTTTTTCTCATTTCTTTACCTCTTTAAAAAAGATAAGGTTATCTTTCATTAGTTTGAGGTTTTAAAAGGTAATTTCTAAGGTCTTTCTATATTTTGAAGGAGTGATTCTTCCAGAGGTGTATGATGTTTATCTTTTGATTATGTGTCTGTTCCTTTTATGTTTGGCAGTTTTTATGTATAGAAACTTTACTAGTTTGCTTCCCATTAAAACTCGTCTTAGGATTTTGGGGTTTTTTTGGACATGTGCATGGCATGTGGAAGTTCCTGGGTCAGGGATCGAACCTGTGCCACAGCAGTAACCCAAGCCACTGCAATAAAAATGCCAATCCTTAACCCACAGGAGAACTCCTAAAACTCACCTTTGAATGAGCAGTGGCCTCCAGAAAACACAGTGTAAGGAGAGGCAGTTGGAAATAAGGCACGCAGAATACTTACTGTCCAGAACACACACCCTTCTGTTTTCTAGGTGTGTGTCCACATTCTTTGTACAAAGACATAACTTCCCTCAAATTCTGCTTAAGAAAGCATGGGCTTCACAGCCATATCTGTTCAGGTTCAGGCTGGCTGTTTGGTGGTCTGGCTCCTTTCCTTCTTTCATTCCACTCCACTCTGTAGTCTCCCAGAGCCAAGAAACCAAATGCTAAATGAAAGAAGTTACTTCTCAGCTTGATATTTCTCTTAGCTTCCCTACCAACCTTGAACTAGATTTCTTTCTGGACACTGTATATAAAACCTATGACCTGTACTGAACCAGGTCCAATCTCTCTAATCAAACTCTACCTAACACATGCTTTCCATGAAGGTGACCCTTGAGGAGAACATGTACTTTGCTAAAGTTTAAAGGCAATAAATATAACTCTTGACAAAGTCCAGGCTTTACAGTTTTGGCAAGTGTACTCCATGGTTTGTGGTTTGAGGTTTTGGTTGTTTTCTCAAATCACTGATGAGATATGCCCCCTCTACCCTTTTTATTACTTTCTGTTGTTTTCAATGAGTTTTGAGGAAGAGATTTAAGTAAGGTTTTCTTTTTCCTCTCATTTTTAGCATGCTTCATTCTATTGTAATGTGTGCAATTGCTTTTTTATCACTAGGAAATCTGTAATCAATACTCTACTGGTGGTGTCCTATTGAACGAGTTTTGCTTTGGTTTCTATACTAACATATCAGTATTGGATCCCCTGTTTTCTCAAAGCTTTTTGTTTCACTTGTTTTGATTTAATCAACTTCAGATTTCTAGCAAACAGCATTTGGACATCTCTTCTTTAATATTTGGTGTTAAGCCGAAAATTACTCTTTTCTTTTCCCTCCCAATTTTTAGGGTAAATACTAGTTTAGTTAAGTTACTAAGTTAGTTTAATTTAGTTTAAGTTGATTTTTTAGATTATCACTTGGTTTGTTTTTTGCTTTTTTTGTTTGTTTTCTTTTGTTTTGTTGCTATTTAGAGCCGTACCTGCAGCACATGGAAGTTCCCAGGCTAGGAGTGGAATCCTAGATATTATATTTTACCTATCTAAGAGCCATTATTCTGAGATATAGTCTATAGGCTTCTTTAGATTGCCAAAATCATTAAATGTACCCTAAAAAAAAGGTAAAGAACTCCTAACATAGAGGGAGTAGAGGTAAAGAGTCAAAGACCTGTGTAATGAAAAACAAGGAGAACTTCTATTTGCTTCAAAGCACTTCACCTATGGGCCAAAAAGCATGGTTATGAAGAGCTGTATGTCTCCAGGGAAGCTGGGAATCATCTCAGCTTAGTACTTTTATTACCTGGTATCTTTTGTGAATTGTAAAATTGGGTAAACAATGAGTGTTTTTTTCTGTAGATTTAGTTATCCATTTTTCTATAAGACTTGTTCTTCTGTGTGTCAGCCTTCTTCCATGTCTCCAACACAATTGGAAAGAATATGGTGGTTCCACATCAAAAGGTATTACCACTGTACTCACCACTTGCGTTAGAAATCATGGCAATGTTTTTGATATGCAGAAGTTCTTACAGCTTAGTAAATGAATTCAATTTTTTTATATTTAGAAAAATACTTTACCCACATAGAGAATAGATGCATATTTGCAACTATTTTCTTCTAGCCCTTCTATAGTTTCAGTTTTGGTTTTTGTGAGTTATTCTTTATTCTTATTTTAAATTTAATGATTAATAAATTTAGTACTTATATTGGATTATAGGGTCAGCTGACAATGCCAAAGTACTTTTTTTAGTAAATAGCTAAATTTGGGACACTTTGAGCAATATATCTCTTCTATATTGATTTTTTGATTATTTATATTACTTTTTTTGCTGATATATTTCAAGTGCATAGAATAGTGTGGAACATAGTAAGCTCTCAAATATATTTGAGTTAATTAATATCTTTATTCACAAATATAAATGTTTTGCTAGTATTTCTACCCACTGATAAGGATCCCCTGGCTTCTTGTGAGAACACCATCACAAAGAGAAGGTGTTCATCTTTGACATGTGCCAGTTGAATTCTTCAGAAGGCAGAAACCAAGACAGATTTAAAAGTGCAACTTGCTTTACAGGAGACAATGCCTGTGACAGGATCAGAAATAGGCAGCAAGAAGAGCCTTCAGGCCATTATATAGATCTGAAGCCTATGAAAAGAGAGAACTAAGGAAAGAAGATTGGGTAGAAAGGACTTAGACCGTGTAGAAATGGCCAGCCACTCATATTCCCATCATGCTCTGCCAATGTCTGTCTTATATTGTCTATGTGTTCTCTAGGAAAAGCATGACTTCATCTTGAAATCATGAAAATATTTATTTATTCCACAGCTGAAGACTCTCAACTAACCACTCCTCATGACAGGTTCTAGCTTGATGGGAGATAGTGGAACATCTTTTTGGCTGCCACAGCTAACCACTGATAAGCCAACAGAAAGTGAAAGGCAATGAGACTCTACATGAGTAATCCTTTTTTCTCAGATAGAAAAATTATGAAAGAAAGAGGCTCAATAATTATCAACACTGGAGCTCATTTCTATTATATCAAGTCCTATCATTACCTTAAAAATCAACTAGCTTTGTTTACCCAAGTTTGCACTGAATTTTTGCAGCTTCATTTTCCGTGTGCGAAACCAAATGAATAGCCCTAAAACTGAGGAAACTGAAATTTTATACTCTGGATACTCTGATATAGGACAGCCAATTTTTTATTTAAAGTAACAGCGGTTTAAAACTAAAACATGGAAATTGATAGATAAAAGTATGTGTAGGGCCCAATTGGGTATTAAGAGATATACCCTTTCTCCTAGTTAATAAGTAAACACACACATACACACACAGTATCAATTGGAAAGAGAACATCATTTCAGTAGTATATTTATTGTAATTTTTTTGAAGAGTTTTCACACAAGTTTTTATATTTTATTGGATTACATTTTTGGTCATCATAGAAATAATTTTATCTTTCACTCGTCTACTTTCTTCTCACAATGCTTATTTTACATGCATTCACCATTAAATAGCACTCTCAATATAATGAGGTTTTTGACCCCAAAAAAAGTTTCTTTAGACATTTTTTTCTGTTAAGACCATTACATGGTTATTCTGTACTTTTACATACTAAGAATATTTCTGATGTTCTAATTCATATTTTTTTCAATAAACCACACCCTAATATCTCATGAAAATGGAATCAAAATTCTCAAACTGGAGACATCTCCTAGAGAGAGAAATTGCATTGTGTCCTCTGCAGCAAATATCTTCCCCCATAGGCGATAGCCAAATCTTGACAGTTCTACTGTCCGTATGATACATGTGTCCTTTTCTTTCCATGCATTTGTTCACTTCATAATCATACTGTGCTAGTGTTTTGTTGATTTCAACCAAATAGATCTGCAGTAAATGACAAGGTCTAAGAGTTAACTCTCATTCCTAATGTTCACTAACTTAACTTCCTTCCATTGCTACGAGTAATAGAAGCATAGCTTTGTCTAGTGATTAAGAGCATGGTCTCTGACGGTGTATAAGAATGTAGATGTATGACACGACACCAGCAAACGGTGTGACTTGGTGCAATTATTTCACCCTTCTTGGGCCTTATTTTTTTCTTTTGTGAAGTGAAGACACAATACCTAATTGCAGGTTTGCTCTGAGGAATAAATGACAGTATAAATGAAAAATCCTTACAGTCCTCTCTGGGATATACTGTGTACTCAGCAAATACTAGCCATTACTAATTGTTGAATTGAAGGTAGTTTAGTAAATTCTGTGGTTTTCTCAGTGTTTGCTTTGGGGTTTTACTTTGGCTTATAGTCTAAGCCAATCATGGGCATCCCACTCCTGTCAATAACTGGTTGAACCTTAAGTAAATTAACACCTCTCCAGGAGATGACACTATTATCTCATCCAGACTAAGAAAACACAAGTGTAAATTCGGTGAATACCCCTAAGTCAAAAAGTTTCCATTTCACAGATGAGTTAACTAGGACATGGAGAGGTTAAGTGACTTTTCCAGTTTCTAACTGGGCCAGGATTTGAACCCAGGTGGCCTGGCTTCAAGAGCAAAGATCTTTAGTCTTATGTAGTGTGCATCTTTATGTTCCTAGCTCTTAAAATTCAATTCAAGCGTGATTTTTGTATTTCTTTGATACCCTCTGATCATATATTATTCCGGCTCTGTCCATCAAAGCTTATGAATGCAAGCCAACATGTTCCTGAATATATGTCCTGCAACCAGTGGACATCTGAACAGAAGAAGAAGGTAAATAAAGATTTAATTATATATTGAGCTATGATTGTTTCCTCTTTAAATAGAATCTTTGGCTTGCATTGCAATGACTTATGATTCCGAAAAATAATGTATTAGGAGATTTTTCACAGGAAAAGCATGACATATTATTAACTATAGTAATACACATCTGTGTCTAACACCTGGTTGCACTTATTTACTTTTTCTTCCTCGGTGAGCTAACAAATCAAATAACCAAGAGAATTTTGAATTTTTCTGTTCTTTACAACCAAAACAACAGTGAATCATTTAAAAATAAATTGTGAAGGTAAGTAAAATTTAAATTATGTACTTGTCTTAGTTATTTTAACTTTTAACATTGACTTACTAAATATTAACCACCTTAAAATTACAATATTAAGATATGGTTACTTGATAATTATAAACAATGGAAGCAAACACTTCAAATAAAAAATATGGCAAAATATAACAAATTCAATATAAAAAAATGCACAAAGATGGGATCCAACCCCCAAGATATCAAAAAGACATGAATCTATCAAAATCTGTGCCTCAAATGTCTAGGTCAGTATGACAAGAATTGTTATAATTAAGTGAGAATGACAGAATGGCTTCACCATCAAAGAGTTTGGTGGTGGATCTTGATGTGGTTTTAATTATTATGATTCAATTCTTCTGAACAATGCACACTTAGGGAAATACTTATCACCACATGTACAACTAGATGCCTGATTTGTGCATTTTTAATTCATTCAACGAAATGAATTACATGCCTACTATGTTCCAGGCATATGGGTGTGCAACACTGAAGAAAACAGAACATTTTCATAACATCACAGAGGAGTAAAATGGTTTGAAGAAACAGAAACATAATCCGTCAATGGAGTGGAGCCAGTGACCGCTGGAAGAGACCATTGGTAGAGAAAAGAATCTGGTATATAAAAAGAAAAATAGAATAATCTCCTTTGAAAAGGGATTTTGAGAAGCACATGAGTCTGAGTCAGAGCCACAGAAGAAATCCATCTAAGACAAAACCATAGCCACATATCAAAAGATATTTTTATATGTCCGAACATCCATTTTTTACCATCTCAGTTGCTGTAATAAATTGCATTCCAGCATTCTTACTTCCCTTTTCTTTCCTTTCAACGAACCCCTCACTGAAAATTCTTTACTCACAAAGCCAATGCAACAACTTGATATTTAAATATCAAACATAAAGAGAGAAAAAGAAATGCATGAGAGTTTGGTTAACAGGAGTTAAGAAGCCATCATTTATTTAACACTATACATTTAAATTACTGGGCTTAGGCCCTGAAAGGATTATCTATCCCAACAATGACAGAATGACTCAGATTTTTCGTCTAGCCCCATAAATTATCGTGCTGTTTTGGGAGAATGAGTAAGTAGTCATTTAACTGTATAAGTGAAGGAGCCAGGGAGTTTTAGTATTCTCATCCACATATTATTGGGTTGAATTGTCCAAGCTAAAATACAGAGATATTCATGTCTCACTCTTATTTCTTCCTTAATAAATTTCAATTTTTTCTATCCTTTGTTAATTAAAGATTGAAGGAATACACAAAATTTTGGAAGTCTTATGTGAAGATACCAAAAAGAAAAAATATGCATGAAAATGTTCTCTTCCCAAGTAAAATTCTCTTTATTGTAATAGTTGAAAACAAGTAGTCTCTATGCTGTTTCTTGTTCTTAAAGTGAATCTTGCCCATCTGTACGCCTCACACATTTGCACAGATTTCAAATAGTCCTAAGTCAGGAGAGAGGTCTGACTCAGAGACAGACTGCAGAGAGAGCTACCTATACTATCATCTACCTATACTGACAGCATAGCCTTTCATTAATAAATATAAATGAAGGATAAAATATCATAAAATATTTAAGATAAGATCAAGTAAGGAAAGAAATAGATTTAAGAAGATAATGTGAGAAATAAAAAGGAAAACTTGAATATAAATCTACATCCATAATAGATTTATGGGAATATAACATTGGTCAAACAAGACTGGACAGCTCTAAACTGGAGCAATCAAGAGAACAGAAATCAGTACATTGGAATTAATTGCATGTTTAAACTGATTAGAAAAATAATAGATTAAACACCATTGAAGACTAAATTAGTCATGTAGAAGATAAATTCAAATACCCTAGAACATACAGCAAAATGACTAAAGACCAAGAAAGAATCCCATAGAGAGAATAGAAACAACAGAGGGGAAAGGTGAATTTTAAGGAAATAGGTTGCTTTTATTATTGTCATGAATTTCCTCCTCTCCCTGCCAGAACATTGTACATTTCTGCTTTATTAAACCCAGGAATTGCAAGTGACTTGCTTGAACCAATTAACCATTTGTGACAATTATGTATGCAACTTCTGAACAGAAGCTTTAACTCCATTTTTCTTTCCTCTGTCTGCCAAGAAACTTGCTTTTTTTCTAGATAGAGACTATTTTTAGCCTGGATCCTGGAGTGAAAAACTATAGGAGTGAAAGTAAAATATTTTGCCACTGCGTAATATTCCAGAATCTAGTGAGAGTCATCATTTCTGCCTGATATAACCCTCAATGGATATATACACAATATGAGAAAATAGACAATTTTACACCATAGTTTTGTGAGGGATTTGGTGGTTTTATTACTGCAGGCATAACTTTGTGTTTCCTGATTGATACACAAATTGGGTGTTTCCATAGCAGAAAAACCTCAGTGTGTCACAGGCCTGATGAGCAGTTAGGGAACAGTGAGAAAACTCTTCCTTGAGATTAGAAGGATGGTGATGGCATACAGTGATAAAACACTTTTAAACTGTCACCAGTTGTCTTTTGAAAGCAGATAATGTACTGATTGAGCTTGTGCCTTTAGTCTGTTAGGAAACAGTGTACTTTGCCTGTTGTGGTGCCATTGTGTGCATTTAACAAGTTTCCACAAGACAGAGATAAATTCAGAAGTAAATTGGCTAGATGGAAAGCAATATTTAAGAGGTATAGAAAGTCAAAATCTTGGATTATTGTAGGTTTGGGATATTAAATAATTAAATGTTTAAAAACTCTAAAACTCATTGATATATAATTATGAATATATACATACACAATTCATATATCCAATATACATTATATAACCTATTTCTTACTAGAAGTCATAAAAAAAGATTGACAGCTTTGACTACATTTCTAGTTCATTTCAGAAAAAAATTTGATAAATTAAGTTGAAATAGATCTAAAACAGACTGGAAGAAATATTTTCACCATGTAGAAAGGACAAGGAATTGACATTAGTTTCATTTTATAAATATCTCCTAGAAATCAATACTCCCCCCCAAAAAAGATAATTAAATAGAAAACTGGACTCAGAAAATGAGGCAATTCATAAAGAAAAAAATAATCACTTGTCAAAAATGTGTAAAATGGTGCTCATTGCAAGCATTTAATACCAAGATAAATAAATTGAGGTTGCCAAGGGGGAGGAGGAGGGAGCGGGATGGACTGGGAACTTGGGGTTGATAGATGCAGACTATCGCCTTTGGAATGGATTAGCAATGAGATCCTGCTGTGTAGCAGTGGGAACTATGTCTAGTCACTTATGATGTAGCATGATAATGTGAGAAAAAAGAATCTATACATGTATGTATAACTGGGTCACCATGCTGTGCAGTAGAAAATTGACAGAACACTGTAAACCAGCTATAATGAAAAAGAAATTTAAAAACATTATAAAAAATAATAAAATAAAATTATTACTATGACAAAAAAAAGAAATCAAGAGTAAAATAGCTTTATAATGCCTAGTGTTCTCAAACTGTAAGGAAAGGGATATTCGCTTTCAATTTTGAGGGGAGTAAAAGTTTTCATCACCCTTTAAGAATACTTTGGCAATTTCTATCATTTTAAATTGTATATACTCTTTGATTGATGCTATTTCTGTTAATATCCTATAGAAATGTTTGTGAGTGTAGATATACAGAAATTCAGGGCACTACTATTTTTTTAAAAAGATGGTAACAATCAATCAGAATGGAATGGTTAAATAATTGATAATACATTTATATGAAATGACACAAAAAAGCAGTTAAAAAAATGGCATAATTCTAGCAGAGTCACTAAAGGAAGCTACTATCTAGTTCTCCATAACAATCCCAGGGTATATCTGGGTGAATAACAAAAATCAAAATACAAAAATAATTTAAAAATTAGAAGGTTTAACCATAACATTTAGCAACTCAAAATCGCTAGGATGAAATGAAGTAGTTAAATATTTTATTGAAAATGCAATTCTTTAAGATTGTTTACTTGATCTAATTTACTACAGATATTGTCACTAGATTTGACAATCTTTTCTGTGATATTTTAGGGTTTACACAGTTTTCGGTAAATTTTAATTTTGGTAATAATGGCAAAATTAGATATACAGCAAGGACCACAGAAGTGTATGAAAAATCATGAGATAAATTATTATACATGTAGTATAACATTTCATCAAGACTCAAGCTAGATTACAGAAAAGAACATAATAATTTTTCTTTCTGTTCATAATTTCAATTGCAAAATTTTCAGTAGTTAACAGTGATTTATTCATATGGTATCCAGAATACTGAACTGTACATTAGATGTCTTTCTTTTAAGACCGATATCATAGGCTGATGGTGAGGTTCACAGTAGAAATTAGCTTTCTTTCTACTTACTTTTCTAGTATTCTTTATGTGAAAAAATGGCAACATTATCCAAAGATTGCACTTTTTGTTTTATGCATTTAAAATATTTTTATTAATACTATTGTTTTTCTAAAAAGTTCTTTATGCTTTTTTTGCTTTCAAGAATATTATGTACAGGAGTTACCATTGTGGCTCAGTAATGAACCTGACTAGTATCCATGACGACGTGGGTTTGATCCCTGGCCCAATTCAGTGGGTTAAGTAGCCAGCTTTGCTGTGAGCTGTGGTGTAGGTCACAGACACGGCTCGGATCTGGTGTTGCTGTGGCTGTGGTGTAGTCTGACAGCTGCAGCTCCAATTCATCCCCTAACCTGGGAACTTCCATATGCAGTGGGTATAGGCCTAAAAAGACAAAAAAAAAAAATACTATGTACATAAAATTTGGGTTATTACATCATTTTGCTTACAAAATTATTATTTTTTAAATTTTATTTTCCCACTGTACAGCAAGGGGGTCAAGTTATCCTTACATGTATACATTACAATTACATTTTTTTTTCCCCACCCTTTGTTCTGTTGCAACATGAGTATCTAGACAAAGTTCTCAATGCTATTCCGCAGGATCTCCTTGTAAATCTATTCTAAGTTGTGTCTGATAAGCCCAAGCTCCTGATCCCTCCCACTCCCTCCCCCTCCCATCAGGCAGCCACAAGTCTTTTCTCCAAGTCTATAATTTTCTTTTCTGAGGACATGGTCATTTGTGCTGGATATTAGATTCCAGTTATAAGTGATATCATATGGTATTTGTCTTTATCTTTCTGGCTCATTTCACTCAGTATGAGATTCTCTAGTTCCATAATGCTGCAGATGGCATTATGTCATTCCTTTTTATGGCGGAGTAGTATTCCATTGTGTATATACACCACATCTTCTGAATCCAATCATCTGTTGATGGGCATTTGGGTTGTTTCCATGTCCTTGCTATTGTGAATAGTGCTGCAATGAACATGCGGATGCATGTGTCTCTTTTAAGTAGAGTTTTGTCCGGATAGATGCCCAGGAGTGGGATTGCAGGGTCATATGGAAGTTCTATGTAATTTATTCATCATGCCTAATTGGTACTTATAAATAAATTTAAAGGTAGATATTTAAAAATAGATATTTTTAATATTATTGACAACTGAGAAAATTGTTTTCCTTTGCATTTTTTAGGAATTCAATAGTATCAGTTCACACAGAGTACTATATGAAAATAGTATTTTGAAAATACAGTCGTTGAAAATTATAGTTATCTTTTCTACAGGGCTTACTTTTGATCTCGTATCTAAACTGGCCCAGTAACATTTAGCAAATTTATCTCATTCAAGATTTTTTCATTCATGATATCGCATTAATTTTTAAAATTTAATTTTATCCCCTAAAACACATATATTATTATTTCTCATTGATGTTTGCAATCTGCACGAGTTCTCTTTATAACATTATTTGATTTTTCCATGATTTCTACCATGTGAACAAAATTCTTATTTTCATAAGAACAAAATATTTCGGGATGATGTTTTATTATTTAGGTATTGCCTCACCAAAACCTAAATAAATTATATTATGCATTGAATGGCATAATGTTTTTCTCAGAGGCTCTCTTTCTGATCTAGTTATGCTGTTTTGATGTTTAGAGTCAAAAAGCTTATTAATAAATTATCGAAAAAATTCAGATTTATTTGAATGTCTACTTCCTTAGCTGTAGCACCCGGGGAGAGAACCAGTGCAGAATCAGAACTGTCTACCATGTCCTTTTCTCTAGGTCTCAGTAAGGAAAGATCTCAAAGACATATTACATGGTAATTAAAGCTTTAAAATTTCATTCATGATCTCAACTATTTTCAAACTCTGTAAGCAAATATATCTGGAAATCTATAAACAAACTCTTAGTTGTTAGAAGATATTAAGAACCTGGTTCCTGGCCATTTACCCTAAAGGCCTATGTGAGAAAATATGTTTTTTTCTGGTTTTATCATATTTATTTCTAAAGGAAATACAGTGTTGTTTTCCAACCATTTAAAGGATCAGTTAATTATTGTGTTTAGCCAGGGGTAAAGCAGCATACGCATGTTAGGAAACTATGCTTTTCTTAAGAGTTGACAACTCCAAAGAAACATGAATGGTATAAACAGGTCAACCAGGTTAAAACTGAGAGAAGATGCTATGCTATAATTACACACCTGTCTGAGCTACTGAATGAATCCCTGAGAATAAAGTGTCCTCTTCATCTTTCTTACTATAGTATCTAACACCTAATCTTTGTAGGTGTTCAATAAGTGTTCAGTAAATTATTGGGTGGATTCTTAGAACAAGATAATAGTGCATATCTGCCAGAAAGTGACTTATTAGAAATTTCAAAGCACCAAATTTCAAGAAGACAGCCATCACGTTATCTACAAATTCCTGGATTCCACAAGTAAACTATCAGATTAAAAACTTTTATTTCTCAAATTAATTTTTTATTATACTACTGTGAAATAGTGATAAACATTTTTTCAGTTGTGAGTCTAAAATTATGAATATATACAATTTTCAACTTCATTTTTCTTTTTCCTAGCCTTTATAATCCTGATAGACATTACTATATACGTTCACCTGTATGTTCATTCAACAAACATTGAATCATTTTGTGAACAAGATAATTTATTGTTACACCAATTGCAGTCACTAAGTTTCTTATGAAAGCCCTTGCTTACCAGATGTTTAAATTCTTCACAGGTAAAGAAGCTCTGATATAGAATTTTTCTGCTTCACTTAAAGTTAAAATGGGATTTCTTACAATAAAGTCAAATAGTGATTTTAGATGCCTTCATATCACCTCAGAAGGATTCTTAAATGTCACTGTCTTCTTTTTATTCATTTATTTATTTTTTTAAGTTCTGATGTCATCCTCATTATACAGGTCATATCTGATGATCAGCAGAAAATGCAACTGCTCATCTAGATGTTAACTGTCTACACAACTCAATACTCAGCTAGTAAGAAACAATATAATGACTGACTAATTTCTTTCTTCAGGATATTCAATAAATATTCTGGAACACTGGAACATTTGACACTAGGAAGGAAATGGAATGCTGAAGTTCCAAATCTACTTTCAAAATTTCTTATGTATGTTGTAAGCAGAGAAAAGTCAAAAATCAGACAGGTCCTGTGAGAAAGGACTTGTGACAGACTAATGATAGATGGGTGTCTGGGGATTCTCACTTTTTTTTTTTTGCAGTGCCTATGGCATGCAGAAGCTCCTGGGACAAGAATCAAACCTGTGCTACAGCAGCCACCCGAGCCACAGCTGTGACAGTGCCAATCTTTAAGCTGCTGAGCCAGCAGGGAACTCCCCTCAGGTACAGTTTTTAATTTGATTCTGAAAACTACCTTGTGAGGGAAGGGAGACAACAGACTCAAAATGTGGTCAGGATCACCCAGGTTGTGAGTTACTGAATTGGAATTCGAGTCTACGTCTCTGATTCCAAATCCAATGCCCAGTCCAGAATATCATTGCTGCATTAATTGCAGCCAAGGCTTTCAATCTGCCTTCCTTCAGCCCAGCTTTAGACAGGGAGACTGGCAGTGGATCAAAAGATGGAAAAGGAGAAAAAAGACTGGACTGAAGGGAACTGAAAGTCTTTTCTGCTAAAGGGAAAGCAAAAGAAAGAGAAACTGCATGGAACTCTGAGGCATCACCTTTTTTTTTTTAATCCCAAAATTCTGCATGCGTTTTACCCACATTGTGATTGTGATTCCATCTCAAGAAGTTTTGCTTTTACTTTGAAATTTTAATTCTTATGCTCAAAGAATTAACCATAAATGTGCAGGTTTACAAATAGGCACAAATGATCCAGTTAATCCCTTTGATTTATGACATGAAAAGAATGGGAACGAATGGTGTGGTACCCATTGAAACCTCTCCAAGATTATCACCCCCACTTGTTCCAAAAAGGGCATTGTTAGCACAGACACTAAACACATTAAATACTTGAAATACTCCACAGCTGCTTTTTTTTTTCCTAGAAACACATCAACCTATGTTTTAAATTTATTTCTAAACTGACCTTAAAAATCCAAACACACAGAGCTATCTTCCCAGTCTATTCTGAAATAAGATGCCTATATCATAAGTAAAAATGTTTATTATTATAGCATATTAAAGAAAATGCACCTTTTCTTAACGAATTATACATATAAATGAATTTTTAGTATAAGTTCAACAGTAAGTGCAATTAACTAACAAATAATTCCCCCTATTATACAGAGTAGTAGAGTTGCTTGCATCACATATTTGTGACAAGATGTTAACTGAATTAATACTGATAATAAAATTATATTAACTGATGGGAATCATACTGAGAAGTATTATGAATAGAAGTTTAAAACAGGGTGCATATAGGATTTGCCATATAATGGAACCTGAGGTTGGGTCAACTGGAATGACATGCTAGAGATTTTGGACTCGATTTTTAATACAAGAGGGAACCTTTAAAAGATCCTAGTTTTTAAAATTACCAATGATTTTGAAAATTTCCTTTTAGTGATTAGGTTTTAAATTGGAAAAACATTGGGTTGGTAATTACAATAGTAAAAGGACAAATGGATGAGTTTGGATGGATGGATGGATGGTTAAGGGTTAGAGAGGGAATTTTGTGCTCAGAAAGGAGTACTTGAGAGCAATGAAATATTGTGTGTGTTACACATATATATTATATGTATTATATTACATATATTATATGCCTTATTACACACACACATGCTTAAATGTTGCTCTTTGAAAGTAGCTCTTGGTAAATGTGAGATGTCTAAACATTGCAGAAAAGTCCTATAATTTTATTAATATATAAACAATAGTTTTTGAAATCCCATTTGGCAATTTATTTCTCCATTATTCAATGAGCATTTGTTGAACATCTACTATAAGCCAGGTACTTTGTTAGAAATGATGAATGAGGTAGACATGATTTTTGCCCTCATGAGGTTATCTTGAGGAACACAGATAATAAACAGGTGTACAAACAAATAAATGTAAAAGTGCAAGTTTTGATAAGTACAGTGATGGAAAATAGTCCATATGTTCAGGAAGTGAATAAAAAAATAGGTTAAGATTTTTTCTTTAGATGAATTTTTAGGGAAAGCCTCTTTGGGAAACCGACGTTTGAGCTGTTACAATTCTGCCATTGTAGCATGGAAGTTGTAGGAGATAATATATTTTTAAATGATTATGTTTGTGTTTCGATAAAACTTTATTTACAAAAGTAGATGGTGGGCTAGATTTGGCATGTCAGCTGTAAATATCGCTCCCAGAATTAGAGGGTTATCTAATTTAAATATCTGTAGGCATCACTACAGTTCCCCCAAAGGGCTGACAACCTGAAATCAGTCAGCTTGATACTAGAATGTAGGATGGGTAAAAACAAATTTGGAAGCTATTGGTTAAATTTATAATTTTCTAAAATATATTTCAATGGAGTTCCCGTCGTGTCACAGTGATTAACGAATCTGACTAGGAATCATGAGGTTGCAGTTTCAATCCCTGGCCTTGCTCAGTGGGTTAAGAATCCCTCATTGCCATGAGCTGTGGTGTAGGTTGCAGAAGCGGCTCGGATCCCACGTTGCTGTGGCTCTGGCTTAGGCTGGTGACTACAGCTCCGATTGGACCCCTAGCCTGGGAACCTCCATATGCTGCGGGAGTGGCCCTAGAAAAGGCAAAAAGACAAAAAATAATAATAATAATAAATTAAAATAAAATATATTTCAAGAGGTAACAAGAATCAATCATGAACCATTGACCTTTTAAGCACAATTTATAGTATCTAACCTTTTTTTTCTTTTTCTTTTTATTACCACACCTGAAGCATGTGGAAGTTCCTGGGCTAGAGATCAAATCAGAGCTGCGGCTGAGGGCTATGCTGCAGCTTGAAGCAACACCAGATCCTTAATCCACTGAGTGAGGCCAGAGATTGACCTGCATCCTCATGAACCCTATGTCGGGTTCTTAACCCACTGAGGCACAACAGGAACTCTATCTAACTGTTTTGGGCCAGACAAACTCCTAGCTAACCTGGCAACCAATTACAGACATATCAAAAATCTTAGCTGGGACCAGGCCTGGTCCAGGTTAGCACAACTGGCCAGTCCCACCAAAACTGATAACTACAGAATCCTGAACTAAACAAATGTTGTTTTAAGCCACTATGTTTTGGGATAGTTTGCTATATCACAAAAACTAGTTGACATAATAGCCTTATTATCATTACATCAAGCAGATATTATATCTTTCTTAAATGATGGCAAAACATATGAAATAGAATGAATACCAATAACAATATTTACTGAATGCCCCCTATATATAGGGACCATGCTTGAGTTCCAAGATGCACCAGGAGTCAAGAAAATCTTGCCACCTTCTCACAAATGTTTACATTTGCTATGTTTGAATAACAGGTTATTGGAATGATCCCGTCTATAGTTAAAGATTAACATTCTGAGGTGACAAAAATCAAGAGTGATAGAAACATCAAAAAAATTATTTAATGTGGCTCTCACCAAGATGAGCTAAGGTGTTTAAGACATTTTAGATTTTATAGGAAATGGAAATCATTGATTTCCCTTTTTACTGATTACTTCCAAAACGAAGAATAATATTGTGACCCATTCTTTCCTTCAGTTCTGCTTTTGTGGGACAGCTTGTCTCTGCATGTGATAGTCACTGAACCTCTTTTTATTTTTTCCTGTGTCTGTTGCCATGGGAGCCATAGGTATGTGGGATTTTAGTTTTCAAAAGAGCCTTGGCAGATCTCCAATCCTTTGAAATTTAGTTCTGCTCCCTATGCTGTAATAGTTTCCATTTTGAGTCTCAGCTTCAATATTTTGCATCTTACAACTGCTTGCTATTGGGTTAGTTAAACCTACTTAAAAATCCATTGACTTATGAACAATAGCACAGCTGTGTGCATAATAAGGGCTTAAAATGAATTTTACCTGTATAATCTTTTAAACTAAAAATTGAGAGAACCAATGTCATCACCTTTGTCAACCAGCTACTAATGAATAACTGTCTTATTAAAATAGGTGGTGGGATAAAATACATTGAAAGTGATCTCTTTCTCATTTCCCACTATACAGAGATTCTCCAAGACATTTTTAACCAGAACTGAGATTTGCTGCACACTTTCTAAACTTCAAAATCCCAGCTGTTTCTGAAATGAAGAAAATAAGAGAGAAAGAGAAAGCAGCTTTTCATGATCACAAGAGTATGTCCAAAGCAACTAAAATTGTTCCCATGAAACTTATTAAAATTAATATTAAATATTAAAAAATGCCTAAGTATGTTTAATGGTTGCTATTTCATAACACCTATCTCCAGCAAAATAAAAACTTGAGTTTTTGAATAAAAATCAATGAATAATTCTACGCTTAAAATGGTATTAAAGTGCCAAAGGTAAAAATTATCATTCTTATGTAAACTACAGAAACATTCAAAAATAAATTGTACGACATCAATTAGCACTTTTATTTCTATTCATTTAGAATACTGTCAACAGAAGTCATCCAGTGTATTAGGTTAACATTATTTTTTAAGTTATTCACCATATGAAGTAGTGCATTAATCTGACATCTGTATCATTCTAGTATTTCTTAAAATCCCCCAAAACACTTTAAATTTCAGACAACCAAGACTATTACTCAGAGTATTAGTCACAGGTGCATACCAGAGAGAAACAGACTGAAATCAAATCACATCAACTGTTCTGTCTGTGTGTCAGTCATCTTAAAAAAAAAATTCAGGAAAATAGTCTCAGCATGAAAAATGATGAGTTTTTCATCATGGTGATTCATGAGTTTAAGGACTTAAATTCTATATCCTTTCCCAAATTTTTGTATTAAAATCTTTACTATCCATGATAAAATGGGCGAGACTCATAATGGGCAAATTCAGTCTGTTACATTTTTTAATTCTGATAAAACCACCAAGTGATTAGTGGAGTCTCATTGCCTAAAATCCAAATGTTTATGTCCCTCATATTGTTTCTTACTCTCAAATTTTTGACTTAAAATGTTTGGGTTTTAAACTTACATCTTGCTTTTAAAATAAAGATGATGAGTCTGAGATCCTTGACTCCAGATAGCATACAACATACTTGAGGTAGTTTTACAGTCCAATCCAATCAGAGAAAGGGAGTCCAAGCAGAGAGCAGTCTTCTTTCTGAGCATGAACTGAGATCACCACTTGAGGCTGCCAACACAGCTGGACTTTGGGGGGAGTCCTAGAGAGGGAGGATCCACAGGGAAAGAACCATAAAAACTGCACAAAAATTTCCTCTGGTTCTTGGCCAACTCCTGAGCTGCAGATTCACAGAGTGAGATTCCCGGAGACCATCCTCACAGCTACCAGTAGGCTGAGCGCTGAACAGACTTCAGAGGTTGCATGATGCAGGGAAGACCTTGGAACCTGGGCAAGGACAGAGTGAAGAGACTTGGCAGAAAAATTACTAGGCCTTCAGTTGAGGCAAAAAGGCCACATCCTTACTCCCAGAATCATGCCCTAAGAGCAAGTGCTATGCCCAGCAGGGCAGGGGATGGCAAACCTGGAATAGCTCAACCAACAAAGCCTAAAACCTGGAATAGATCAACCAACTAAACCTAAAATCAAAGCTTGCACAGGGTCAAAATCATCACCCAGGAAGTTAAGTGCTTGCTAGAACAGAACTCAAAATTTTACTATGTGTAATTTACTAAGAATGTATGTCCTACTGGTTATGTGTAAAATAAATAATCTCAGCGTTCCCATTGTGGCGCAGCAGAAAGAAATCCAACTAGGAACCATTAGGTTGTGGGTTCGATCCCTGGCTTCACTCAGTGGGTTAAGGATCTGGCGTTGCCATGAACTGTAGTGTAGGTTGCAGATTCAGCTTGGATCCTGCATTGCTGTGGCTGTGGTGTAGGCCGGCTGCTGTAGCTCTGATTGGACCCCTAACCTGGGAACCTCTAAATGCCACAAGTGCATCGCTAAAGAGCAAAATAAATAAATAAATAATCTCAAAACTGTGCTTGGGATTATATTTGCTGTTCTAGTTTTTAAAATTGGGGGTTAAAACTTTTTTTTCTTTTCTAAAATACTGCCTCGGTCATTCCAGTGGATCCTGCTTAAATTCAGCCTTCACCCTTCCCACTTCCCCCATAAACTGTTGATTGTGTGCAGTGTTGTCTTTGTTTTTATGTATATCATGCATTTTTTATGAAGTCTAATAAGCCTATGTTCACACTGTAACATTTTTATAATTAGATATGGCATGTGCTTAAAACAGTGCCTGGAATAAACTGTGTGCTTGATAAGCAGAAACCATTTTTATTAGTAAAATGATGATGAAGATGATAAATCACCAATTTCCTGCAGATATTGTCCAAAATATGTATATTTTATTCTTTCATTCTGGGGTGAAGAAAGGAAGGCAAAAAAGGCAAGAAAGAAGAGAAAGAAGAAAGGAAGAAGAAATTAAGGAAGCTGCTATTTAATGCAATTTGCAGATAGAAATGCATCCTCTTCTCATTTATGAGGTAAAGTTGACACTAATTGCTAAGATATTAGAGTTTCTGACCTGTGAATAAGTACAAAATGATTATTGTTTTTCTTTCCACTAGACTGTAAGCTCCATGAGGGCAAAAATATGTCTTTCTTTCTTTTTACATAACAGAAAGCTAATAATAAAAAATAAAATAAGAGTTCTCATGGTGGCTTAGTGGTAACAAACTGGACAAGTATAAACGAGGACATGGGCTCGATCCCTGACCTCACTCAGTGGGTTAAGGATCTGGTGTTGCAGTGAACTGTGTGACCTACACAGATGAAGCTCAAATCCCACATTGCTGTGGCTGCTGTGGCCTAGGCTGAAAGCTGCAGCTCTGATTCGACCCTTAGCCTGGAAACTTCCATATGCCGCAGGTGCACCCTAAAAAGCAAAATAATAAAAATAATAGTAATAAAATATATGATGAATAAATTATGCATTGTTGAACCCAAATTTCTTGAAGAATAAAGAAACTTACTCATAAAATTACTGTTATAAAACTTCATAACAAATGAAGAAATATCCCTAACAGGAAAATATTCACCTAATCACTTCATCAGGTAGAAACAATTGCTTCCTTTTTTGGTCCCCTACACATAAATATGGCACCTGTTACATTTGGTCAAAGTTATTTGTCTCTCCTTGAGGGCAGAGGCAAGCTTATTCATCTTTGGGGTGCCAGCAACCAGTACAGGGCACAGAGTAGAGAAGGTTTCAGTGAATATCTGATGGATAGATGAGCCAGTAAGTGATTAATCCTCAAGCAGATCTTAAATCTGACCCTATCCTGATACAAACACTCAATCTAACTCAACCCTGACTGCAATCTGCACCTATTACCAACCTTCTCCTAAAGCTTATCCCACTACCAACCTTTTCTTTAGGGATAAAAGCCATTCCCTCTGAGGATGGAATTCACTCAAACACCATTTGTTGTGGGCTAACAAAGAGCCAGACTCCCTTCTGGACACTGGGACTTAGAAGGCAGATGGAGGCTAGTCTAGGATCAAGTTTCCCGGAGACAAAACTCATAGGCCAGGGCTTGGGAGAGCTAGATACTCAGTGAGCAGCCTCAAGGCAGCTACCTGGAGTCGACTCACTCTCCACCCTTTCCCATGCTACTCTTCCTGTCCTCTCCCTCCCTCCACCCACTTCCATCCACTCCCAGCTCCCAAAGTAGCAACTTGTTATTCTTAGAGAAATCACCACCAGGGGTTAAAGTCACAGTGCCCCTGAGGTAGAATGAACAGGGACTGATGGAGATAAGGAAGGAGATCAAAGCAAAGATTGAGTAGTGGGGAGACACTTGAAGAAAGACCTAATCACTCCATGATGGGAGGTGGAGGGAAAGATGGAGAGAGAGAGAGAAGAGAAAAGTCATGAATGGTGGGAAGAGATAGAACAAGAAAGAGGAAAGGAGGAGTAAAAGAAAAAAAAGAGAGGCGTTTCCATTGTGACCCAGCGGAAATGAACCCTACTTGTAACCCTGAGATTGTGGGTTTGATCCCTGGCCTCGCTCAGTGGGCTAAGGATCCAGCATTGCTGTAAGCATATACCATAGGTGTGGTTGTAAAAAACAACAACAAAAAAAAGAAAGAAAAAAGAAAGAAAGAAAGGAAAGGAAAGAAAAAAAGAGAGAGAGAAAAGAGAAGAAGGAAAGGAGAGAACAAGGTAGAGAGGAGTTGTTAAGAGGGGAAGGAGGGAAAGAGAGGAAGGAGATAATGGAGAAGCTGAAAAGGAGAACACAAGCCACCATAAAATAAAATAAATATTAGATTATGATGGAGCATGATAATGTGAGAAAATAGAATGTGTGCATGTATGTGTAACTGGATCACCATGCTGTACAGTAGAAAAAAAAATTATATTGGGGAAATAACAAGTAAAAAAATAAAATAAATAAAATAAAATAAAAGGATAATTTAATAAATTATTTTCCATATATATTACTTCAATATTTGCTGTCTTATTAAACAGAGAACAATGAATTTTAGAAAGAGTTCTAGGATCCAAATGTTTTAAAATGATGGAAAAGTTTTGTGCTTGAAAGAATGTTTTGCTGACTTGGAAATTCCACTCACTTAGGATAACACTTCTCCCAAAGACACTAAAAAAGCAAGGAGACTCAATGCCAGTAATGATAAGATAAAGTGACAGAATGTTTTGATACCTTGCAGTTTGTATTATTTTTGAAAGTAAGGGTTTCAGTTTTACCAATTTGTATAAACAAGATAGAAAAATGTAAAGTCATTCCACTTCTTGAAAGGCTCAATTTCATTTATCACTATTTTTCATTCTTAAACAACCTCTGTGAGGTGGACGTCTGTGACGTGGTAAACTAGCTCAAAGAAGAGTGAAAACTGACCGAGAATGTGGATGTTTCTTTCTCCTTTCTGCAGAAGGAAGGCTCTGTCTTTTCTGGTTCCTCCCCTCCCCCGAAAGCCACTCCGTTACTTTGCAGCCATTTCTCTTGGCTCCAAACAAGAAGAATATGTCATAATTCCCCAAGAGGCAGCTGTATTTAGTTACTGTGCTCTAGATATGCACACATCTCAAGTTGACACCTAACGAAATACTGAAATCATATAAAAAGTTCAAACTCTGTGTGCTTTGGAAGAGGCCAAAAGTACAATGACCACCATACATTATACAAGCAAAGTGAAGAGTTCAGAGGAAGGATTGACATCACGCATAATAAGAGAATTTCTCAGGCCCTGTGAGCTGCTGAAGTCTAACAGCTACACAACAGTGCATATTGTTAAATATTTTTCTCTAATATATCATTAAATCTTTAGGTGTCTTGCTTAAGATCCTTGCATCTCCAAAGGCGTTTTTGTTTGTTTGTTTGTTTGTTCGTTTGTTTTTATGGCCACAGCTGCAGCATATGGAAGTCCTCAGGCTAGGGGTCGAATCAGATCTGCAGCTGCCAGCATATGCCACAGCCACAGCAACGCCAGATCTGAGCCACGTCTGCAACCTACACCACAGTTCATGGCAACTCCAGATCTTAAACCCACTGAGTGAGACCAGGGATCAAACCTGTGTCTTCATGGATACTAGTCAGATTTGTTTCTGCTGAGACACGAAGGGAACACCCCAAAGGTTTTTTTTTTTTTTTTTTTTTTGTCTTTTGTTGTTGTTGTTGCTATTTCTTGGGCCGCTCCCGCGACATATGGAGGTTCCCAGGCTAGGGGTTGAATCGGAGCTGTAGCCACCGGCCTACGCCAGAGCCACAGCAACGCAGGATCCGAGCCGCGTCTGCAACCTACACCACAGCTCACGGCAACGCCGGATCGTTAACCCACTGAGCAAGGGCAGGGACCGAACCCTCAACCTCATGGTTCCTAGTCGGATTCGTTAACCACTGCGCCACGACGGGAACTCCTCCCCAAAGGTTTTGGTTTTATGTTATCCTTAATGCAAATATAGTTAAGTGAAAAAAATAGCAAAAAAGAGTAGTCACTAAATCATTTGTGAGTTAATCAATAAAAAAGGGGCAATTATTCCTCAATTATATTTTACCGTAAAGTAAGACTCAGGCAACAAAATATATATATTATCATATATTTAAAATACATTTTAATCTGTTATAATAAATAATTGGTGTTTGTATCTATATTTTCATTTTTATGCACTCACATTTTTGTTCTTTTCAGTTTTAATAAAGTCTCGTTTGTTTTTTGCTATTGATTTTGAATTGTTTATCTTTTGTGGATTCTGTAACTGATCCTTTTGTCCATTTTCACGTTCTTTTTTAAAGCATTCACTTGTAAAATTGAAGACAAGTTGAAATTCATTTCTATTGATTTCCCACCATTCCATGTGTGGAAATTCACCATCGGGGGGAAAAAAAACTTTTAGCAAGGGGTACAATTATAACTATTTTGTGTTGAATAACTAGGTTTCAAAACATTTTTTGTGTTATCTTTTCCAAAGCAGATTATAAATGCAAAATTATCTTTATAGGTTCCAGATGTGTTGTCAAATAAAAAGCATCTCTAGGGCTATTTGATGCATTATACACTTGTTTCCATATTTATCAGGTAGAGCAAAACTTGACCTGGCATTACATAAAACATCTTTCTGAAACTGTTAAAATCGTCAGTGCAGCTGCTCATTCTATGGACTCTGTTTACTAAAAAGATTCCATAGACATGATATACACTGACAATGAAGACCCACAGCATCTCTAAATGCATCCACACAGACACTTTAAGATAAGTTCCTTGGGACCTACTGATGTAATGATGTGAAGTTTAATCTATATAGCTAAAGGGAAGCATATCCATTTTTCTTGTTTCAGTTTTTCAATTTGAAGCACAAATTTGCTTAACATTTTATAACTCAATTGTAGAAACCAATGTATTTCTGTTAGGACTTCTTTCTGATATGTAAAAGGGTTTGTGCCTCTTCACTTAAGTAAGAAAAGTTTTAGATCTCAGGTAAAGAAAGTAAAACCTCTGTTAAGTTTTGCAAATCTTTGCCAAAATACAAAGCACAAAGGCAAGAAAGCAGTTTAAAAAATTACACCTGGGAGTTCTCATCATGGCTCAGCAGAAACAAATCTGACTAGCATCCATGAGGACTCAGGTTCCATCCCTGTCCTGACTCAGTGGGTTAAAGGGTCTGGCGTTGCCCTGAACTGTGGTGTAGGTTGCAGACACCACTTGGATTTGGCCTAGGCTGGCGGCTACAGCTCCTGATTCAGTCCCTAGTCTGGGACCCTCCTTATGCTATGGGCGTGGCCTCAAAGAGATTAAAAAAAAAATAAGGAAAAATTACATCTGATCATTTCATTAGCAGCCTGAAAAAGAGGAAGTGTACTTAATATCAAAATTTGGAAATTCAGATTTTATCTCACAGGTTTTTATATTCATAAACTATATTTCTCATTAGCAATGCATGGGAGAATATAATTTCGATAATGGTGATTGCCAGAGAGTAATGCATGTGTAGAATATGCATAGAATTGAATTTAGTTAACATTAAATTTTGTTAAGTTGTCATATGTTTTAAATCCAAAAACAACTTCTTCCATAGTCTCATTTCTAATTTCTCTACATTCAATTTTTATGTATAAATAATTCAAAGTTGATAAGATGTATCATTTTTTTCTCCCTCAATACATAATATCATGTTAAAAGTACACTTTTTAAATCAAAACCACAGTGCAATACTAGTTCATCACTAGAATGGCTAGAATTTTAAAATAGAGAATATATGGAAAATGTAAGAATGAGGAGAAACTGGAATACTCACACATTGCTAATGGGAATGAAAAGTGGTGCAGCCCTAGTAGAAAACAGTTTGGGGGTTCTTCAATATATTAAACATAGGGAGTTCCCATTGTGGTTCAGTGGGTTAAGAAACTGACATAATATCTGTGAGGATGCAGGTTTGATCCCAGGCCTTGCTCAGTGGTTTAAGGATCCAGCATTGCCACAAACTAAGGTGTAGGTAGCAGATGTAATGTCATTCCTGTGGCTGGGGCGTAGGCCTACAGCTGCAGCTGCAATTTGACTCCTAGCCCAGGAACTTCCGTATGCCACAGGTGCAGCCAGAAAAAAAAATAATAATAATTAATTAAATAAGTTAAACATAGACTTATCTTAGGACTCAGCCATTTTACTCCTAGGTATATATGCAAAATAATTAAAACAGATGTTTAAATAAACAAAAGTTGCACATGAAAGTTCATAGCAGCATTTTTTGCAGTTGTAAAAAGTGAAAAGAACCCAAATATCCACCAACTGATGAAGAGCTACAAAAATGTGGTACATACATTTAATGGAACATTATTCAACCATGAAAAGAAATAGAGTACTGATCATTTTACAATAGCAAACTTGAAAACATTATGCTACATGAAAAAAGCAATACACAAAAAAGAGAAATATTGTATGATTTAATTTATACGAACTACCCCCAAATAGGCAAATATGTAGGGGATTATTTTATATGCAATACCCCAAAATAGGCAAATACATAGGGTCAGAAAGCAGGATAATAGTTGCCAGCAGCTGGAGGAGTGAGGGGATGGAGAATGACTGCTAAATGGGTATGGAGTTTCCTTTGGGGATGAAGAAAATGTTCTGGAAATACAGAGTGGCAATGATTGATAACACTCTAAGTGTATTAAATTAGTTTTTTTTTTTTTTTTTTTTTTTTTTTTTTTAGGGCTATGCCTGAAGCACATGGAAGTTCCAGGCTAGGGGTTGAATTAGAGCTACAGCTGCTGGCCTACATCATAGCCACAGCAACACTGGATCCAAGCTGAATTTTCAACATATGCCACAGCTTGCAACAACGCCAGATCCTTAACCCACTGGGTGAGGCCGGGGATCCAACATGCATCCTCATGTATCCTAGCCAGGTTCTTAACCCACTAAACCACAACAGGAACTCCTTAAGTGACTCTTAATTGCACATTTTAAAATGGTTAAAATAGTAAATTTTTTATCATGTGTGTTACACTAAAATTTTAAAAATATATCTTGACAGCCAGGGACCATATGCCTATTGTCTACTTAAGAATTTCTGTATTTGTTTACTGAATTTCATAACCATTTTCTATTGAAAAACTCAAAGTATGACTATCTCTGCTCCCTCATGATTTATAAAATGAAAGAAATAAATTTTTAAATGGATAAGAGTTAATAATGACAAACTAACAGCAAGTAGTAATTATTCATAACCTTTAGGAAACTAGGAAGGAAATTGATGAATATTGTAGCAGAAAATGTTCTCTGTCCCCAATCTCTTCTCCAACTTTATGTTAGTAAATTTTGTAGATGTGAGTAGGAAAATTAATTAAGAATCTATTGCCAAGATATTTCATTACTTTTTTTTTTTTTTTTTGACTACACCTGTTGCATGAAGAAGTTCCCAGGCCAGGGATCAAACCCATGCCACAGCAGCAACCTGGGCCACAGAAGTGACAATGCTGGATTTTTAACCCACTGCACCACAAGAGAATTCCAAAATATTTTATTCTTAAAAGTTAAATTTTAAATTATGCCTTAATTTTCTCAACAGATAGCAGTGACCTTTGTCTAGAAAGAGCTTCAAGAGGCTGGATTCATTCATTATCATTCATCATAAAAGTCTATATCTAACAGTAAAGGCCATGAGAAAGTTTCAGCGTACAGCGAAAGATTATGATTATGTGCTAAAATATTTAAGTACTCCTTCTGAGTATTGTAAAACAAGTTTTATACATCAAAAGTGTTCAGTATCTTAGAAGTAAAACAGCTCTGTGTGTGAGTTATGGCAATAAACCCAGAGCCTGGTTTAAAAACAAGAGGTAAGTATCTATGTCAACTTTAAATGAAAGTTCCTTTCCTGAGAACATTACACTTTCAAAACCATGCAAAAGGTTTTAGGGAAAGGATCATAAGGATTCTGGAATGTAAACTGTTTTGCTATTTAAAACATGCATGCTGTTTGAATTCTTCAAAGAGCAGTCTTGTATAAGTCTTCAATATGCATGTATCTGGTAAATTGTAATCACATGTATATGTCTGGAATTTTAGAGTTTATATGTGGCATACTATCATTTCCCACATTTAAAAAATTTTAAGTTCTAGTTATCCATGATATACTGAAATTTAAGTGTGGAGACTGTGGTGAATTGGGGAACAGAATATGGGAAGTATATATCAAAAAATCTGATCAATTAAATAAGTCAAGAACCTACTGAAGATTCAGCCCACTTCATTACAATTAAGTGTAGCAATCCTAATGCAGACAGACTAGAATAAGGCAGGGCTAGACTCATATTGATTAACACTCCTAACCCAATCATTTACCTTAGAAACACAGAGCAAACCATATGGGCAATTGGATCAGTGAACACTATAGGGAAGCTTCCTACAGCCCAAATTTCCTATCCTCTTCCATTCCAATACTGCTTTCATCATCCTTTAGCTAGGAACCTAATCTCAGTTTCTTAACTTTGCACTCCATTCAAGAACCAATGCCTAAAACTTTTTAGGGCTTTAGAACAAAGAAATTAATGTTCTGGATCACAATGTGTCCACCTTTACTTTGTAGTCTTCTGTGAGTGGAAAACTCCAGTGTCATGTGCCAAAACAAACAAAATTAAAAAGCAACTCTTAAAAAGTCTTTATGATTGTGTTTTAGATTATTAATTGCTGTCCTTTGTTTAGACAAAAATATCTATAAAGATATTTAAATTTAGGTAAAATATAAACATTTAGATTATAATATTAATTTTTTTTAATTTCACTCTTATTTGAAAAAACACTCTTTTTAACAAGCATTTGTTTACAGTTTTCTTTTCCAATGATGTCTTTTGTGTTATTTTGTGGTATTGTACATTCCCTAAAATGATTTGGGAAGTATTTCATCCTTCTCTATTTTCTGGAAAAGATTGTAGGGAATTGACATGATTTCTTCTTAAATTTTTGTTAAATTAGTCCATGAAATCTCCTGGGCCTAAATCTTTCTTTTGGAAGATTTTTAGATAACAATTCAATTTATGTAATTATTTATGTAATTATTTAGATTATCTATTTATTAGTTTATCTTCAAAGAATTAGTCTCTTTCTTCCAACTAGTTGGATTTACATGAGTTATTTGTACTATTATTAACCTTTTAAATGTCTGAGAGATCAGTAATAATATTCCTTTTTTTTTTTTTTAATCTTTTCTATGGCCGCACTCATAGCATATGAAGGTTCCCAGGCTAGGGGTCCAATCGGAGTTGTAGATATCGGCCTACGCCAGAGCCCCAGCAACGCAGCATCCAAGCTGCGTCTGTGACCTACACCACAGCTCACAGCAACGCCGGATCCTTAACCCACTGAGCAAGGCCAGGGATCGAACCTGCAACCTCATGGTTCCTAGTGGGATTTGTTAACCACTGCACCACAACGGGAACTCCATAATATTCCTTTTTTCATTTATTATTAGATAATTCCTTTTTTCTTTCTTTTTTTCTTGGTCAGTCTATTATGAAATTTATCAATGTTAGTGATTGTTAAATGTTTTTCTGCTCTTCTTTGCTCCTCGTATTTTTAGTATAAACTCAAATTTAGCTGACTAAAAAAGCCTGTTTTTGTAAACTACAACTGGAAACATTCTAATGTGTTTTTTTTTTTTTTTCAGCCCCACCCTTGGCATATGGAAGTTCCTAGGCCAGGGATCAAATCCAAGCTGCAGCTGCAATGTATACCACAGCTGCAGCAACGTCATAGCCTTAACCCACAGCTTCAGGACTGCGATTAAAACTGTGCTGCCACAGAGACAATGCTGTATCCTTGAACTGCTGTACCATCAGTGCAGTGGGAACATTCCAATGTGCCCATATTTCAAGCAACCAGTTATATGATATGATAAACTTACAAACAACTTTGGAACAAAACACATGAAACTAAATAACTTGTGTAAAGAAAAAGGGAAATAGTTTGACTGCTGTGGCCTCTTATCCTCTATGCATAAAGAAGTATAGAATTACTCTGGACTTCTTTTTATTAAAACAAAGTTGACAGGTGTTTTTTTTTTTTTTCACAGAATCCTGTGATCTTCAAAGTATGTACATATAAATCTTTTGAAGTGCTATAATTATGTTTTTACAGATATTGAGAAAAACCATAATATTCAAGAATATATGTTTACCTGCTTTCCACTATTTTCAATATTATCACTGCACTTACCTATTTCTTGAAATTTAAAAACGTTTCTTGAGTCTGAAGTCTCTTCAGGTGATTCCTTACTTATCCAAAATTTTAGGTTCTGATATATATTTTTAGAGGATAACTTCTTAATAATAAAGTCAGTGTGGTTAAAATCTATCACATTTATTAAAACTAAATTAATTTTATTTGGAGAATTTTAAATTTCTCTTGAAATATTTGGAAAAATTTAGCAAGTCATAAGAATAAAAGCAAAGCCTTAACTGATGAAGCAACTATTTATCTATATTTTGACATAGATAACTGTCCAAGTTTGATAAAAAAAAAACATTTATTCACTTTAGTAAATAGTTAAATTTCACAGTTAAATTGATAATTATTTTCCACTCACACTAAATAATAAAAGCAATCTTTTTTCGATTTTATTCCATATAAGCTCTATGTGTTGAGGACATCAGAAAACATTTGAAAAACAGATGGATGTTTCTTCCTATGCTGCTATTCCTCAACATGAAAACATAACTTGACAACCCATGAAAATACAACTTGGTATCCACAGTCTCTGCTTTGAAAACATGTCCAATTGGAGTTCCCGTTGTGGCGCAGTGGTTAACGAATCCGACTAGGAACCATGAGGTTGCAGGTTCGGTCCCTGCCCTTGCTCAGTGGGTTAAGGATCTGGCGTTGCCGTGAGCTGTGGTGTAGGTTGCAGACTCGGCTCGGATCCCGCGTTGCTGTGGCTCTGGCGTAGGCCAGTGGCTACAGCTCTGATTAGACCCCGAGCCTGGGAACCTCTATATGCCGCGGGAGCGGCTCAAAGAAATAGCAAAAAGCCAAAAAAAAAAAAAAAAAGCCATGAGAAATCAATTACACAAACATAAATCAGTGGTGACGAATATCTTTAAACATCACATTTAGATAACACTCATTGAACTAACAGCTCAGAGCAATCTTATGTGGTTTGGCAATTAGTCTTATGTGGTTTGGTAATTAGAGGCCAGATCACAATTTTTTTTTTTTTTGCTTTTTAGGGCCACACACGAGGCATGGAGGTTCCCAGGCTTGGGGTCAAATCAAAGGTACAGCTGCTGGCCTACACCATAGCCACCACAACGCAGGATCTAAGCCATGTCTGAGACCTACACCACAGCTCATGACAACACCAGATCCTCAACCCACTAAACAAGGCCAGGGATAGAACCTGCAACCTCATGGTTCCTAGTCGGATTCATTTCTGCTGCACCGTGATAGGAACTCCCAGATCACTAATTTTTATGCCAGATTACTCACAGTTATTTTCGATACAGGATTTTTGTAGGTTTAGTCTTATAAACTTTACTTCTTTTAATAGGACAAAGGAATATTTGTGGCAAGTTTCACACCAGGAATTACTTTAACCAATAGCCCAAATCTTTAGAAATATAAGCTCTGGTAAGAGCATTATAGAAACCTGCTTCTAAAAAAAAATTCTTAGGTAGGATGGCAGATGTATGTATGGAAATCTTGAAATGGTATTGATCTTATCAATTTTAAAACTGTAGGACTTGCATAAATACTGTAGTCAAAGCTAGCTCATAATAACACCAGTTTATTATGAGTTACTTTTTCAAAGGGAAATCAAGAGCAAAGAGCAAGTGTCAGATACATTTAGTGAAGTCTGTATCATTACTGAATAAGACATCCCTCATTTATGTGCTCCCATCCCATTAAAAACAAAAAGTCGGCCTCACTCCATGGACAAAAGTGTGTTTATAGGAGTTGTGGGATCCAGTAACATATACCAAGGGACCCAAGAGGAGTCTTGCCCACCTGTGCATTGGGTATCAGGCCTATAGATTTTGGTACCAGCTGTGGAACCTGCAGCTAACCATTAACTGCCTCCAGTCCTCTCTGCCATGGTCCACGAGTCACAGACAACATTATCTTAGGTAATCACTCACAGATGAGAGAGATTTTATGGAAGTCTAGGTTTCCAGCATAGAAGTTCCAGGATGCCACTGGAACCAAAAAATCTGAGTTTGGAAACAATGGAGATGGTAGGAAAACTTTATCTGCATCATCCCTCCCCCAGGACTGCACAGCTCACAGCCAAGAAAGAGCTTCCTAGGTCAGTGATTTCTCCTGCAGGAGAAAGTGAGTGCCTGTAGATGAGGACTGGGCTTCCCCAGCTGTGCAGGATGCTGCCCAAAAGCTCCTCTCTCTCTCACCCTACCCAGAGTGCCAAATCATGAGCTGAATGACCGGGAGCAGGAAGAGGCTGGTAAAGTGGAAGATAAGATTGTTGGAGGGCATTGAGAGACTTGGATCCTACTAAATTTGTTGTGGACTATATCAAGAAGCCTACTCACAAATCGTTGGGGGCTTCTTCCCCGTGGAACCCCCAAATGGCCCAGGGGCACCCCCAGCACTCTGTGGGTCTCACCCACACACCCCTTCTGAGGCCAGCTCCCAGAGATATTTTAATTTCATAAGTCTTTTACTCTTCACCAAGACCAAGATTCAGGGGATTTTTAAAAATCAACATTAAGCTTTTAGAAGAATAGGAACTTATGATGAAAAAGAGTGTATTGATATTAGAACAATAAGCAGTAGTATTCCTTTTCTAACCATATACATTAGTTATGTATCTTCACAGAGATTTTTTTAAACTAGTAAAAATTATGTGGTATCAAGAAGATAATATTTGTTTCTGTATAATTTTTCTTCATAAAGTAACAAAATTTATAGATTTATTAATTTAGTAATTATTGATTAAAGATGTTATTCATGCTCTTTCAAGTTGCTGGACATATACACATTTTTAATTTTATGATACTATAGAGGAAACTTAAACCAATAGGATGAGATTTAGAGATGTTTCACATTCGAGGTTAAATTTGGACTGATACTTTTATTTATTTTTTTGCTTTTTATAGCCACACCTGTGGCATATGGAGATTCCCAGGTTAGGGGTCCAATCAGAGCTACAGCTGCTGGTCTATGCCACAGCTGCAGCAATGCAGGATCCAATCCTCGTCTGCGACCTACACCACAGCTCAAGGCAACACCAGCTTCTTAACCCACTGAGCGAGGCCAGAGATCGAACTTGCAACCTCATGGTTCCTAGTCGGATTCGTTTTTGTTGTGCCGTGACAGGAACTCCTGGACTGATTCTTAAAGGAAAATTATTTCTAATTAGAGAGAAGGGAGGACAATGAATACCAAAAGAACAGTTGGACATGTTTTCTTTTTTTTTTTTTTTTTGTCTTTTTGCAATTTCTTTGGGCCTCTCCCTCGGCATATGGAGGTTCCCAGGCTCGGGGTCTAATCGGAGCTGTAGCCACTGGCCTACGCCAGAGCCACAGCAACGTGGGATCCGAGCCACATCTGCAACCTACACCACAGCTCACAGCAATGCCGGATCCTTAACCCACTGAGCAAGGGCAGGGACCGAACCCGCAACCTCATGGTTCCTAGTCGGATTCATTAACCACTGTGCCACGACGGGAACTCCATGGCTTTTTTTTTTTTTTTTTAATGTATTTCATACTTTTTATTCAAAACTGGTCTTAAATGGAGCCTAATCGCCAGCAGTCCTTGTGCATCTGGTTCCCCAGGGTCCCCAAGGATGAATATTGAATAAGCCGATGTATTAGTTTCCTACTGCTGCTATAACAAATTATTTTAGACTTAGTGGCTTAAAACAATGTAAATATATCCTCTTCATTTCTAGTCTGGAATATGTTTCCCTGGGATAAAGTCAAGGTGCCTGCAGGACTGGCTTCTTCTAGAGACTCTAGGGGAGAATCTGTTTTCTTGCTTTTTTCCACTTCTAAAGGCAGCCTGTATCCCTTGGCTCCCTCCTTTGTCTTCAAACAAGCAGTGTACTATCTCACTCCCATGGTCACATTGTGGTCTGTCATGGCTTTTACATTACAGGAATGGAAGGCACAACTGGAAGTTCCTGATCACCAGGACTTCCTGGATTTATCTGTGGGTCTCTCACACCAGAGAGACCATATATGTGTATATATATATATATATATATATATATATATATATATATATGCACATGATAAAAAGCCTTGGCTCCTCTTTTCAGCAAAAAGGCCAGTAACAGAGAGTACCTCTTTCCCCTGGGTTTTTCAGTGTTCATTTGATCATCTCATGACAAACATTGGCCATTTGTCTACCTTACAACAGGCCAAAAGGCCATCTGTCATTCTAATTAGAAGTTAGGAAGGAGTGGGAAATTACCTCAGGATCCAGTATAACCTTTATTCTATTAATAATATGGAGGATGTTACTTTGAGGCAAGAGATATGTGTAATATACACACTTAAGGTATTGCATTTAATTAACAATTCAGCACTATGAGTAATCATTTATTTAATGATTTATATGCCACCTAATTCCAAAATGAATGAAGGCAGCTAGTCCTTCATCAAATGTAGCCGTAGAAAAGTGATACTTTGGTTTTCTAAATCCATAACATGTCTTAGATCCTATTTAAGTGGCTCTAGAAAGTCTACAGCTACCTACATTCCAAAACTCAAGATGTTACTCCTTCCAGGGGACCCTAAATGTTCAAGTTTATATGGATGGAAGAGCTATCTTTTGATCAATACTATGTAAGTGAATACAATCTATACCCAGATGCTAGAAATAGGCTATTTTCTGAGTAAGTCTCTGTCTCCTTATCCCTTAGTGAGTCTCCGTACACCAACTTGGAGTACTATTGCATTGAAAATTCTTCACAGATGTGCCTTCAGTTTCTGATTAATTGTAAAATGTATCTTTGTCTATTACTAAGTGTAATGATATCTGTTAGAATGGGGGTGAGCGGGGTAAGATAAAGTCAAGATATTACAAAAGGAAGACTGAATCTTTAAGAGAAAAAGAATTTTACCTCATGCATACGCAAGTAGAAATACACACAAAACCAAGTACATTCTAACAGGAAGCTGAAGAGAGGGTAAATGACAAACACAACAACTGAGGATGCTTTCGTGTACACTGGGGGGTTTTGCAAAAAATGGTCATATAGTTGGTATCGATGTCTCATTAGTGTTGTTTTGGATCTTTAAAAATCTCTACAATCCTAGTGTGCAAAGTTGTATGTATGAAATGTATCTTAAGATTTCACATCATCAGCCACATGTATGCCCCTGAAAAACTGCCCTGGAAAATTTCAGACATATGGTAATTTTAACCACAAGAATGCTTTTATTCTTAGCTGTAGTATCTGTTTGGATACCTTGGTTTTGAAGTTAAACCTGGAAAAAATCCTCACAATACCCCTTCTCCATGAAACATGAAGTTTAGCAATGCTAAACTTCATTCTGCCCCTTTCATTCTCTTATCCTTGTAATAATTATAAATCAAAGGAATATGCAAGGAAAAAGGCACATGTATATAAGCAGACTTACAACTTTCAAGGGAGGGAATGGGATGGACTGGGAGTCTGGGGTTAGTAGATGCAAACCAGTACATTTGGAATGGATAAGCAATAAGGTCCTACTGTATAACACAGGGAGCTATACCCATTCTCTTGAGATAGGCCATGATGGAAGACAGTGGAGGAAAAAGAATGTATATAGATAGATATAGCTAGAGGTAGAGATAGAGATAGAGATATGACTGGGTCCCTTTGCTCTACAGCAAAAATTGGCACAACATTGTAAATCAACTATACTTTAATTTTTAAACAACTTTTAAATTTTAAAAACTTTCAAGATTGCCCTCTCCAATGAACAGATTCAGTTGCAGGCATTCATTAAAATATGCTTTATCTTCTGGCATCTAGTAAATACATCTCCCAGTATTACCTATCCAAACGCTCACTCAGTCTTACTTGGTTCTCATTGTAAACCTCCACTTCCAATCTAGTTCTTGCTCTCCATCTTCCCTGTGGACTTAATGCTAGAGCAAGCCTTGCTTCCCAGACACTTAGCATGGATTGAGCCTTATATGTTTCCTTCTTGAAGCCAGCTCCCCCATCCCCCACCTCACTCGCACCACTGTTATAGGGTCTTCAGGCCAAGTAAGAGGTTTGTGACCTCCATTGAGTCAGAGGAAGAGAGAGAAGATTAAAAAATATCAATTTCCAAATATTACTAATCTAGGAGAGGAAGAGAGGAGAGAATTCCAGAGAGTCAAAGAAGACTCAAATGCTTGATGAAATTTATAATTATGTTTGTATATTTTTCTGAATATCCCTAAAATAGCTTCACTCACTCCATCGCTCTTCTCCCTATTCAGACTAGACTTTGGTCTCTCCTGATTCAGGAAAAAGTTGACAAATGAAAATATGAAAATTTTATTGAATTAGGGGTACTAGTTGCTGAGTGATGTTTCATCTCTTCTTATCTATGATAGTTTGAATTATTAGTCCTAATTCTTCACTTCCTTGTAGTAGTATTATACATCTGGCTTTCTCCAGTAGTCTCATGATGGACAAAGTATATTTTGTAGTCTCTGGAGTTTGAGGATGGCCTTGTGAGTTATTTGGGCCAAAGGGATGTCAGTAACATCATATGAACAGAGGCTTAAGATGTCCTTGTGTGGAGTGTTTCCAGGCATTCATTTCTGCTTTTTCACCATGAGAACTTGCCTTGAGTAGCCACTGGTCCAAGGTAGAACAGATCTAGATCCAATCTGCAACTTGGAGTCAAGCTCAACTGAACCCAGACTTGATGAGCTAAACTTCCACTAATCAAGAGTTATGCAGGAGTTCCCATCGTGGTGCAGCGGAAACAAATCCTACTAGAAACAATGAGGTTGCAGTTTCTATCCCTGGCCTTGCTCAGTGGGTTAAGGATCTGGCCTTGCCGTGAGCTGTGGTGTAGCTTGTAGACACGGCTTGGAATCTGACATTGCTCTAGCTGTGGTGTAGGCCAGCAGCTGTAGCTCCGATTAGTCCCCTAGCTGCAAGGGCAGCCATAAAAAGAAAAAAAAAAAAAAAGAGTCATTCAAGCATATTGTTTATGCCACTGAATTGGAGGTGGTTTGTTATATGCATTATTTTGGCAATAGCTAAACTATCTATAGTCCTTGGAAAGATAAGATCCTCTAAACTGGAGAGGGAGGTAGGAAATATTAGAGAAAACAACAAGTTGGGGAAAAAATAATGAGTTAGGTATAAATGGAAGTTTTCTACCATCTTATTGCCCTGCCCTACATTGATTCCATGGAAAGGGTGGTAAATGAGAGAAGCCTCTTTAAAATTTAGAGATCCAAAATGAAAGATGAACTGTACAGATATTTTTAAGATAGAGTCCAAGAAGATGTCAGTTCTCATTCAATAATCTCCTGCAAGAGTTCTGTATGATTGCATAGGGGAGAATTGGCAGCATATTATTTGCTGGCATAAGAGGACCAGCACCCTTCCTCATGGTGGTAGTACTGCAGAAGGGCATTTAAAACTTCCCCTGCTTCACTCTTCCCCTGCAGAAGGAAGTAGAAGATTCTTTAAAGTTGAGGTTTGGGGATCTGGATGAGAAGATGCCATAGAAGGAGACACAGACTAGATATCTAACTAGGGAATTGATAAAGGACCCTATAAAAAAAAAAAAACCCCAATGAAGGATTAAAAATAAGCCAGAGATGCCTTGTGTCTCAAAGGACACCAACACAAAATTCACACCATTTTGTAGCATATTCTCCTAGAGCTTAGTATTATCCTCAGGAAGAGGATCTGAACTACAAACCTCCTGGGTCACAACACATTACATGGGTTTGGAGATGAGAGATATTACTAGGCCATAAAAGGGATCTTAGTAAACACTCTTCACACCAGAGTTCTTGTCTCTCAGCCTATTTCCAGTTTCTTAGTGATCAGAGGAGGCTTCTTCAGTTATTTCATGAGAAAACAAAGGACCTATCTCATTTCCTTTAGGTTCTATAAGAAAAATCTAGCAAAGCATGTTATGTTTGGAAAAGAGTCAAAAATCTGATATTAGTACTTTGAGGAAACCAGAAACTGAGGACTGTGTTGTACTAAACATGATAGCTTCCCCTCCTGAGAAGATCTTAAGAGGTTCACAAACTATATTACACTTAAAAAATGCTTAGGGACCAGAACACCCACATAGCAAAGCTGGAATAGATTAAATTATTTAAAACACACACACAGAATTGTTTTTTAAATTATTTTAAATAATATGCTGTGGATAGACAGGGAAACTTTCAGATGGAAAGAGAGAGAGGGATTTCACATATATTAACTTTAATCCGCACACAGAAAAATGATACCACTCCATGGATAAGTCATCAGCGTGGTTAAGGTAGGAAGTAGAAAAGTAAATGCAAACCTATGAGATAAACATATGCACAAAAGAGACACAGATCTCTTTTTACATCACAGCTTTGAAATTGCTTGTTATTGACCCTGGTGTTTTTTAATACATGAAATACGATTCCTTCATAAGTCTCATTGCTTTTTAGGTCTTGCTGATATGGAACTAGCATTAGTTCATCTGTAGGATGGCATTTTTTCTGTCATAATTTTGTGTGTGAATCAACAGATACTTTCTAAGTACCTTCAATTACTTTGAAAAAATGCTTAACATTTAAATGTAAGCCTCCAAACTCTGTCACATCTTAAATTCAGCAGATAAAGTATTTTGAAATACTTTTTTCTTTATAATCTGTATAAGATGTATAAAATGGAGATATATGGTCTAGATTTTATGTCAAAACAGATTAAATATATGCTCCACGTTTGATTAATATTATTTTAATGTAATACAGAAGTAAGCATGTATAAAAGATAACCTTTATGTACAGTTCCAATAATGGCAGATTGAAAATTTGCATTATAAAAAAGTCATCCAATTAGTAACAGCCACAAATTTTTTTGCTCTTTTTACTCATATGTACTATGACCAACTTAAGTTATCTAAATATGCAATTGCTTTATATTAGTGAAAATAGCACAGTTTATACAATATTTTTGTCAGATTATCAAGAATAGAACATATTTAGTACCTCTGTCATTGAAATCTGTCCTTCAACTCAAGTATTATCATCTTATTTATAATTATTTATACATGGCTTACCAGTTTCCAAGCACTGTCCTAAATGTGCAGAACTGAATTTCTGTCTATTCAAGAGATCTCTGTCACACGAGATAGATCTTCAAATGAGCACATTGTTACAAACAGTAGAGAAGTGTTTCAAACACAGGTAGTAGAATCAAGAAAGCATGATGTATGTTTAGAAAAAGTTCAAAAAGCCTACGATGGCTTAGATGGAGGTTGCATGTTACATTGCAACAGAAGATAAAACTGCAGAGCAATTATTTGAACATCAGACTAAGGAATTGTCCATAATTACAGAGATTGAGAGTCATTGAAGGTTCCAACGCAAAGAATGGCAAAGCAAATATGATGAACCAAAGTTTAAGTAAGATAATCTAGTCAGTGGCCGTCACTGGTGTGTCATGGTATGCACCAAAAGATGGATAAGATGATTCAGGTGTAAGGTGATAGATACACTTGGACTGACAAGCCTAAGACTCAACCATTTAGAATAATTTGGCTTATTTTGGAGTGCAGAGCAATATAAGAAATTTATTCAATTGGTTCCCAAAATTTCACAATTTACCTATCTCCTTAATTCTTAGTAATCAAATGTGTCTGCCACTACCACTTCTATCAAGTAAATTAAAGCAATGCTCTTTTATTACCCTCATATTGTCAAAATATTCTCTTTGGGTAACCCTTAAAATGTCACATCTTTTATGGATTAATTCACAATTCGTAAAAGTTTGGAAGATTCCCTTGCCCTTATTTTGTTCAAAATCCTACTAAAAAATGCATGATAAAAGCTTTATTTTTATTGGGCAATATGTACTTATTTACTTGAGTTTTTATAATGTTAGTTGAGTTATTCATTTATTTGCCGCTTCAGTATACAAGTCATCATTGTTAGAAACACTGCCTAAGAAGGTGATACACTTGCTGTAGCACCTGACAGGAGCAGATACTGCCTAAGAAGATTTACCTTTTAATTAAACAAATGCAACATAATAACCTGGGATTTATTAAACTCATTACTCAAAACTTTTATGTCTCACTGTTGATGTACATATTTTTAGTGTCGGTGTTAACACTGAATTATTTGCACTTCATAATTATCTTATTACTTTCTATAAATCTATGCCTATTTTACAATATTTATTGTTATAATTGGCCGGAATATCCTCATAAATATGGTGACAATAATTGTGTTTTTCCATTGATTGATTTAAATCTATTTATTTACAATTTTATTTCCTGATTAGTTGTGCCAAATGTATAACCATTTCCTTTCGAAATGTATTTATTGTCCTATATAAACTCAGATCTTATTGGTGCATTGACCACTCCTTTTATTTATTTTCCAAAAAGTTGTTTGGTAATTTTCTAGATTGTTTGTTTTAGTTTTCATGCTAGAATTTTTCCTTGAAGATAGATTTCTAATGTAACAGATCATTTCTCTACTTCAGAACATGAAATATTTTGAACAAATTTATTTTTCTAATTTGCTTTAAGCCTAAATTTGCTTTAAGCTACTCAAATTTGCTGGCAACAAATTTCCCTTTCATTGCTTTTCTTAAACAAATCATGTACTGATAGCATTTTTATAAATATTTGTTTTAAAAACAATCTCATAACATTATAAGCTCTTCAAATTTCTTGTCAGTTAGCCACTCTTTCCAAAGACTCAGTTAATTTAAGTGCACACAGTATTTGCTTCTTGATGCATTGTAATTTTTCCAAACTAATTTTCATTTGTCTTAATTTGTAATAGTCTTTACAAATAATTTTTTTTTTTTTACAGCCACATCTGCAGTTTATGGAAGTGCCTGGGGCTGGGATTAAATTGGAGCTGCAGATGCTGGCCTATACCACAGCCACAGCAACGTGGGATCCCAGACACAACTGCAACGTACACTGCAACTTGCAACAGTTCAGGATCCTTAACAAAGTGGGCCAGGGATCAAAACCACATCCTCGCGTACACTGTGTCACGTTCTTAACCCGCTGAGCTACACAGGAACTCCAGAAATAACTTTAATGGAACTTTGTCTTTGTAAATTGAGCATAGGACAGCTATTAATGTAAAACTGACTTTTTATTGATAGGGGAATAGCAAGTACACACTTCTTGTTTTCATGGCTAAGTTATTGTCTTAAATTGATAACATAGTGCATAACATACTAGAATCAAAATCTAGTGTATTTGCCTCCTACAATAAAATATTAATTTATTTTTTGATCACATTAAATCTTAGTTTCTCTGCTATTCCTGATGATTTTGAGATACCCAGTATCAGTCATTACATGCGAAGGGTGGGACCTACTGTGGTAATAAGACCCCATCAATGGAGAAATTTAATGGACTGTATTCTGGTCCTCAGGTCACACTGAGCACTGCTGAGATGCTTGTAGTCTAAACTCAAAGCTTTGTGGAACCCAATAATTTCTCTTTCTTAATGCCATATGGATCTTGGGATCTTTTGCTGAAGCTCCAATCAGAAATGCCTAGAACTGATTTTTCTGTATCAACAAACTTCATAGTTAATGTTGCATGAAAGTATGAAGTTTCCAAAAGCCTTAAAAACTCCAAAACTCTCAGCTTTATTCAGTAATTGGCAATTCCTTTTCATCACCAATATACTACCAAGTTGCACCTTTGATGCCAAACACGTGTCTCCATCCTCAAAGTCTGTAGTCAGTACATGTACCAGCTCTGTGGTCTCAGAAAACAGTCTTTCAAAGGAAGTCAGAGTTGAGTTAAGAACAAGGAGGAAATGAATGTTGAAATCAGTTATAGTGTCCTCCTGTCTGCAAGATAATGCTAACAATCTGCTCTGCTTCAGCTTACTTGGCAAGATTTCTTAAACCTAATCTCTAAAACTCTTCAGCCTTCACTGAAACTTTCCAATTCAGCCATTTGAACCAAAAGACATGCAGATGTTCAAACACTGGAATTGAACAATTTTCTCTTTGACATTTATCAAGGTTTATTAGTAACTTTTTTATTTTATAAAATGTGGTGTAATGAGAACTTTTGCATTATTACTGTAATCTCAATGTTTGAGAAACACAGCCTTAGCAGCTTTAGTGGAACTTAAAATCTTTAGTGATGGACTTCCTGGCAGCAATATTTTTTTCCGACACTCAGCCCAAAGTTATCTCAATAAACACAGCTGCAAAATCAAAACCTTACAGCTTGAACTACAATTCCCTAAGATTGAGTATCAGGAAATATAAATTTTTTCTAGTTTTCATACATGACTTTTAAATGAAGAATTCAAAACCGTTTTCATAATCACGGATCTCCTCTGTTTCATATCATCTCACAAAAGCAAAACATACCATGTATTCTTGGATTTTCAAACAAAATTAAGGCAGAACTAATAATTTACATTGGTACAATATACATTATTTCTATAAAATCAAACCATTAATTTTATTATTCATAATTATCTTGTTACAAATGATGAAACAAAGTGTCAAAAAAGGTTATTTCTGGGACCACTTGGTAAATAATTGTGAATAAAAGTAAGATCTTATTACTCTGAATCTTATCCCATTTATACTCTTTCTAAAAAAAATTATGTAAAAAAAGATTTTATTGTATAAATACTGCCTTCATGCATCACTGAAAGTGCAGTACCTTTTTTTTGCGCCCCACCTCCCAGCCTCAGGGCATGTGGAAATTTCAGGGCCAGGGATCAAACCTCCACCATAGCTACGGTTCTCACCCCAGCAGTGACAACGCCAGAATCCTAAACCTGCTGCACCACCAAGGGAACTCCAAGGAGTAGTACTTATGTATTATTCTATACTTCACAGTGATGAATGAAATTTACTACATCATTTGGCTTTAGAAAGTCAAACTGCAAAGTGTTTCCAAATGGTAGAGGCTGAAGAATGAATAATCCAGGAAAGAGCTTAAAATATGTCAGTGACAACTGGTAGTACTTACATTAGTGATAACACTCTCCTTGACTAGAGTATATTTCCACATGAAAATTTTTTTAGAGTAGTATGTGGTTTGTGTACAGGTATATAATGTCTTTGCATTCTAATTTCATGCTAAATGCAGAAAATTGACAGGAATGTTTGTATACCTATGACATTTAACTATGACAATAAATATAAATTCAAGCTGTCTAGTGCCTCAAAAATAACTTTTTCTTCACTATGAAGGTGCATGTGATGTTTTTATAGGCATACCTCAGAAATATTGTGGGTTTGGTTCCATACCACGGCAGTGAATTCGATATCACATTAAAATGAATCACATGAATATGTGAGTTATACTTATTCCCCGATGTTACAGTACTTGGTGGGAGGACCTTTGGGGGTAATTAGGTAATGAGAGTGGAGCCCTCCTGAATAGGATTAGAGTCCTTAGAAACACCAGATAGCTCTCCTGCCCTTTCTGCCATGTGAGGTTACAGCAAAAAGACAGGGGTTTATGATCCAGGAAGCTTGCTCTCACCAGACACTTGATCTTGGACTCCCCAGCCTCCAGTACTGAGGAATAAATAATTATTGATTATTTTAAAACGTTATGTTTAAACTTTATTGTACTAGCTTAAGTGGGCAATACTATTATGTCCTAAAAAACAATGCGCATATCTTAATTTAAAAAATACTTTATTGCTGGGAGTTCCTGCTGTGGTGCAGTGGGTTAAGGATCCTGCTTGTCTTTGTGGCGTTGCTGGTTCATTCAATACTCAGCCTAGCACAGTGTGTTAAGGATCCGGCTTTGCCACAGCTGTGGTATAAGCAGCAGATTAGGCTTGGATTCGATTCCTGGCCTGGGAAATTGCATATGCTGTGGGTGTGGCTAAAAAAGGAAAGAAAATATACTTTATTACTGAAAAACGGTAACTATTACCTGAGCTTTCAGTCAGTTGTAATTTTTTTCCTGGGCAAGGGTCTTGTCTTCATGTTGTTGACAGCTGTTGACTGAACAGGGTGGTGTTTGCTGAAAGTGGAGGTCAGTGTGTCAATTTGTTAAAAAAAGAGACTTGTGGCTGCCTGATGGGAGGGGGAGGGAGTGGGAGGGATCGGGAGCTTGGGTTTATCAGACATAATTTAGAATAGATTTACAAGGAGATCCTGCTGAATAGCATTGAGAACTTTGTCTAGATACTCATGTTGCAACAGAACAAAGGGTGGGGGAAAAAATGTAATTGTAATGTATACATGTAAGGATAAGCTGACCCCCTTGCTGTACAGTGGGAAAATTAAAAAAATTATAAAAAAAAAAAATAAGACTACAATGAAGTTTACCCGATTGTCTCTTCTTTTCACAAACAATTTCTCTGTAGCACGCAATGCTGTTTGATAGCTTTTAACCCACAGTAGAATCTCTTTCAAACTTGAAATCAATTCTTTCAAACCCTGCTGCTGCTTTAGCAACTAAGTTTATGTCACATTCTAAATCTTTTGTAGTCATTTCAACAATCTTCATAGCATCCTCATCAGGAGAAGATTCCATCTCAAGAAACCACTTTCTTTTCTCATCTATAAGAAGCAACTGCTCATCCGTGGAAGTTTTAGCCTAAGATTGTAGCAATTCAGTCTCATCTTCTACTTCTAACTCTAGTTCGCTTGCTATTTCCACCACATCTGCAGTGACTTCCTCCACTAACGTCTTGATCTCCTCAGAGTCATCCATAAAGAATAGGTTAGAATCGACCTCTTTCAAACTCCTATGAATATTGATGTTTTGACCTCTTATTATCAATCACAAATATTCTTATATTATCAGAATGATGGATCCTTTCCAGAAAGTTTTTTTTTTTCCAGAAAGTTTTAAATTTGCTTTTCCCAGATCCACCAGAGGAATCATTATCTATGGCAGCTATATAGCCCTATGATATGTACTTCTTATATAATAAGATTTTAAAGTCAAAACTACCCCTTGATCCACAGGATGCAGAATGGACATTATGTTAGCAGTCATGAAAACAATATTAATCTCATTGTAGATCTCCATCAGAGCTCTTGGTGACCAGGTTTATTGACAGTGAGTGGGAATATTTTGAATGGAATCTTTTTTTCTGGGCAATAGGTCTCAACGGTTGGCTTAAATACTCACTGACATGTTATAAACAGATATGCTATCATTCAGTCATTGTGGTTCCATTTATAGAGCACAGTCAGAGTAGATTTAGCATAATTCTTAGCTCTAGGATTTTAAGAATGGTAAATGAACATTGGCTTCACTTCAAATCATCCACTGCATTAGCCTCTAACTAAAGAGTCAGTCTGACCTTTGAAGTTTTGAAACAAGATATTGACTTCTCCTCTCTAGCTATGAGAGTCCTAGCATATACTTCCAAAAGAAGACTATTTTGTTTACACTGAAAATTTGTTGTTCAGTGGAGCCACCTTCATTCATTAGCTTAGCTAAATTTTCTAGATAACTCACAATAGCCTCTACATCAGTTCTTGTTGCTTCACCCTGCACTTTTACCTTATGGAGATGGTTTCTCTCCTTAAACTTCATTAACCAACTTCTACTGGTTCAAATTTTTCTTTGGCAGCTTCCTCACCTCTCTCATCCTTCTTAGAATTAAAGAGATTTAGTAATTTCTCTGGATTAGGCTTTGGCATAAGGAAATGTGGCTGTTTTGATTTTCTATCCAGACCACTAATACTTTCTCCATATCAGGAATATGGCTGTTTTGCTTTCTTATCACTTGTGTGTTCTCTGGAGTAGAATTTTTCATTTCCTTCAAGAACTTTCCCTTTGCATTCACAACTTGGTTAATTGGTGCAAAAGATCTGCTTTTGGCCTTCTTTGGTTTTTGACATGCCATCCTCACTAAACTTAATCATCTCCAGCTTTAGATTTAAAGTGAAAGAGCCTTCGCTTCACTTCAACACTTACAGGACATTGTAGGTTTATTAACTGATATAATTTCAATTTTATTTTCTCTCATGCAGTAGGGAAGTTCAAGGAGAGGGAGAGATGGAAGAATGGCTGGTCAGTGGGGCAATCAAAACACACACAACATTTATCAATGAAGTTCACTGTCTTATGGGGTGGTTCATGGCACCCTATACAACTGTGATAATAACATCAAAGATCACTGATCACAGATCTCTATAACATATATAATAAATACGAAAAAGTTCAAAATATTGCAAAAATTATGAAAATGTAACACAGATAGATAAAGTGAATGAATGCTGTTTGGAAAATGGTGCTAATAAACTTACTCAAAACAGGATTACCATATACATTCAATTTTTAAAAAAAAAAAGTTAAAAATCTAAATAATAATAATAATAATATTTGGAAAATGAAATAAAGTACAATAAAAAAAGTATGCTTGTACTTGAAAAGTTTTTCTTTGCTCCTTGATAAGGCTTGCATAAAACAATGCCTGGGTCTCCCCTAACAATAATCTAGCCAAGTGGAAGATGCTAAGTACCAGCATGGCAACAAATGAGTCTGCCTCTAATTAGGAGCCCCCAAGCATGTGCAAAATAAGTGATATACACATAACCTGGGGAATCTTGTTAAAATCTAAATTATAAATAGTAGATCTAGGGTGAGCCTGAGGTTACACATTTTTTTCCTAAGCTTAAATGATGTATGCTGCTGGTTCTCAATCACACTTTGAGTAGTAAATGTTATTAGTAGGACCCTAATAGTAAAGAACCTCGAAGGTCATTTTCAATGAACTTCCTGCAGCATGTGAACAGAAGGTAGTTTGAAAGCTCACTGATCCTGGGAATTGCAAAGTTAATGCCAAGGCAGCTACAGTCAACTTGAGTGTATTCTCAGTATACTGCATTCCACACAGTTGAGGTTAAAGGAATGATTAATCCAGGAATAATCCTCAAATATGTCAGTGATAAATGTTAGAATTAAGGCCAGTAATAAAGCATATATTTAGCTAGAGAATAGCTGCATCCAAAACATTTTTTTTAAGTAGAATCTACTTCCTTCCACAATGTTTCTCAAACCCAAACTAATGCAAAAATGTTCTGCTAAATTTAATTTCAGGAGAAATGTCTTTGCACACATTAAGATACATTTTAATTTCTTGGATAATAAAACCATCACCCTTAAAATATATTTTCTTTTTATAATTACCCAGAAACTTTAGGAACAATTTTAAATTTCATAGCTTTCAATTTTTTTTTTTTTTTTTTTTTGCGCCATTTCTTGGGCCGCTCCCGCAGCATATGGAGGTTCCCAGGCTGGGGGTCTAATTGGAGCTCTAGCCACTGGCCTATGCCACAGCCACAGCAACGTAGGATCCGAGCCGTGTCTGCAACCTACACCACAGCTCACAGCAACACCAGATCCTTAACCCACTGAGCAAGGCCAGGGATTGAACCCGCAACCTCATGGTTCCTAGTCAGATTCGTTAACCACTGAGCCACGATGGGAACTCCAGCTTTCAATTCTTAAAGAGTTGATAAATTTAATTTAATCATTGCTTCACTTAATTTATGTTTTTTGTACCCCTAATATTCTTATTTTGTGTAATGTTTGATCTGAACGTGTATAGAATAGTTTTTGGGGTAATCAGGAAAATAAGAGAGGAAAGGGAAAATAAAAAATAAAACAAAGAAGGAGACGGAACATAGGAGGAAAGGAAGAGACAAGAGAGAATGGAGGTAAAAAGATATGCAGCAAGAAATGAAGAGAAGGAAGAAAGAATAAAGGGGAAAGGTATATAAGAGGAGGAAAGCAAGGAAGAAATGAAAAAAGGAAGGAGTTAGGTACAAGATATGTTTTTGTAAAATGTATGAGATTGAGGTCAAGTACTTTTTCCTGCTAAGGATATCTAATTGCTCCAGCACCATTGTTGAAAAAGTCATCTTTTCACCATTGGATTGTTTTTGTACATGTGGCCAAAATAAGTTAGGCATATTTGTATGTGTCTATTTCTTCATTCTCTATTCTGTTCCATTGATTTATGTATCTGTCCACCTGCTAATACCACATGGTTTTGAACTGTGGTCAAGCCAAGACTATATTCTAATTCTTAAAAGTCATATTCTTCTTACTTTATCCCTCCTTTCCAAAGTTGCTTTAGCAATTCACGTTCCTTTTCATTTCCATACACATTTTAGAATAATCTTAAAGAGCCTTTATGGAATTTTGATTGGCATTGCATTAAACATGTATATTGTTTTGGAGGAGAATTTGTCTTTACTGTGTTGAATCCTCCAATCCCTAAATAAAGTATGTCTTTCCATTGATTTAGATGTTCTTTTATTTTTTTCACTAGAATATTGTAGCTTTCAGTATACAAATTTTGTTAGATTTACACCTGAGTATTTTGTCTTTTTGAGCAATTGTAAATGATACTGTAATTTTAATTTTGATGTCCTCAAGTATATTGGTAGTATATAGAAATTTCATTGATTTTCTCACGTTTATTTTGTATCTTGTGAATATGCTAAACCTCCTTATAAATTCTGGGGACATTTTGTAGATTCTTTTGATTTTTTTTCTTAGACAATCATATTGTATGCAAATGAAGAATGTTTTATTTGTTCTTTTTCTGATACATATGTTTTATTTCATTGATTTATACTCTTATCTTTATAATTTCCTTCTTTCTACTTGCATTGAGTTTATTTTGGCTTTTAAGATTCTTGGGTAGAGACTTGGATTATCACTGTGAAACTTTTCTTCTTTTCTAATATGTAGTATATGTATTAGTGCTATAAATTTTCCTTTCAATGTTGCTTTAGCTGTCTCACATGTTTTAACACATTGTGTTTTCATTTCCATTCTGATATTGTATTTTGTTATTTCTCAGTATTATTAGAATGCGTCTTGAGCAAAAGAATTATTTAGAAATGCGTTGTTCAGTTTCCAAGTGTTTGGAGCTTTTCATCTTATCTCTTGCTGCTTTCTGTTTTTATTTTATTATAGTTGTTGAATACTTGGTGTGATATCAATTCTTTTAAATTTGTTGAGAATTATTTTATGGCCATAGATGTAGGCTATCTTGGATTATCTTCTGTGGACACAGGAAAAGAATGCACATTCTGCTGTGGGTTGGGGAAACATCCTGTAAAACCCAGTTTAATACTGTTGGTTGATGGTGGTGTTTAATTCTTCTGTATCCTGGCTGATTTTCTAAGTTATTTTTATTGAGACAGAGGTATTTAAGACTTCAACTTTAATCATGGGTTTATCCATTTCTATCTCTTCCATCAGGTTTGCTATACATATTTTGCAGCTCTCTTATTTGTCATAGGATTATGTTGTTTTATTGGTGTTCTGACCTTTTTAATCACTAGATAATAGTTTTTTTGTATGTCTGACAATTTCCTGTGCTCTGAAGTCTAACTCATTTGATAGTAATATAGCTTTCAGTGCTTTCTTTTGATAAATGTATGCATGGTATATATTTTCCCATCTTTTTACTTTAAATCTGCCACTATCATTATATTTTATATTTATAGACAATCTATAGTTGGGTCACGTCTTTCTGACAATTTCTCTCTTTTATTTGGTATATTAAGATTATTTAACTTTAATGTGATTATTAACATGTTGGGGCTTAATTTTGCCATTTTTTTCTGATAGTTCTGTTTTTCATCCCTGTTTTGTTTGTCTTGGCTTTATATGTATAGCTTGAACATCTTTTTAGAATTCTACTGATTTAAAATTTTTTGAGTGTCTCTATACTTTATTTATCCCTTTAGGTATTTCATGTTATATACATAACTTTTCAAAACTACTAATGTCATAATTTTACAATTTGAGTAAATTGTAAAAAACCTTTCCTCCTTTATATCCTTTTACCCTCCCACATTTATAATATAATTGTCTTAAATATTTCTTCTACATACATTTAGAACCAACATTAGATAGTATTATACTTTTTTTAATAGTCAAAAATAATTTAGACAACCCAAGAGAAATTCTATCATACTTACCCAATTTTTGCTATATTCTTTCTTCCTTCCTATGATACAAGATTTCTTCATTTATCGTTCATTTTCTGTTTAGAATACCTCTTTTTATTAAAACATAGGCCTGCTGACAACAAATAATGTTTTATTCGTCTGAGCATATCTTCATTTCTTTTGAATTCCTCAAAGATATTTTTGTCAGATATGAGATTCATGACTGTTCTTAACTTTCAGAACTTGTAAAATGTTTTGCCATTTCCTTTTGGATTCCATGTTTTTAATAAGAAATACACTATCATTCCAATTTTTTTTCTCCTATGAGAAATCTATCTTATTGCTTTCAAGAACTTTTATTTACCTTTAGTTTTTAGAACTTTGACTATGTTGTGTCTTTGTGTGGAATTCTTTGATTGGGATTTGCTCAGCTTTTCATATCTGTAAGTTTGTGTCCTTTGCTAAATTGTGAAGTTCTCAGCCATTCTTTCTTTGAATATTTTTTCATCCCCACCCTCTTTTTCCTCTCTTTTGTGAATCTCCAACAAGTACATTTGATCTTTCATTATCTTCCCATATAGCTTCAAGGCTCTGCTTCTTTCTTTGTATTCTATTTCTATTATTCTATGCTTAAATCTTTCAGTTCACCAATTCTTTCCACCCTCCCCTCCATTTTGCTGTTGAGGCTGTATATTTTTCAATTCTAAAATTTCCATTTAGTAGTTACTATCTCATATTTGTGTGCTGAGGCTTTCTATTATGATTGTTTCAAGTGCATTCATAATTTCTCATTGAAGCATTCTTTTGATGGCTGCTTTAGAATGTCAGATAATTTTACTACCTCGGTCACCTCAGTTTGTCTTTTTTTCTGGGTTAAGATCTTCCTGATTACTAGTATTATGACTGATCTTTAGCTAAACTGGAAAGTTTGGGTATCATGCAATGATATAAACTTTATAGATCTTATTTGAACTTTCTAATTTAGCCAACTTCCTTTTCCCTGCTCAGGCACTCCAGCCATTGACATTTGAGTGGGATGCTCCCCATTATTGATGAGTGAGGGTGGGTATTCTGGCTCTCAATAAGACTGCCACTGATACCTCCCAGGGTGCAAGGAGAGGTGACAGGGCAAGTATCATTACTGTTCCTCACAGGGTCTCCACTTAAACCAGAGAAGTGTGTGACTTCATTCCCACTGGGTGGTGGTGGTGAAATTCCTGACTCTCTATTGGGCCTCCTCTGACACCACCTTAGTGAGGTGGTGTAGGGGACCCTCATCACTTCTGGATGAGGGAAAGAAGTCTAGGTTCTCTAATTAGTTGGCATCTACTGACACCATGGTGAGGTTGGGGACTCTACATCTGGTAGCAATGAATGTCACATTTCCCTTTCTAGGCCTCTCATACCATCCCAACAGAGGAGTTTAAATGCCTCATTGCAGCAGGTAGAAGGTCGAAGCTCTAGGTTCCCCTTTCAACATTTGCTGACTTGGGGATATGTCAGGCCACAGGTTTGTCTGCGGTGTTTACCTGGAGTAGAGTGGTTGCCTTTCTAGGAATCTGGCTACAGAGAGTAGGCTTTCAATGGGGCATTTTTTTGTCTGTGAGCATTTGCTTTTCTGGGCTGCAAGCTTATTCAGTCCCAAGTCTGAAAACATATTAGTCAAAAAGAAAACCAAAGGAATTCACAAGACACAAGACAAATTTACTGTTTTGCAGCTCTCTAAGTCAGAAGTCTGATATAGATCTCACTGGGTGCAATCAAAGTGTCAACGAGACAACCTTACTTTCTCAAAACTCTGGGAGAATCCTTTTTCTCTCCATTCCCAGCTTCTAAAAGCTGCTCATATTCCTCCACTGTGATCCCTTCCACCACCTTCAAAGTCAGAAAGTCATGTAGAATTCCTGTCACACTTCCTTCTTCTGGGGGCCACATTTCTTTTTGGCCTAGTTGGGAAGGTTCTCTGCTTTAAAAAATGTATGTGGTTACATTGGATTTACCCAGATAATCCAGGAAGATTTTTCCACCTCAAAGTTCTTATGCTTTATAACATCTGCAAACTCCCTTTTGTCATGTAAAGTAACATATTTAAAAACTCCAGGGATTAAGGGTAGATATCCTTGGAGGCCATTATTTTAACATGTGATTCATTACTAGGAAGCCCTTCTCTACACAGGGTTATAGAAGAATTCACCCTTTCCCACCTACTTCATATATTAGTTTTTATTGTGACTCTAACAAATTAAATGATGTTAAAAACATACATTTTTTCTCTTACAATGTTAAAAAAATAATATTTACTGCATTATGATCAAAGTTTGTTGATTAAAATATCTTTATCCCATAAAATTTGCTTATACATTTTTGGGACCTAACATATTATCAAATTTTGTGATATTCCACATGCACCTGAGAAGAAAGTATATTCTTTATTATCAGAGGGCAAATTTCATATAGATTATGTGTGTATTCATAAAATATAAATTATTTGTTATATAGCTTTGTATTTTACAGCTCTACTTATTTTTTGTCAATTTGCTCTCTCATATTCAATAGCAGCCTCTTATTATTTGTGTGTTTATATATATATATATATATACATATATACACATATATTCTCTTGAATCTACTGTACCTTTTAACTTGTAAAGGCAGCTACTATACTATTTCAGTGCATAAATACATATAACTATTATATAATTATTAAAAATTGTGGTAGTTTGCATTAAAAGTGTTCTTTTTCACACTGAATCCTACTTTTCTGATATTAGGGTGACACTGCCTGTGTTTTACATTTTCCATTTGTCTAGTATATTTGACATTTACCCTTCCCTTTATTTGTAAACTGAGGTGTGTCAGCATTTAGTTTTGCTTTTGAATTCAAGTTGAAAACACTTTTCTTTAAAATATGAATTAAATCCATTGAACTACATTAATGCCATATATTTGAGATCATTTCTACCATGTATTTTATGTTATAATTTATGAGCATTCTGGCATGTTTGCCATGTTTATTTCTCTGCATCTTATATTCTCTCTGTTCTAATACCTTTTAATGGTTCTTTAAGTATGTAGGGAGTTTTTCCTTTTCTCTTCTGGTTGTTACCTTTGTATGCATATCTTCTTTAAATGCCCTTAGTCCACTGTTTTCCTTATTTAATATTTTACTAACTTGTATGCTGCTATTGATGCTACCCTTTGATTTCCACTATCACCTTTGCAAACAATCAATGAGCTCATTCTATTGTCTTCCTTCTCTTTCCCTAATTCTATAATTTTAATTTGCATTATTTCTATTTTATTAGAATATATAATATTTATGGAGTTCCTGTTGTGGCTCAGAGGGTTAAGAACTCAACATGGTGTCTGTGAAGATGCAAGTTAGATTCTTGGTCTCCAACAGTGGGTTAAGGATCTGGCATTACCATGAGCTGTGGCATAGGTTGCAGATGCCTCTCTCATCAAGTGTTGCTGTGGATGTGGCATAGGCTGGCAGCTGCAGCTCCAATTCAACCCCTAGCCTGGAAACTTCCATATGCTGAAGGTGCAGCCCTAAAAATACATATATATATATAAAATTTTTGCATCATGTTTTCGTTTTTGTTCCTACATTTACTTTAATTATAAATCCTATATTTAAATATATTACATGCTTACCATCAGGCCCCTTCCTACATCTCCATCCTTGTCTTGTATGACTCATCTCATTATTTGCCATCCTCCACCCTCACTGGCCACTATATATTCCTGAACCACCACTGTTACTCTGCGTCTCACTGCCACGATTTAATTTTTTCATAGTGTTTATCAATAACTGAAATCATTTCATTTGTTTATTGTTCATTTTCTTTCTCCCTGCACAAGGCTCACAATGTTGCATCACCACGAGAGCAGAGTCTTATCTGTAGTGCCTGTGTAAGTCCCAGTCCTGGCACATAGATAATCATGAAGTTGGCAGTCAGTAAGTGTATGCTGAAGAAATGAAAGAAGAGATGTAAGAACAGGTTTGGTGTCAAATTTTATTGTCAGTCCCATTCTATTCTTTCAGAAACTCTTCTCAAGGCCAGATGAGGATGGTCACCTACCTCCAGTAATATATTTTAAACTAAACAAGATCAAGTTCTCTCCTCCTAGAACATGACCTCCTCCTCCAGGGTCACCACCAATTGTTCACTGTTAGGGGCAGAACTGTCACAATATTACATAAATTAGGCTGAAAATACTGTCTTACAGCACACTTTAATCATTAAAACAGTCTCCGCAGAGAAATGATACTGCATCTAGTGAGAAAGCCTGTAAATTACATGAATCATCTTTTTTCTGTCATCACATCTTTCTCCACCTTCCCATCCCTTGTTTAAGCAGAAGAAAATTGGATTAAGACTTGAAACAAGTAAAGGTGAAGCACTAAGGCACAACAAAGATTGTTAGCTACAGTGGAATATCTGCAAACATCTGCAAGGTCAAATAGTGGTTAGCCAGTTCTCTGCAAGGACACGGAGAGAATAAGACCCTATAGTAACATTGTGAAATGGCTACAGTTCAGTTTTAGTGTCTTTGGATGTAAATCACACTTTTCCTCAAAGAAATTCAAAACCATGAGTCCAGCTGCATTTTTATCTCTTGGACTAAGAAAAGATAAGAAGATTTTGTTCTAGAGATTTTAAGTGTGCTGTACTTAAAAGAGAGAGCTAAATTCTTTCTGAGAAACATGAGGTGGGTGCCATATGTCTCTCTGCCAAAGAACTGAGCTCCTCTAATTTGGGGGTCTCTGAATACAGAGCTTCCGGCCTTCAGACAACACACAGAAGTTGTGTGTTATTTCTCCAATCATTTCCATTCGAAGGAGAGCAAATAATTTAACATATATGAAAAAATTTGATAAAGAATGATTCAAATGTATGGCAATATTTAAAAAAAAAACTAGAGTTCCTACTTTTGAGTAAATGATATATTTTTTTAAAGCCTAGATTAATCCTATTAATATTAATAAATACTTGATTGGAGAGATTAAGCAGAAAATGTACTGTTACATTTTAGTTGAGGTATATTTAGGAGTTAGAAAAAAAAAGAAAAACAAGAAAGCCCAAGTAAAACCTAAAGAAGGACCAAGACATTCAGGAAAGTTTGGCTCCCAAGGCTTGTCACAGTAAAAATGAAGTGACCTATAACCCTGACCTCTGCCCACGTTCATGACTATGTAAAAATGTGTTTGAGTTGCAATATGACAAATAGTAAATACATTTTGTGAAAGTCTATGCATATGCTTCTATCTTATAGTTGCTAAATAATGAGAAGTAGTTATTATTGGTGAATAGCATACATTTCTACACAGCAATAAGTCTGGCCAAAATTTCCTACAACTGAGCTTTCAGCTTTGTTATTCCTGAGCTGAGCATGCATCCTGACACCAAATGAGGTTTCAATAACCGAATATCAAACAAGTAAATGAAATATTATTGGTGAATTTTCAGGATTGTCCAGAAAAATAGAATCAATAGGGTATAAAAAGATATACAGAAAGAGATTTATTATGGGGAATTGACTCACACGATTATGGAGGCTGAGAGTCTCACTGTCTGCCTTTTTTGAGCTGGAAGCCCAGGAAAGCTGGTGGTGTAATTTCATTGCAAACACAAAGGCTTGAAAAGCAGCACAGCCAATGGAGTAAGTCCCAGAGTCTGAGTCAAAGGGCGTAAGAACTGGGAGCACTGAAGTACAAGGGCAGAAGGAAATAGATGTCCCAGCTCAAGCAGAGAGAGAAAATTTGCCCTTTCTCCCCCTTTGAGTCCTATTCGGGCCCACAGTGCATGGGTGGAGACAATCTTCTTTAGTCTACTGATCCAAGTGCTAATCTTTTCAGGAAGCACCCTTACTGATACCTCCAGAAATAATTTTTACCAGCTCTCTGGGGCACCCTTTAGCCCTATCAAGTTGACACAAAAATTAACCATCATGATGATTGCAAACTAATATTGGAAGTAATTGTAAATAAATAATTGTGTCACACTATTAAATCCAGTTTTCTTTAGTCAACTTGTCTTATAAAATCAAAAGTGATTTGGCTAAAAGCAGTAGCAGATTCAAGAGTTCATTCGAAAGTTTAAGGAGACTTTTGTGTATCTCCTTACAAACTATGTACCTTGAATTTGTATGGGCATTCCTTCAAAAACTTATTTAGGAAGCAAGAATTATTCTGGTTTTATTCTGTTTGGCTAGAGATCCGTATACCTAGAGCATATTATTAAGACTACTGCTACTCAGCTCAAAAAGATAAGCTGAATTTTTTAATTCAGTCCCACTTATAGAACTTATTAAAGAGAAATGGAAACTAAATGAAATAAAGATTTGTAAAAGCTATCCAGGAGAAATGTGCCTGAATAAAAACTTTTGTATGAGGAGCTGGATAGATTTCAAATCATGGCTGAGGCATAAAAAGAAAGGCAAAATAGAGTTGTTATATTAGATAAAATGAAGTTTAAGAAAACTGAATTTGGCCCATTTGTGATAATGTTTAGAATAACTTGCACTTTAGAAAGAAATTAACTCTTTCAGTTCTCTAGGATGATATTTATGTGTTTTAACTACATAAGTAGTAGGCAATTAATGAAATCACAAAAGTGAAATTATATAAGTAGTCATTATACTAATTTATAATTATTAATTTAAATTGTATTATCATAAAATATTGCCTTGTTGTTATATTACCTTTATTGAATTCCAAACACTATATTTTCCAAGAACATATATGAACGTACATAAAGAGGGTTTTCCTTGCCCTTGAAAATCCAATATACAGATATAGCCACAATATACTTCCTTTAAAATAATGTACAAATTTTATCTTACCTTTTTAAATAAGTGCAACTTTGAGGGCAAGAGTTGTGACTTGCCAAACTTTTAATTTCCCAGATACCCAACAAAATGCTCTGCACAGAATTAGGTGAAAGTAAATAACAGTAGCATTTGCAAAGAAAAGTCAACGAAAAAAAGAGTTGATTCATAAAACTTAGGACATAATGTCTTACTCCTTTGTATTTGCATTTGCCGCTCACATGGTCATCTCTTGGATTGAATAGATTACATCACGGGAAATAAATTTAAGTAACATGAATATTTCAGAGACTACAATAATTAAGTAGAGGCTTTTTTCAAAACAGATCCTTTGTTTTTTAACAATAGTAGAGAGACTCTGTTTCCATTTGCCAAGCATCCCAGACATGTTTTAAGTAAATTTAAGAATAAATAACAAATTCTAAAAAACTGTGAAAGAAGATTTCAAAATCAAACTTTTAATTACAAAATAGGATACTCTTGGGGAAAGGGATAAATTAGGGGAATGGTACTAACATACACACACTACTATATATAAAATAGATAACTAACAAGGACCCAGGGAACTATACTCAAGGTTCTATAATAACCTATATGGGGAAAAAAAATGTGTGTGTGATTCACTTCGCTGTACATCTGAAACTAATTCAACATTGTAAGTCAACTATATTCCAATAAAATTTTTTTAAAAACGACTGTGAAATAAACAGGTGACACTAATATAAAAAAAAGTTTTAAATGTCTGGAAATTTCAACTGAATGTAAAACTAACTTTTTTGCTATGTACAGGTATGATACGAATGTACATTTAATTACTGATTATTAAACATTAGAAACTCACTACTATTCTTACCTTCATTGCCTATTTATTGTCTGATCTGAACAAATTATCCAAATACACATAATTTAATAGAAAATAATCCTCCAAAATAGTAAGCATTACATTATCTCATTTCCTAGAAGCATATTATACCTGGTTACTAAAAGCCATCTGTAGTAAATAGTACATAGCATCAGAATGTCTATACAAACTCTGAGCTATCTAAATTAAACCAAATATTATGGATTCAAGCATTTGGTCTAGGCAAGATGCAACTTTGTTAATTAATTAAGTTCTTCCTTTTAGATGGTATCAATCAATAGTATTTCAGTGTTGTCAAGGTAGAAGGATAGAAGGTTAAGTTACTTCAAAGTTTGAAAACTTGATTTCTAACTTTAAATATTTAAATTTAGGGTATATGGACCTTCATTTTTAACCCTGTCCTGGAGCTTGTTAATGATAAGATACAATGAAAGCAATCTAAAACCAAATTCTGCCATATCTACATTTATTTGCAAGCAAGCACAAAACCATTTTATAATTCTATTCCATAAACTTGGTGAGTTCCAAGATTTAGGCATTCCATCAAGTACCTTTCATGAAAAGTTCATGTGAGGCATATTCAACATTGCTTCAGGGGCAGGATGCTGCTAATCTTCTCATCAGAGTAGAATCACCTTACATGGTTTTGCATGAGACCAAATTTCTCAGCTTAGGATGTTATCCCACCAGATTATTCATTCTGTTTGCACAAGAGCCAAGCTGCCTGTCTGTTATGTCTAGCTCATCCACATGTATTTCTACCATTTCTTATGAAAAAACAATCAACTCACAAAGGCATATTAAAATAGAATTATTGGAGTTCCTGTTGTGTCAGGAACCAGAATCCGACTGGGGAACCATGAGGTTGCGGGTTCGATCCTTGGACTCACTCAGTGGATTAAGGATCCAGCATTGCTGTGAGCTGTGGTGTCAGTCACAGATGCAGCTCAGATCCTACATTGCTGTGGCTGTGGTGTAGGCTGGCAGCTATAGCTCCAGTTGAACCCCTAGCCTGGGAAACTCCATATGCGAAGAGTGAGGGCCTAAGGAAAAAAAAAAAAAAATAGGAGTTCCCATCCTGGCTCAGAGGAAACAAATCTGACTAGGAACCATGAGGTTGCAGGTTCGGTCCCTGACCTCACTCAGTGGGTTAAGGATCCGGCATTGCTGTGAGCTGTGGTGTAGGTCGCAGACACATCTCAGATCCCACGTTGCTGTAGCTCTGGTGTAAGCCCAGGGCTACAGCTCCGATTAGATCTCTAGCCTGGGAACCTCTGTATGTCACAGGTGCGGCCCTAAAAAAAAGACAAAAAATAAATTAAAAAATAAAATAGAATATTAAAACCTCCTCTCTGTTAATTCCTTCTGATGTGTGCATTGGTAACTAGAGTTTTTAGAATGCTGTCTAACCATTCCTGAGTTATGCACGGCTGAAGTAAGGTACTTGCCGCAGTGTATAGATTAAAATTTATACCCATATGGCATTAGATTTGATGAAATGTCATAATGAAAATTTAAATACAATAAAATACACTGTTACTAAGGCTTCATCCTGGCCTCTCCTAAAGTTCTACAGCAGAATGGGGGCCTGGAAGCCTAGAGCTTCCCTCTCATTCCACAGTTTTCTGCCCACTCTGCCACTGACTCTCCAAATCTAGAACAGTGCCTAGGGAATTTGAGTTGGAATCTTGGGCAAGAGCCATCTGTAAAAACCATCAAAATTGGCTGCCTTTGTGTCAACATTAGACTGCTGAAGTATGAGACCTTTAAGGTCTATTTTGCTTGCTCTCGACAGAATTATAAAGATGCTCTAAGATTCAGGAATGGAATGAATGCTGACTTTTAACCTTTTCACTTTCCCCCAGTAGAGGCTGAGAAAAAGTTTTCACCATCTGTATGTCAGACTTTTTTTTTCTTTTTCTTTCTTTTTTTCATTTTTCTTTTCTTTTTTTGAGACAGATTCAAGGGAGACAGCTTTACAACAAGATTATTCTTCCCAGGCCTCCAGGAGTTTGACTGCCAACCCTAATGCCCACAGGAAGTCAGCAAGAATAAGGGTGCATTTGGATCCTGAAGAGCCCATTCCCCTCAGATCTCTGCCCTTCCTCCAGGGCTTTTCTTGGCCATGAGTTACACAAAGGATGATGAAAGGACTATCAACCCACTGAGCTTTTCCTGAACAATATACACTCATATTTATCCACAGCAAACCCTTCCACATAGAGCAAGGCCTGCACTTGCAAGAATCCTAGAGCACTGCACCTCATCGAACACCAAGAACAAACAGCAAATGTTATCTTCCAGATCCCTGGCCTGGCTCAGCTCTCACAGTACAGTGATCTCAGGCAAAGCATCTAAAATATTCAAAAGAAAAGGAGCATCCTGCATTTTCTCTTACATTTCCCATCCACATCCTGCTTTCCTTACTCAGACGTCACAGCTGTGGAGAGAGGTAGAAAACAGCCTCATTCAAGGTCTCCACCTCCAAGGTTCCTGTCCCAATTCTGTCAGGTGCTTGTGCTCAGAATGAATTCTAGTTTCCCTTGGATTCCTCAGACTAAACATCTCTGGGGGCTCTCGCTTTCATCACTCTGACCTTAGCTGAGGGCACACAGTGTTCTCTCCTGCAATTGTTCACATACCTGAGACCGAGCACAGAATAACTTCTTCATAAATATAAGGGGGGACAACTGCTCAATCTTGAGTTCCAGTTATAAGATTACACTTGAAACTTGGGGGAATGAGAAATCTTTAAATCCTGAATTTCACAGTGTCTGGGGATGAGTAATGCTCCAATCTGGGGCTTTTTGGTATCTTCACCATTGGCTGTGTACTATGTCTCTTGTTCCTGGTATTCTGTGATGCCAAGCACAGAAGAAACTTTGCAAGCTTCTGCAGTATTCACCCTTTTTTCTTGCATTTCCCCCAGCTTCTGGCTGAGTCTGCAATAGAAGCTAGAACTGGGGGATTTCCCACATCAGGACCATTGTCAAGCTCCTTAGCAATGGGACTTATAAGATCCAAAATGGATGTCCCTGAGGTACATAGCCCCACCCCCATTTCTTTTCTGGTATGATTTTTAAGAGGCAACATAAAATACATAGCTTAAATGAAGCAAAACAGAAATTGTATTCTATTTTAAATTTAGAACATTTCATTATACATGTGTATATATGTATGTAAATGTTTATATTATATGTAATTAGATTTTATAGTACAATTAGTTTGCATCAAATGAGGAGGTTGTGTGATTAAGCTTCTCTGTGTCCTCTCGGAACTGGGGAGTGTTTTTTTGCAAATGACTCTGAGTCTATAATTGGAACTTTGTCCTACTATGAAAAGACATGACACAAGATATTTCTTCCCTTATTTGAAGTGGAAGTGGAGAAGATATTGAGAGATAAAGAAGATGGGGAAAGGTGGGTCAGAAGGTGGGAAGAGAGGAGAGAGAAGTCTAGGTACTCAACCACAGTCATGGTACTTAAGAAAGAATAGAAGTTGCCGCCAAGTAAAAATGTCAGATATGGAACCAAGTATAAAAGACTCCTTCAGGAGACATTGTTATAAAACTTGGTCTTAGTTGAGCTTGAGGCTCCTTTGACTGATTGTTCAGTCTTTTCTCTCTGGTAGGAACATAAAGTCACATGCATCTGGGGCTAGCCTGGTTGGTCATCTCACTGCACTAATGAAGCCCAACCCCCACCACCAATGGCTGAGCAGGAGTTAACCCTTGTCTGTGCCACAAAACTTTGCTCAGACTTGATGTAGATGATCCCAAGAAGCCCCATGATGTCCACGTGCATCAAGACTGTAACTAGCATGATGGGATGGAGCATTGGGATCAGGTTTGGATGAATGATCTAAACAAGCTGGAGACCAATCGGTTGAAGGTGATTTGTAACATCTCTACCACATGCATATAACTTTGAGATGTGTCTTTCACTTTCTGTGAGCCATAGCTCCATAATCGAGCAATGAAACTTGATCTTCATCCTTAACACAAAGATTCCAAGGGATCCTCTTTTCTTTCTTTTTTTTTTTCTAACCAAATCTTTAAGAGGTCTTCAGAGCTATACTACTAAGGGACTTCATGAATGTTATGGACTCAGAGCTGCCTTGAAAATGAACCATTAGAAATAATGCAATTCATTTTCCTAAGGGTCCAGCCTTCTTTTGCACAAGAATGCAGGTGGAGACACAATTAAGAAGTTTGGCTTGGCACTATGTCTCAGAAGGCATTGAGTGTCAGACAGAAATTGTGGATGGGTATATTGAAGGTTTCGAGCAAGGTGATGAATTCTGTGAGGGATCCCAGACACAGAAAAAAATCGAAGTTCAATCTCAAAGAAAAATTTAGAATTCATATAGAGAAGTAAAACCTCAAAATGAGTGAAAAGAAAAAGGATCAAAATCTGAGAGAACTTACATCTGATTTCCAAAATAGCATAGCCTACAGGGAGAGTTTTAGAACAAAGAGTAAAATAATTTAAAAAAGAGATCAGGGTGCATGACCTGTAAGAATTATTGAAACTGGGGCTATCCCAGAATATTCATATATGGTTTAGATAAATTATTCCTAATTTCTCTGAAGAGAAGAAACACCTGGAGGATAAATACATGTATGACTTAGTGATCTTTCAATATCAGTTCTAAGCCTATGAGACAGTAACTGGGAGCTTGGGGATAATAGATGCAAACTACTGCATTTAGAGTGAATAAGCAATGAGATCCTGCTGTATAGCACAGGGAACTATATCTAGTCACTAGTGATGGAACATAATGGTAGATAATGTGAGAAAAAGAATGTGTGTGTGTGTGTGTGTGTGTGTGTGTGTGAGAGAGAGAGAGAGAGAGAGACTGGGTCAGTTTGCTATATAGTAAAAAATTGACAGAACACAGTAAACCAACTATAGTGAAAAAATAAAAATCATTAAAAATAAAAAAATAAACATTTGGAGTTCCCATCATGGCGCAGTGGAAACGAATACAACTAGGAACCATGGGGTTGTGGGTTTGATCCCTGGCCTCGCTCAGTGGGTTGGGGATCTGGCGTTGCCATGAGCTGTGGTGCAGGTCGCAGATGCTGCTCGGATCTGGAGTTGCTGTGGCTCTGGCGCAGGCCAGTGGCTACAGCTCCGATTAGACCCCTAGCCTGGGAATCTCTATACACTGTGAGTGCAGCCCTAAAAAGCACAAAAAAATAAAAACTAAACATTTGAAATTTATGAAATTATAAAATTAGTGTTTCTTTTTTTACATGGATAGTTCAATTATTCTCTACATTGTCTTGTGAACTCAGTATTCCTTTTATGAAAAGAAAGAGTTTATCATTTTGCCCTTAAACCTACTTGCAAGGAATTCTGATAATTGGAAAAAAAAAAAAGATTTTATTTTTTTCCTTCCAGACAGGAAAATTCAGATACTATAAAATGAAGAGACAAAAATTCAAGTTACCGGGCTATTACTTTAAGGCCTTACTGATTGAATAGTTTTTTTAAAAATACATACATTTTTGTTGTTTAGTTTTTTTCCATGCTTCAGGTATTCAATCTATTGGCTTAACTATATTTTTTCTTCCATAACAAGAAATTCAGAGGTAAATAGCTCAGAATTGGTATGGGTGGGGGGAAGCATAACGCCGTTAAAGAGGCGTCACCATATTTTCTGTTGTCTGTAAGTACCTAGTTTTTATCCATATAGTACAAACTAGCTAAAAAACATTTAGGCATAATGCCTGTAGTACAAGATGCAAAGGGGGAAATAAAAAGATCATCTTACTATTTCCTTTTATATCAAGGAAAAAATACAGATTTACCCAGGGATGTCATACCACAGCTACAAAGGCATATAAGGAGGTAAGTAATTTTAGTAACAAAAAATCCCTTCATGTATGCATTTATTAATCATTGAGATATAAGAATAAAATGTAGTATTTTATGCTACGTACTATGTCCAAAATAGCACATAACTCTGTGTGTGTGTGTGTGTTTGTGTCTGTGTTTACATGAGGATGGATGAATATAAGAAGGAAAAATTTACTTTCATATATATATATGTATATATATATATATACCAGCATTATGGGGTGAGTGACACGTGGAGATAAGGAGGTAACACGGTAACACACAGGTTGTAGAGACTTCCTAGATGAGCTGCCAGGTAAAGTTAACATGTCTCCTAGGATTTTAGCTGGCTTCCATAATGCCATAAAGAACTGACTAGGGGCAGAAAGGAAGTATGTTCAGCAGTCACTCACTTTGAATATTTGCCTCCTAAATCTGATCTCAGAAAGTTGAACATCCATTATATGATATTGATGAAATCTGCCTTGGGAATTAGTCTCAATCTATTTAAATTTAATATCAGATAAAGACAATATAAAATAAGTCATGTGATGAAATTTGAACTTAGAGGGAGTTTTTGGTCATTTGTTTAATTTTTTGAGCAATTTGATTTAAAAAAATCAGACTATTAGGAGTTCCCGTTGTGGCACAATGGAAATGAATCCAACTGCTAACCATGAGGTTGTGGGTTCAGTCCTTGGCCTTGCTCAGTGGGTTAAGGATCTGGTGTTTCTGTGAGCTGTGGTGTAGGTTGCAGACACAGCTCGGATCCTATGTTGTTGTGGCTGTGGCATAGGCTGGAAGTTGTAGCTTGGATTAAACCCCTAGCCTGAGAACTTTCATATGCCATGGGTGAGGCCCTAAAAAGAAAGAAAAAAAAAATCAGGCTATTAAATGATTTGAACAATGTCAGTGATACTGAGATATAAAAATGAACAAACAAAAATAACAAATCTTCAGGCCTGTAGGGACCCTTCCAGGAAAGAAAATGCTAAATTAGAAGTTCCAAGCAGAAAGTCTACTTTTTAATGAAAGGATTTTTATTTATTTGTGTGATAAGTAGGCTCTAGCCCTTTCATGTTGGGCATCTGGAAAAGAAGAGACACATAGAGGCATGAAAATCACCAGATTAATTTCAGTAAAACTTAACAGTTTTATAAGAAATAGACAGTTTGCAAATATTTTACCATAGCACTGTCTGGGGCTTATGAACCATAGACAGAGGCTTAGATCAAAGCCACAAAACATGCTGAGGTTTAGCCTGTGCTTGAGTTTATCCAGAAACAACGGAAACATGATATCATTTCACATCAGAGAATAAACCAAAGTGGAAACAGCACAATTGCAGTGACGGGTTCAGTCTGTGGTCAGGTCACGCAAGAAAAAGAAAGAGGAAAAAAATAAATCGTTCTGCTACAAAACTTTACTTCTCCTTGTAAAATAAAAAAAAAGTCATCAAATTGTGATCTGCCCATGATCATCAAATTGTGATCTGTAAAATCAGAGAGAGATTATCAGAATAAGAAATCTCTGCCGCAATGAGTCATTGTTTTTTTCTTTCTCTTTCCTTCCCGAATCCCACTGTTTCATATGACAGTGTCAAGTTTCATATCAGGCCAGTGTGCAGTGGTTAAACATGTGAAGTCTGCTAGAAGGAAAGCAATATCCTCCCTAGTCTTTCCAGATAACTATATAAAAATGAAAGAATCATTTTGATAAGCATTATTTTTCTCCCTCCCAACCAAAGAGGCAAAATCATTCCTCTTATACTTCGAATGAATAACAATTAGATTAGTTTGTACATTTTTAAATGTTCATAGAGATTTTCACATTACTCTAAGCAAGTATATTCAATATTCACTGAAATCAAGTATCTATTTATTAATGAAACATATTTACATATTCTTGATTCCTTCATAACCAAAATGAACAAAGACAATTTCTTGTATTTGATAGTTTTTTTACACTGTTTTTCTGTTTTAACATCCATTATTCTACTTACCACTCATCATCACTTTCTCAACTAAATAAGCAGAGATCTACCATCTTTCCTTTAAGGAAAAATGCATGAAGAAGTATATTTCCCATAGTAGCACATGAAACCAATATTGGTGTGGGAACTGGAGGATTATCTTTTTTTCCCCAGACCCAGAAAACAGTTGAGGAAAAATTGTAAATATATCTCTAACATGCTCTTGCCAGGTAAATATGGTTTATCTGGAGTTGTTTATTTGGCTGTTCTATTAAACTACCCATCACTTCCTAGAACTTTTCTTTTTTTTTTATTTAATTGTACAAAGTGCCTCAGTGGGAGTTCCCATTATGGTGTAGTGGAAACAAATCCAACTAGTATCCATGAGGATAAAGATTCCATTCCCAGTCTCCATCAGTGGGTTAAGGATTCAGCATTGCCGTGAGCTGTGGTGTAGTTCGCAGATTTGGCTTATATCCTGAGTTGCTGTGTCTGTGGTGTAGGCCAGCAATTGCAGCTCCCATTCGACCTCTAGCCTGGGAAATTCCATATGCCACAGGTGAAGCCCTAAAAAAAAAGCAAACGAAAAGGAAAAACAAAGCTGCTTCAATAGTTTCTATCCATCCAAATCAAGTGTGTAAATGTTTACAAGTTCACTGAGAATATCTCTGTCCCTCTGTAGTTATTCGTTACAACATGCAAATCAGTGATCAAGCAATGCTAAGAATTGCATTTTTATTTTTAGAGCAGAATTATTTTACTTTAAAATAATGAATTCTAGAGAAAGCAATGAATCACCAACTGCAGAACATCAGGAATAACTGGAGTACTGCCAAAGACCTTCAAGCTGTATTGACCCAAAATTCAAATTTAATTTGATTAAAAAAAAAATACTCACAAGTTGGAAGTCTCCTTAAAAATGTAAAATCTAGAAGTAATTCTGAAGCACTCTAGGGACAAATTGGGAAGAGTTTGTTAAAATAATCTGAATAAAAAATTGAACTGTCAGCATGCTTTGCACTCACTCTCTCCTGCTTGTTTATCAGTTACTCCAACATGTTCCCATTCTGTGAATGGCTGGCTCTCTGTTGACTGTTTACTCCACCTACAGACTTGTCTGTCTAAACACCACCTGGACATCAAGAAAAGGGCTTCTTTCACTTACCAAAAGCAATGGCACAATATATCCAACATATTTTCAGAACAATTTTTAGTGCAACAATTCATATGTGTTTTTTTAAGGTAATAAAATTTTTTTAATTAAGGAAATGTAATTAAGCCAATTTTTATTGTGGGAAATACCCTAGAAGATAATATGTTTTATTATGGATATTCTTTATATAAAACTGAAGCATAAAATTATCACTAGTAGCAAAGATAACTTACTAGAAGCCATATAACTCACTATGGCAAAATAGGGTTCAAACTCAGGATTTAGAGACATAGACCCACTACTCATGACAATATTCTATTAATGATACCCTATTATAATATTATACCATCACTCATGATAGATCAAGTTAATAATTATTTACAAGTTAGACAAGTACAGATCTAATTTTTTATTGTTATGTTTAGCATTTCTCTGATCATTAACTTACTAAATTGGAAACTGGGAGATATTAGATCTCTATTCTAATTTAGAACTGAGGAATTTTGACTTTAAACTCTTTGTGCTTCACTTTCATTGTGTGTATAATGGGATTTTTAGAATAAATATTGTACAAAGTCCCTTTTGCCCCCTAATGCCAACTCTTCATTCTGTAGAATTTGCCCATTTATTTCAGTAGCCACTTTATCCTTAAAGTATCAAAATTGAACTAGGATAAAGACGGTAGTGGGGAGAAAAAGACACAGAATATTCCTCTCTCCAAAGTTTGTCACATTTTTGAAATAAATCTGGAAAAAAATATATATATACACATACGCACTCGTATACACATATGCACACTCATATACACACATACACACATATATACACATATACACATTCTCTTACTTTTTAATGCTATGTATTTATAGTCTTTTATATATATGGATATACACATACACACATACACATATATATATACGTATAGTCTCATATACAGATTAAATTCTGTATAAAAGCTGTGGATCTTGGAACTTGAAGAATGATTCATATTTAGATAAGTGGAGTGGATGAAGCAAGAATTCCACATAGAGGACACATCATCGGAACAAGCACAGATGCAGGAATGAGAACCATGTGTTTAGGGGCAAAATTAGGAAAGCTGGAAGTACTGAAAAAATGTTTTCGTTCTGGCTTATCTTGAGAAATACCCCAGGATAGATAAACCAAGTTTGAGTTGTAGAGTGTCTTAAATGTTAGTCATAAGTGATCAATTGCCACATAAAAAGTACCACAAATGTAGTGACTCAAAACAACACATATTTGTTATCTCAGTTTCTATAACTCAGGAGTCCAGGCATGGCTTAGCTGGATTCTCTGCTCAGCATCATACAAGGCTGAAATAAGGCTGAAGTCAAGTTCCAAAACTGGAACTGCTTCTTATCTGAGATTTGGGGTCCTCTTTTAAGCTCATTCATGTTATTGACAGAATTTGTTACTTTGTGTTTGTGTGATTGAGTCCTCAGTTTCTTGCTAGCTGTCAGTCACGGTTCTCTCTTAGCAGCCAGAAGCCTTCCATTCCCAAACATTCTAACAGCAAGGGAGTGTGCTGCTTCTTAATGGTCACGGGTAGAGCGTCTTCCTCACCCTGATTTTTTTTTTTTTTATTGGTTGCACATGCAGCATATGGAAGTTCCCAGGCTAGGTGTTGAGTAGGAGCTGCAGCTGAGGTCTATGCCACAGCCATACCAACACTGGACCTGAGCCACACTATGACCTATGCTACAGCTTGCAGCAAATGCGAGATCCTAACCCACTGAGGGAGGCCAGGGATAGAACGCACATCCTCACAGAGGCAACATCATGTTTTTAACCTGCTGAGCCACAATGGGAACTCTCTTCACTGTTTTTTATTAGGCTCACTTGAGTTCCAGGCCCATTCAAGATAATCGCTTCCTTTGGATTAACTCAAATTCAATAGATTAGTAACACAATCATGGGAATGATTGATGGCCCACTATGTTCACTGGTCCTGCTCACATTGAGAAAAGGGAATCATACAGGACATGTAAACTACAGGGTGGGAATCTGGAGGCTCTTTTTAAAATATGCTTACCACAGCTGGACACTGGGAATGTTACGACAGAATATCATTAAAATTTTATTACTGAGTGAGATTATTTTGTTTTACAAATCAAGCACAGTGATGCATTTTACTACCATATAGTGTTTGAGACTGATGCTGAATGGTATGCCTCTGCCTCTCAGATACTTCCACAGAGCTTGAGGTACTCATTCTCCCAAATGCTGGTAGTGTTGCCCCCTGATGGATCTATAGCTGAATGTGTCCCTAGGAATTGCCCTCTGCCAAAGGGAGCTACCTCACCTAACATTACACACCATCCTCAGGGAGGGCTATATCTGATGACTAATCTAAATAGGATGTACAAGTTTTCTTTAATTTGGGACATTTCTGAAAAGAGATTACAACTACAGGGTTCCATATGGGAGCATTTTAAGTCTTTGTTGCAACTACATTGCACTGCAATTTCTCCCTCTGCCCAATCCTACTTCCTTTACAAGTGTTGGTACTGAAAATTCCCAAGACAGAGTCTATTTCCTCAGGAAACTGACCTATGACAGTTAATACAGGGTGTGGTCCTAAAAGGCAAACTCTAAGGTGATATTTTGAAGCAAGTAAACTTTTGGCAAATTGACGGTTAAGACCAATCAGTGCTGATGGGCAGAATACCAAGGGCCTGGGATGCAGCAAAAATGAAGTTGATAAAAGTGATGAAAAGGATCAGGTACCATTGGAAGGGAACACACTGCTAGATGCAATACCATATATTCTCAAGGGTTTGGATAATGTAGTAATTATAAGGACTGTGGAATCTGATAGCTGTTGCTTGAGTATGTGGATAGATTAGGAAAAGAAAAACAAAAGAAAACAATAGTTGTAAAAAACAATTAATCAACAATTTAAGACAAACTATGAAAACCAGAGAGCCTTGACACAATGTAAGGAGACTCTTTGATCATCACAATCCAGTTTTATAGGATTTCCATCCCACATCCCCACTGCACAAATTGCTTTTTTTAAAATATAATATCCTACCACCTTCCAAAAAGGAAATATTTGAGAACTCATTAAAACACCTTGCAAAAAAAAAAAAAAAGGAGAGAGAGAGACTCTTATTTGCTTCATCTAAAGGGAAGGAAAAAACTAAGGAAAGATTCAGGATATAAAGAAGAGGCTGGCTCCAGAAAAGGTGGAATTCTCAAATTGAGAAATCCATTACACAATGTCAGGGCTATGATTGGGAAGAAATGGAGTGGGATACATGAGTAAATGCATTAAAATCTTGAATACTAAGATCGCCTTAAACCCTCTGAGGCCATAGAAAAGGCCCAATCTTTTTTTTTTTTTTTTTTACAGCACAACTGTGGCATATAGAACTTCCCAGGTTAGAGATTGAACTGGAGCTGTAGCTACAGGATTATGCCATAGCCAGGGCAATGTCAGATCTGTGCTGCATCTGCAACCTACGCCACAGCTTGTGGCAATGCTAGATCCTTAACCCACTGAGCGAGGGCAGGGGTCGAACCTATCCTCACAGACACTGTGTCGGGTTCATAACCTGCTGAGAAATTTTCACAGTTGCTTTTGAACTCTGGTTTGTCCTAGATAAGATTTTATATTATTTTTAGACTGGTTTCTTGCACCACACTGACAGTATGTATTAGAACTCCCCTCACTGCATTTTTTTTCATTTATTTTTATTTTTTTTTATTTCCACAATACATTATTTTTTCTTTTCTATTGTACAGCATGATAACCCAGTTACACATACATGTATACATTCTTTTTTCTCACATTATCATGCTCCATCATAAGTGACTAGACGTAGTGCCCTCACTGCATTTTTAAGCCTGGAATTTGATTACTTGATGATGATTTTTCTCCCATCCAAGACCCTGTACAGACAAAAATTTCAAACAGTTTACCTGGATCAGTGAAAAGTGAAGGATAGATAATCAGGAGACTGAGTTCAGCTACTCCAATAAAATTACATAATCCTTTGTCTAGAGCTATAATTAAGCGAGTTTTCAGAATTAGAGCCCACTGACTGAAGAAAACAAATCCTCAGAAATAAGGACTCTGCAACACTGTATAAAGTGTATATGATAATGATGATATATACCAAACTTTCTTCCAAAGGATCTATGGACTATTATTTGAGTAATTGTATACTGAGGAAAAAAAATTAACTTGTGAAGACACAAGACTTCATCATAGACCCTCTGTTAAAGTGACAGTGTTTGAGGCCTAGTGATAAATGAATTCCTGGCTAAAGTTTAACTTGCAATGCGTCAGTTGGGTTCTTGGTCATTCCCCTGGTATATAAATTTATAACTTTAATTAATGTATGTATTATTAAGCAAAACTCCAAAATTCATTCTTTGGTCCATAGAGTCAGAGACATTGCAGTGTGATAATTAAAGTAGAAACCATTGAAACTATATCCTCTCCTTCTCCAGACAAGAGAGTAAATCAAAAACAATAAAAACTGAATTCCAGGAGAATGGAGAGTGGGAATGGGAGTAAATATTTCTATTAGTAAAGATCTGAAGGATGCAGAATCAATGGTCCCATCAAAACTCTATTTAATGCAAAAGTCTGATTCTCACCGCTGGTAGATGAGTGTTCCAAAACAAATTCAACCCATCAGTAGTCTCAATTGCAGCTCTTCTGCCAGAACAGATTAACTGGGTCTCAGATAAATGATATGTGATTTGACCTGGAGAATGGATGTTTTTCCATTCCATTTCCCAGTAAGACCATCATGACAGGAAATCCTCAAAATAAGCATATTGTTGATGATGCATTTAGTCATCCACTTTGTGAAGAAGTGTCTTCTTGTAATAATACATACAGACTTAGAGGCAGTGATGAGTGAATTGGTTTGTTGGTCTGAGACCTAGAGAAAAATTGTAGGATCAAGAACAAGTAAATCTGAGTTTATGGCATGTGGATGGCATTATGGAAGTTGTAATTAACATTCAGGTCATAAGAATGACTTAGAAAGTTTTGTAGACACAGGCATCTTCTGTCTCCAGAAAAATTTGTACAAGAACAGAGTATCATTGTGACAGAGATGGAAGCAATGCATGGTCCAGCAGCCTAGGCTCTCATTCGCTAAGGCTGACAATGTCACTGGCATTGCCCAATGTCAGTCTTCTAGTAGTGGAAGACATCCCAAATTCCCCAAATACATTCTCTGAGAAGGAAAAGTAGCATTCAATGGCAACTTGACTATATTGGACCACTTTTACCGTAGAAGGCATAGCAATCCATCTATAATATAATAGATATATATTCTGGGTATGGTTTTACCTTTCTTGCCTATAAGACTTCAGGACTTAAAATGGGTTTGTTATATTAACAAGGAATTTCTGAGTAACATCGCTTTTGACTGAGGGACTGATTTTACAGAATAGAAGGTACAGTAGTGAGTACATATACTGGGGGTCTAGTGGTCCAGTCACATATTGTATAATTCAAGAACTGCACTCCTGGTAGCATGATGGCCTTTTGACAATGAACCTAAGCTACTAACTTGGAGATGATTTTCCATTAGCATGAAGAGTCATCATCCAAAGCATAATATATACCTTCAATTAATTACCATTATCAGTGATGTGTCACTGACAGGTGTAATACATGGTACCCATAACCGAGGAGTGAGTAAGTGTGGCCCTGCTTACAATTTCTCCCAATGACCCCCAGGAGGAATTTATGCTTCTAGTTCCTACAATTTTTGGCTCTGTGGCTTCAGAAGTCTCGATTCCTTGTTCAGAAGTCCTTCTACCAGGAAAATAGCAAGAGTCCCATTAAATTTTATGCTATCTATGCCATCATTTATTTGATGCTCCTTGTGTTAGAGGTCTTCTGGCAAGGAAAGGAGTCACTATCCTGGTAAGAATAATCCATTCTGATCAACAGGTGGAAATAGGGCTGCTGCTACACAATGGGGCCAGGTGATCCACTGGGGGTACTGCTTGGTAATTCCTCTGCTCAATTCTAATGATAAATAAACAAATGTAGAAGTTATAAACTAGAAAATTATATCAGGCAGAGCCTCAGTCTCCTTGTTAATAAGTGTCTTGCTTTCCCCACTAGAGCAAGCATTTATACCAAAAAATGTGCCAGTTATGACAGGGATTTAAAATGGATAGTAGTAGAAGATAATGATAAAAATTATTTGCTTTGTAAATACCGGCTGCAGTGGAGGAAGCCCTAGTTTTTCCCATCAATCTTACTCATGTACATTTCTTCATGAAACAAAGACCAAACACAATCACTGAGGGGCTGTTTCCAAATGGGAAAAACTTAGATCCCCACATACCTCCATTAGGATGTTCCAAGGCATTGATGTTTCTGGTTGCCAGAAATATTGCCTTCTAACAGCTCCTAGTCAAATCCTTCTCCAGTAATTATTTTCGGCTGAAGGGAGATGCCTCAGTCAAATTAACTGGGATACTCCAAAGCAACTTGCATATAATTACTAAACCAGGAGTAGACATAGCCCACTTTATTCAGTTCAGAGTATCTTTGAAGGTTCATTCCAGCCCCAGAGCTCCCTGCTGGATGACTGAAGCCTGTGTTGCATCACAGTTGAACATCTCCTTCTGCCCAACCCACCTCTCTCACTCATGCAAAGACAGCATTGCCTGCCAAAAACAATCCCCACTGAACCATCTGTATGCAAATACCCATCTCAGAGTCCTTTTCCTAGGGAACTTGTCCTGTGACATTATCACATCTTAATTATTTTGCATATATTTAAAACGTGTTAATTTGACTCTCACCTCCCAGTGCCACACTTCCAAAGTGGTCTTTCCTTGGGCGATTCTTTGATTCTTGTAATTGCTGTAAGTCCCTTGTCCCCTGGACTCTAGGCCCTTTCTTCCCAGGATTCTGGAGAAATGGAGTCTTTTCCAAACAGGCTCTTTCACATGGAAAAGGCTGCTGTACTGCTTATATTGTTTCTTGTTTGTGAAAGCTCAAGAGATCTTTACTAAGTTATAGCTCAAACTGCCCAAATTCAGCAGCATCTCCTGCATTCACCCTCTTTTATTTCTCTGATTTGAAGCCCAGTTTGGGATTGTTTACTCCAGATATTCCATTCTGGGTAATCCATCCTTTAATAATTCTCAAGTTTCCATTTTTACCCAACCTCCCACATTTTTGCTGAAAGTATCTGTACTCTCTTCTGACTTTATGCAAGGAGAGCAGCTTGGTGGTTTCAATGCCAGGAATATCTTAAACACACGTTTTTAGAGATTTATGTAGGACAAATACAGTTTTAAATTGTGCCTTTGTTAAGCAAAGTCCCACATGGACTGACTTGAAAATATTTAAAAATAGTTTTTGTTACCTCAGTTAAAACTGATCAAATATTTCTCTGAGTCAACCCTCAGACCATAATTATATTTGAGGAAAAATATAATTTTGTATATATGATAGCAATAAAACCAAGAAAAATGATGAGTAGACAGATGAAAGGGTTTATGAGCAAAACACATGCTTATTAATACATTGTATATATAACTGCACTGTGCTAGACACTGGGCAGGTCATAAAAAAGTATACTTTATAGTTGCTGTTAGTAAGCACCTAAAAGCTAGATGGAAAGGCAAAAGATGTCACATAAGATAACATTAAATCTAAGGATTTAACAGTATCCAAGTAGAAGTGGATAAAAACAATAAGAACATGAGGGGAGACTTACTAGTGAGAAAGAAAGAATCTGTTCTTGTATAAAATGGAGTATCAGAAGAGTGTAGATTCATGGAAACAAAAATTCAAATTGTCAAGCGGAAGAAAGATAAGGGCAGTCCATCTAAGCTTTATGCATCACTTTCTAGTCTGTCTACCATGTTCAACGAAGCAAAATTGAACAGATCCTCTGTCAGCAGCCATTTACAGTTCAGCACATTTGAGTTGCCTGAGTACTCATATTTTCTAAGACTGTTAGCCAGTTTTGGCTTTGGTTTGAATTCTTCTTTGGGAAAATTTCAAACCAAAGAGAAAACACATAGTTTTTTGGCTTACCAGTAAGGCAACCCAGATTATACTTTGTGGGACTCTCAGTTCTCCAGCCATGCTCAGCGCAAAGGCTTCTGGCAGACACAGACCCATTTTGAAAGCCACGCCAATGGCCACTATTGCAGGGGTAAGCCCTTCAAAAGACCAATATTCCTGTTTTCAATTATGTAGGTCTTGTTATGATTTATTTAGTTCTGGATATCAAATCCTGGAAAGATTGAATCTTACTTTCATTAAAGATATCATATGGAGCAAAGAAGCAGCTCAACATTACAGGACATTTATTGGCCAGACCAAATGAAATTATTCTAAAAAAAAAGTATCCAGATAATATTTGTTATTAAGTCATTTGATGATATATAAAAGAGTAAAAGAAATACAAGGTTAAGCCCTTTTATATTAATTTCCTTAATGCTTTGTTTTTATTACCTAAGAATTGTTTTGAAGCATAAGAATTGACATTGCTGTAACAGTACCTTGACATACATTGGGCATTGTTATAATAATAGCTATCACTTATTTAGTTCCTATCTAATTTAGATGCTTTATGTATTCATTTTCATTTTATACTTAACTCTGTCATTAAATATTGTTTATATTTTATAGGCAAGGAGACTGAAGCTTAAAGATACTAAGTGTTTTTCCAAGGTCACAAAGTTTTTTTTAAGGTCATAATAAGTGTTTGAGGTATTTAATGAGTATGATGGATTATGTCAATGCTTGCAAAATTTGGTTTCCGTCCTTGTAGTTTCCCACTATATTCCTTTCCTGATGAACCCAGGAAAAGGCATGTCCTTGTTTTGGCCAATGAAATAATGTATGTTCACTTCTAAGCAAAAGTGGTGTGTGCCACTGCCAAGCAGAAGTGTTAAGAGTCAGCAAATTGCTCATCATGACTTTTTCCTTTTTTACCACACACTCAGTAATGCTCCAGTTAGAGACAGCTCCTTTAGCCTGGAGTAGATCCATCTTGGGGTAAACAGAAGCAACATTTTGTAATGGGCATGAAATGTGAGTGAAAAAACTGTTGTTCACTTCTGGCAATTGGGGGTCACTTGTTGACACAGTATTTCCTAGCCTGGATTGATTTAATAGAATTGACAAATAGAAGTCACTTCGACTTGATTCAACACCTTTTCCATGATTGTTGCAAATATAATGTGTTATGTTTACACTTTCACGTTTCTCTCCATCAAAAAAAATTGCTCTATTCAAAGTATTTATGTGGCATCTGCTGTGAATGAATGAGATTATATTCATTTGCCTTCATTGGTTTTGTTTTTTGTTTGTTTGTGTTTGTTTTTTTAGGGCAGCACCTGCAGCATATGGAGGTTCCCAGGCTAGGAGTCCAATCGAAGCTGTAGCTGCTGGCCTATGCCACAGCCACAGCAATATGGGATCCAAGCTGAGTCTATACCACAGCTCATGGCAATGCCAGGTCTTTAACCCACTGAATGAGGCCAAGGAGCAAACCTGCGTCCTCATGGATACTAGTCAGATTCATTTCTGCTGAGCCACAACAGGAGCTCTGCCTTCATTGTTTTTGCTTTTGCACATTTTAAATTTTTTTAAAAAATTGTGTTGAAGTATAGTTGATTTACAATGCTGTATTAATTTCTGCTGTAAGGAAATGTGATTCAGTTATATATATATATATATATATATATATATATATATATATACACACACACACATATCCAGTCTCATATGGATTATCATAGAAAATTGACTAGATTTCCCTGTGCTAGATTGCAGGTCCCTATGGACCATCCATTCCATATATCATAGCTGCCATGACATCCCATCCTCCCAAACCCTCCCTACCCTGAAACTTCCCCTTTGGTAGCAATAGTTTTGTTTTTGAAGTCTGTAAGTCTGTTTCTGTTTTTAAATAAATTCATTTGCATCATTTTTTCAGATTCCACATATAACTAATATCATATAATATTCATCTTTCTCTTACTGATAATCACTTACTATGATAATCACTGGTCCCATCCATGTTGCTGCAAGTGGCATTATTTAATTTTTTATGGCTGAGTAATATTCCATTTTACATATGCACCACAATTTTTTATCTATTCATCTGTTGATGGACATTTAGGTTGTTTCCATGTCTTGGCTACTATAAATAGTTCTGCAATGAACAGTCTGCAATGAATATCTTTTCTTTTTTTTTTCTTTTTACTTTTTGGCTGTACCCATAGCATATGAAAGTTCTTGAGCCAGGGATTGATTCTAAGCTACAGCTGCAACCTATGCTGCAGGTGCGGCAATGCCTGGCCCTTAACCCACTACACTAGGCCAGGGATCAAACTTGCACCTCCACATTGACCCAAGCCACTGTATCGGATTTGCAACACACTGTGCAACAGCAGAAATTCCTATCTTTTTGAAGTATGGTTTTCTCCGGGTATATGCCCAGGTGTGGGACTGCTTGATCATATGGTAGTAATATTTTTACTTTTCTAAATAAACTCCATACTGTTTTCCATAGTGGTTGTACTAATTTACATTCCCACCAACAGTGTAAGAGGGTTCCCTTTTCTCCACACTCTCTGTAGCATTTATTGTTTATAGACTTTTTGATGAGGACCATTCTGACTGGTGTTAGGTGATACCTCATCGTAGTTTTGATTTGGATTTTTCTAATAATTAGTGATGTTGAACATCCTTTCATGTGCATTTTAGCCATCTCTATTTCTTCAGACCATACTACAAAGCTACAGTCATCAAGACAGTATGGTATGGAAACAAAAAACAGAAGTATAGATCAATGGAACTGGATAGAAAGCCCAGAAATAAACCCATGCACCTATGGTCAATTAATCTTTGATGAAGGAGGCAAGAATATACAATGGAAAAAAGATAGCTTCTTCAATTAAGCAGTGCTGGGAAAGCTGTATGGCTACATGTAAAAGAATGAAATTAGAACACTAACACCATAAACAAAAATAAACTTAAAAAGGATAAAGATCTAAATTTAATTCTGGATACCATAAAACCCGTAGAAGAAAATGTAAGCAGAACACACTTTGACATAAACTGGAGCAATATCTTTTTGATATACCTCCTAGAATAATGACAATAAAAACAAAAATAAATGAATGGGATTTAATTAAACCTAAAAGCTTTTGCACAGCAAAGGAGACCATAAACAAAATGAAAAGACAACCCACAGAAGGGAAGAAAATATTTCTGAAGAAGCGACCAACAAGTGATTAATCTCCAAAATACAAGAACAACACATGAACTCAATATCAAAAAAACAAACAAACCAATTAAAAAACTGGGCAGAAAATCTGAATAGACACTTGTTTTTGCACTTTTAACCTGTGACTGCACAATAGTATATGTATATATCTTTTCTTCTGTGTAACCTTAAGTATATTATATACGCCATACTATTTTTTCATCTCCCAAAGTTACTTTATTTACACTTGGCAGACACTAACCCTTAAAATGAAATAAACAGGTTCTTTGGAATACCATTGTAAAATATCATTTTGTAACATTTCTACAACTTAAATAATCTAATATTTTATTGAGTTTATGTAAAATTAATTCTCACATATTTCTAGTTTATCACCACTTCTGTATGATGCACATTTCTCTTATTTTTTTTAGATTTAATCATCTTTTCTTCTATTGCTTAGGTCTAGAGAAAAACTGGCATGTCTAAAGTTAATTTCCTCTTTTATCTTTATTTTGCTTTGTAAATATTTGAGTGTTATGTTAATTAATTTAAAATATTCCCTAGAAAACATTTAAGTCATGTTTAAAATAAACTTTTAAATTCAGAGATCATTTTAGATTTGGAGGAAAATCACAAAGATAGTGCAGTGAGTTCCCATGTACTGCACACATATACCTCTCTTATTCACTTGTCTTGATTAGTGCATTTGTTACAGTTAATGACTAATATTGATGTATTATTGTTAACTAAATTCCACAAATTATTCAGATTTCCTTAGTTTTTACCTAATGTCCTCTTTCTGTTTCTGAATCCCATCCAGATTCTATTGAGTAGTCACATCTCCTTAGGTTCCTCTTGGCTGTGTCAACTTCTCATGTTTTCCTAGGTTTTTTGCTTTTGTTTTTGCTTATTTTTGGCCATGCCTGTGGCATGCGGAAGTTCCCAGGCCAGAGATAAAACATGCACGCACCACAGCAGCAACCCAAGCTGCAGCAGTGACAACACCAGAACCTAACTTGCTATGCCACAGGGAATTCCACGTTGGCTTAGTTTTTGATGACCATGAGAGTTTTGAGTCATCGTAGTTAGCTATTTTGTAGAACAGCCCTCTATTCTGACTTGTCTGATGATTTTTCCTTGTGAGTAGATGTGGCCGTGGTTTATGAGAGGACGTTCTCAGAGGTAAAGTGCCATTCTCATTGCATTGTTTCTAGGGTGCATAATATCAACATGGTTGATTACTTTTGATGTGAACACTGATTCCCTGTCAGAGGTAGTGTCTCTCAGGTTTTTCCACTGCAAAGTTAACTTTTCCCAACTTCTGATGCTCTACTATTTTCCATTTTTTTTCCCCTGTGTTATGCTTTTCTCTAAACAGTCCACACTAAAGGAGTGGGGAGTTTTGCTTCACCTCCTTGAGGGGAAAGTATCTGCACAAATTATTTGGAATTCTTCTGTATGCCATATTTATCTTTTCTCCACAATTTATTAATTTATTCAATCACTTGCTTATATCAAGATAAACTCATGGATATTTATTTGTAACTTTGGATGGTAATCCAATTCTACTTTATTTTGGTGCTCAAATTTTTCCATCTTTGGCCATTGGAAGTTCTTTCAGTTGACTCCTGTATCCCTCTGATGCAATCCATCAGTGTGTTTTCCTTTTCTTGCTTTTCTTTTTAACTGTTTCCTTATTTTCAGATACTACAAGATGCTCCAAACTCATTGGGGGTATTTTTTACACAAATTATAGAATCAACCAACATTTCAAGGAGGAGCCCTGGTTTCTTTTATTGAAAAATGGTATTTGAAACCAAGATCTAAGTAACACATGTGCTCATTGCTACTAGGATGTCACTGCTTCTAGAGCCTCTGAGCTGACAAAGCAAGGAATAATATATTTGTATTCTAATTGGTATATACATGCTTATCTATAAATATATCTATATGTAACTATTTATATCTATATTAAGTTAAAAATGGGTCTTTGCTGGTGTATCCAAATCTAATCCATTTCCACATAGATCACTGTGTGGGCTTCTTCCCTTGCTTATCTGTAAACTTCCATTCCAATAGTGAGAAACCTGGTTACCATCACTGGCCATAGATTTACTTAATTGTTTAATTCCAACATGCATATATAGTGGTATTAGAATTATTTACTCACATCCCCATGTGAAATAACTATAAGACCTAGTGCATATTGCTTATGCACAATTCACTTTGCCTTGAAGACCCACTCATTTCCAAGATGACTTAGGTCAGCACATTTACTTCCTCCCTTTTCTGTGAACCTGTTTCATACATTCTTACAGTTAGATTGTTTTTGCTATGTTCCACATTTCATTCTAGGATCTCCCAATATCCTAAGTGACTTAAAATTTTTCATGCATTAAAGTTCTGCATTGTGCTGCACAGTGTCATTTATCCACCATTATAGTATCATACAAAATACTTTCACTGCCTTAAATTTTTTTTCTATGCTTCATCTATTAAATTCTCTCTCCTTACCTAAACCCTTGGCAAATACTGACCTTTTTTTACCTTGACTGTAGTTTTGCTTTTTCCACAATACATAGTTTTGGAATCATACAGTACATAGCCTTTTCAGAGTGACTTCTTTGAGGTAGAAATATGTGTTTAAGGGGTTCTCACTGTGGTGCAGTGGATTATTGATCCATCTTGTCTCTGTAGCATTGTCAATTAGATGCCCTTCCTAGCACACTGGGTTAAGGATCTGGTGTTGCAGCAGCTGTGGCATAGGTCACAGATGTGGCTCAGATTCGATTCCTGGCCTATGAACTTCTATGTGATGTGGGTGTGGCCAAGGATGGGAAACAAGGTGTTTAAAATTCATCCACATCTTTTTGTGGTCTGATAGCTCATTTCTTTTTTCCTTTAATAGTATTTTATGGATGTACATTGTACAAATGTACCACAGTTTATACATTCACCTCTTGAAGGACATCTTGGTTGCTGTCTGCGGCAATCATGAATAAAGTTGATTTAAGCATTTACATACAGGTTTTTGTGTAAATTAGTTGGATAAACACCTATGAGAGTTATCATTGAATCAAATGGTAGGACCATGTTTAGTTTTGTAGGAAGCTGCCACACTGTGCCATTTTCCATTATCATCAGCAATGAATGAGAGTTTCTATTGTGCTACATCCTTGCCTGCAATCAGTACTGTATTGTATTATTGTATTGCATTGTATTGTATTGTTTTGTATTGTATTGTATTTTTATGGGCACACCCACAGCATATAGAAGTTTCCTGGGCCAGGGATTGAATCTAAGCCACAGCTGCAACCTATGCTGCAGTTGCAGCAATGCCAGATCCTTTAACCCACTGTACCCGGCTGGGCTTCAAACACGAGTGACCATGGTGACCCTAACTGCTGCAGTCAGATTTTTTTTTTTTTTAAATGGCTGCACCTGCCATGCCATTGGAAGTTCCCAGGCTAGGGGTTAAATCCCAGCCACAACTGCAGCAATACTGGATCCTTTAACCCACTGCATCTGGCCAGGGAGAGAATCCAGACCTCTACCAGTGACCCAAGCCACTGCAATCAGATTATTAACCCACTGCACCACAGCAGAAACTTTCAGCTTGCAAATTTTTGACTATTCATATCAAAAACTCAATAGTCCATGTTGCACTTTCACATGTATAGGAATAAAGGGTTATGACATCATAATGAGAAATTTCTCTACCACTTTATGTACTCTGTGAAAAACCTAAGCTAGAACATTTGATAGTAAATAATCCTTCTATCACAGCACTAATAGATGATTTCTGCTCTACTGAAATAGCTCAATGGAAGACACTGAATAAAATTTTCTGTATAGTACCATATTAGAGATAAATTAATAGGGAACAGAAAAAAAGCATTATTTATATGAGTAAGCTAACTTTAAAAAATATCTTGTAGAGCAAATGAACATTATGTAGTACTAAAGTATACAGTAAAATTAAGAAATAGAAACTTACTTTGTGAATTTATTTTCACAAAATCTTGATATAAAAACAAACATGCTTAATGAATATATGCATAATCATTAGATTTTAAAATTTGAAGTTCTTACAGAAGCTTAAATATAGTGGATATGTTTGCCTTTCATACAAAATCTGTCTGCAATATATCTATAAATAAATAGAAGTAACATTTTTCTATATCCATAATTGCCTTGGCTCTAATTCATATTAATTTACAACTATTATGAAATATTATGTCAAATAATAAAGTCAAGAATAATGTTAGTAAAATATATGAATAAGTATGTACTTTAAAATGAGAAAAATTGTTTCTATATGGTGACCTGTATTCTATACAAAAGTCTTCCATATTTTGGGTTAAAATTTATTTAGGCAGGACAGAGATATTTAGATGCAAACCAGCTTGACTGAATGTATAACTGATTTTGTTTGAACTTTCTTTTGTTCAAACCTCCCTAAGGGAAAGAATAAGGCAGCATGAATTGCTGTTCAACACCATCTACTTTAGAATCACATTCTGTAGTTTACTAATAATCTTGCTATATTATGCTGATCTGCAATTTTTTGGGGACGTATTTTTATCCCAAGTAGTTGGCAGAGTTTCTAGAGCAACTGCTTTATTCTGGGAAATCTGGCTGCCATGATTAGTGGTTTGACTACAGTATTTCCATACAAGTAAGTACCCACTGATGCATTTGTGGTTTCACATATACCAAGAAATATTCTGTGATGAGTGCCAAATGGAAAAGATTGTTCACCTCACAATAATCTTTCTGGCCACATAGACATACCACAATCTGTATCAGTAGTCTTGAAATTTTGGCAGTCCTAAATATACATTATTCTTGTCAATATAGATTCATTATTCAGACCATTTTCTTTTGATATATTAGCCTTTAGGAAATGAGAAAAAAAGAAGTATGTCTCTATTTTTTCCAAATTTTTTATTAAATAACACAAGCTACTTTAATAATTGACTTAGACCAAATTCAGAACCACATTTCTAGAAGCTTCTCTTTCTTTCTTTCTTTTTTTTTGAGAGAAAGATTTATCTTGCTGAAAAGAGCATAGTCAGAGCGGAGGTGCAGCCAGGGCACAGAAATTTCATTTCTCCCTTCAAAATATGTACAGTTAGGGCACATAAAAGAATCAGTGAAGCACAATAACTTATTTTTTCTTTCCATCTATACCCACCCAGGAGAGTAGACTTCAGTCAGCACAAAAGGCATCAGAGAAGACTTTTAACATAAGGCATCTGTCTTAAGTATTAAAAATGTGACTTCAGTTTTTTTCTTAAATACCATCACAGCTGACCTTTTGAAACAGAGCTGAAGTTTCTCTCTACTTGAAATTGCTCATTCTCATGAAGAACAATAACCAATTAATGCATTTATTTTAATCTCACTTGGCCTTTTTGAGAGCAAGCACATTCCAAAATAGCTCTCTGTGTTCTTTAAATCCTAGCTACACTGTTTCATTATACATCTGAAAAAATGAATTCACTATGGTAATTTTCTTGATAATTGCTAGAGGAAAAAATGAGTGGTATTATATGCAAGTTAATATTAAATATTATATGATGTAAAAACACTGTTGAAGTCTCTAACATATAAAATTCAAACTGATAAAACATAGTCTTCCTTTTACTTTTCCATTTAATTTTTTCGTTGGTTGTTAAACAATTTTCATGCATTGCTTTTGGGGACATTTTTGTACAATTTTCCCTTGACCTTCTAATTTTGAGTTGGGGAACAGTACGGGAAACAATCTGGTTTTGATGGAATCCCAAAATTTTAAGTGTGTGTGTTCTAAATAAACTCAACTAGGTCATATGACTCATGGGCTTTCCATGGTCTGACTTTATTTTATGTCTACAAACTTTCTAATTAATTTTTTTTGATTATATATATGTTCTTAATTATTTTTTTAAAAAAATTGAATGGTTCGCTAAGAATGAGGTACTGCTTTAGGGTTTTTTGGCAAGATATCTTCTAAAGGTTTGTACAGATCTGATCAATTTGCATAGCAAAAATAAATACTTAGCCCCTTGTGGTTTTCAAAGACAGCTGTTTTCTCTAGTTTCAGTTCTATGATTAAGCCTTAAGGAAGGGATACAGAGTGATGAGAAATGCAATTGCTGCCTTTGGAAGATATAACAGGCATGCTGGGGATTTTTATGTTCTGTTTTTCTTTTCTTTATAAGTACAGCAATAAGAAAAATGCTACCAAAAAAACTGATAACAAAGGATTAAACACAACATATGTCAAAGGAAAGTTTTATCTGAATACATTTCAAGAAAATATTCTAATATTCACATTCTCACATATGCAGCTTCATTATAAAACCTAAGCACATACAAGTAGGTGTCTATAAAATCCAGAAATATAACAAATTTTTTTGTGAGTCTAAATATTTGACTCCATGTAAATATTTAAGAATATTTATGCTTTGATAGTTTGATCTAGGATTATCTTTTACATTTCAGCATTTTTTTTTTTTGCTGGCATTTTTAAGGTTTAATGTGTACTTGGAAAGATGGGAATTCCTTTGAGACATGCATCATTTATCTTAAAGTTATTCTGAAAATATGAAAAGCCAATAGTACTTTTGAAGGAAGCACAGGTCCCATTTCTGCCCTGTAAATACATGTACTCTGAGGTCTGTGTCCCTGGGATTAGGAAAGGCTGAGAAAGGAAAGAGTTTTTGAATCATGCTTTTGCCTCCCATTCAACTTAGTTATGAAGGGACAGAACTCTACACACGGATTTTAAGATGATAAACAGATACAAAAGCCAAGACAGTTTTGTGGTTTCTGTTGTCTTCTTTTATAGGACCCTGGTCCTCCAGAGGCACTATTTACCTAGGAGCCATTGATTCAATTTTTATTTATAACTAGTATGTGTAAATAAAAGAGGAAATATGTGTTTTCTATGATAGTGTTTTCTAATCTTTGGTTTATTTGGAAGACTTCCTTTTTTATGCCAAGAATAGCTAATGTTCAGGAACTTTATGAACCCCATTACACAACTTTCCCAAAGTCAAAGATCAGTCTAGAGCTATAACTGTAAGTTAACATCAAAGTATGAAGTTTTCAAATAGTTCAGTGGTTGCCTATAGCTCAGACTGAGTTGTTCTAAAGCAAATGCAGTTTATGTAAGTAATCTTCTTAAAAAATTACTTAATTCACGTAACTATGGTTTAGAAATTTTCAAAATCATGTGATTCAAAAAAAGTGATATATATTTTTCTAATGGCCATTGATGGCAGGAAGGCATGAAAGAAATGGCCAGCTTATCTTCAGGCACTTTCCTGTTTAATTCCTTTTATGTAGAAAAGATGAAAACTGGAGGCATTATCAGATAATTAAAAGGAATTAAAGAGGAATTACTATAGAAACAGCTTTTTACATAATTGCATCATACTTATCACTCCCTAGCCTGCAAATGGTCCAAACTGTCTGAAAAATGAAGGGAGAACAGGTCAGGTATCTGTGCTAGTCACTTTGCCAAGTGTGGGTTAGTTGGTATCTTTGAACATTTGTGATACCCACTCACTATCTGTCTCCTCCCACCCCTTGTACTGTCTAGTACAAGTTTGTTTTTTTCTCAGTTGAAGAAGATGCCAAGAGTAAAATAAATGAAGAACTAAATAGCTAAATGAAGCATGTGTTTGTCTATGTACAAGAGAAATTAATATAAACTGAATCTTGGCCAAAATCTGTCTTCATACCCTTTCTACATGTACTTAGCCATTTAATACCAATCAATAAATGATACTAATATTACATTTTGAAAACTATATAGAAAAGCAAAATAATACAAAGCACTGGAAAATAATAACCCTTTCAGTTAGTCTCAGAGTTACATTAATTTTTTTCAACTATTAGTAGATTCAGCCATAAATTTTTTTTTCCTTTCAAAATGTAGCCAAGAAACAAACATCTTTCTTTGCTTTCTTTGCAGGAAAGAACCAGTATCTGGATTATTTCCAGGCCATCCAGACAGCTATTTCAACTGGAACAAGTGACCTTTGGAACAGACTAGAACATAGCAGCTTGGCCAGACAGAGGGGAAGGAGTAGTCAACTGGGAAGGGTCCCAACATGTTCCTATGAAATGTCATTTGAAGTAAGAGGACAATAAAAAGCTAAGGACAAATAAATGAACTTAAAAACATTTAAAGCCAATGAAAACCGTGTGACCACAACATTGGATTCAAGGAAAGACTCAATTTGAGCCTTTCCTATCATTTTTTACTTCATATGTTCAACAAATATAGTTCTCCACCTGCTGAGTACAGGCAATGTCCCTTAATTATACAACATTAATCTTTGAATCTTCACAGCCTCATTGAAGTTCTAATAATCAATTAATAAATAATACTAACATAATTAATATAACATAATCATATAAACAGTAACCAATTGTTTTTCCTCCCTTTACTGAGCCACATTTTCTTAGTCTATGAAGCTATGGTGGTTAATAGATGCTCTTACAGAATGTCAAAATCTTTATGTAGAAAATCATTGTTACATATGAAGACAGTTAAAATACTGATTAAAAAAAAGAGAGAACAAAATGGTTATCTTCTAATATTTACTTCGAAGGCATGTCATTCTTTTCTTTCATAGAGAGCCTAAGAAGGTTTAGTTCACATCATTAGCAAAAAACATGCTTAAGAATCATTCAATCTTTTACTGAATGCTTATAGCACCAAAGAAGATATAAAATTGTAAAGCAAACCTCCTTTAAGATTTTTGGAGAATAAATAGAAGTTTAAAAAAAACTTTATTGAAATATATTTAAAAGATGTTTCTAATACAGTATTTTATTGATTTTTACAAAATATATTAGTAACAATAAGTTGATAAACTACAATTGACAGAGAAAATGCTGTGAGATTTCAGAATGTCCTTGAACAGAAAACCTAATTAGGCCCAGTGTGTACTGGGGAATTCTTCTAAGAAGATAGCTCCTACAGCTTCTAGCTAGATTCTTTTAATGAAAACAGCAACATTTAAAAGGTTAATTCAAGTTCCAAAATGCCTAGAACGATGCTTGCAAACTGGAAAAATTTGGTTCAATGAATTTTGAGTGTGCATCTGAATAAATACCAAAAATGTAGCTTAAGGTAACTATAAGGCATAGTTTTAGCATAGTTTTGGTTATACAGTTGTGATGGTACTTACTGTTAGCTCACACAGAATCCAATGTTGGTGATATAGAAATAAGAAAATCAGATCTTTCAGTTTATCCTGTAGTGTCAGAAAAATTTGAAGTGAACTTTTAAACTCAGTTCCTTCTTCAGTATGTATATTATTTAACTGTGATTTTGGAAGTTGTATGTCTTAGGATTCATGAACTAGAGTGGAAAGAAATGAATTCAGAGAAAGATAATGGCTTTTGCTATTTAAATAATATCCAGTTTCATAAAATTTCACTTGAAAGTAAGGAAATAGAAGATACAAATTATTTTAGGAGGCAGTCTCCTCACTACTGTAAGGAATCCTACTTTAGATGAATTCCAGAGAAAATATGTTTTGAGGGAGAGAATTCTAGAAGTGGGTTATATTTGGACCTTAATAACATGAGATCAAGACATGTAACAAGTGTATAAGAATTAAGGTTTGTGTCAAGTTTATGAGATGGGTGTTGGAGGGGGAAGTTCTTGAGACATTTGTCTGAGGTTATCTAGGAAGGAGAGGCCACTTAAGCTAGGCACTTCCTGCATGAGACTTAGGGGTCCAAGGGTAATGATACCCATGTCCATATCAACAGTGTGTTATTTGCCGGTAAAAAGTGTAGTTTGGGTGGAGCTGGGATTCAGTTGTCAAAACTGAGTCCAAGATTCTTCAAGTAATTCAACAGAGGCTGAAACCCAAAATCATGAATAAATATTGAATTTGGAACTATAGATGGAAACACTGGAACAGAAAAATATTAACAGCCAGTTGTTTTCATGGTTATGTTAAGTAACATCAAAAAGGGTAAAAATAAAAGTCAGTATTTAGAAATGCAACAACACAAAATTTATTAGAAATTCTGTGAAAACAAATTCCCATAATGTGACTAAAATTAAAAAAAAAATTTAAAGCCCAAACACAAAAAACAAGAAGAGATAAAGAAAATTACTGTCATTGGCCTGTCTTTCTAAGTCTCACACTGGTTATGTAACATTATATAAACTAGCCAGTGCTAGGTACCCAAATTTAAACATAGTTAAATATAAATGTTTTCAAGATCCATTTTGGTTCACATAGTACTTTAATATATATTAACTTTCATTTATTTATTCATATATTTGCCTTACTTTTACTTTACAATGATAAATTCACTAAAGGCAAGGCTCCTATCATCTTCAATTTAACAATGACTATTAGCAAACTTGCCAGACATGCCTACCCACCCAATACATGTCATTCACATAGAGCGAGTAATACATCAACTTTATTGAATGGCTGGATGAATTGTTCATAGGTGTGCAAAGGCTGTGCATGTGAGTCCTGTGTGCCATTCGAATACTTTACATTGTGTTTTAAATAGGTTCAAAACGTCTTCACGATATTCCAATTAGCCACAACTCAAATCCTATTATCAAGTCCACCTTTTTAAGACCATTGGCCAAGACACTCTTTGTATTACCAGGATAAAAAGGCTCTCCATTTTCAAAAGAGATACTTACATAATATAATTATTATACCAAATGCTTCGTGAATGGAACCAAACTATGATCTCTCTCATCAACAGGATGAAGTCTACTGTTTTCACAATCAAAGGATGTTTGATCATAAGGCTAAAATGTGTGTGGGCTGTAAGAAATGAAATTAAAGGTAAAATCTCTTCATGCTTTCTTCTTTCTCATTCTGTCTTTCTTTTGGCTTTAATTTATGACCAGGAAAATCTGGCATGAAGTAGCTTCAGAATGTGCCTAAATTAATTAGAGGTTATTAAACGAGTAAATTATACAATATAATTTATTTAAAATTATTTATTCTCAGCAAAATCAAACATATCACTGAGTTTACATAGAAATACAATTTTCAACTGGATCTTCATAAAAATGCACTGGTGAAATAAATGTTCATAATTAATGACCAATTATGTACTATTTAATCATGCCAGTAGCAGAATTTATTACCATTAAAAATTGGTAAAGGAACATAGCTTAAATGTGCAAAGTACTCTATTGTGTTACCATTGATAATAAATTGCCACTAAATATATACCTATTACATAAAGCTTTTTAAAGTACAATAAAAATACAAATTCTATCTGTTAAAAAAAGCCATTGATATGGCTTCTAAACATTCTCATTATACAAATTCCAAAATACTATATGACAAACAAAATTAAAAAGACTCTTCTTTATGAAACATATACTACCCTCTAGTTAAGGTACAACTTAGCAAATAACAGAAAACAAACAAGAAGGCTTATATATACCATAGAACATTATGAAGATACATACAAATATAATATTGCATAAGCATATTTGATCTCTTTTCCTAGTGAAAATATACCTTTAGCACTTAAAGTAAATCCCCATGACTAAAAGAAAAGAAAATTTTTGAGATCTACCCTCAATCTAAGCTCACAGGTTCATTAATTTATTTTTCTTATAATGTGATGAACCAAATTATAAATTTGACCGTAAATTTTTGCTGCACTGAGGACAAATTAGAATCTGTTACATAACTGGCAAAGGCATAGGAAAGAAACATTTTTAAAAGTCAGAGTTCATCAGCATGTCAAGAATCAGGTACAAGAAAATGTTATTGTTCATATTAAAACCAAACTGAGCAGTATTTGATTTTTGTGATATACGACATTCTGACTTTAACAAATCAAATACAAATTAAATTTGCTAAATAACATTGACAATTCATAAGTAGAGGTGCCATAGATTTTTTAAAGTATCAAAACAAATGTGCCATCACAAAATAAACTTTGGTGAGAAAATATCTTTTTAAAGGAGAAAAATATAAGAAGGACAGTCTTATTCAGTGAGAAAAAATATATTTGGTAAAGTAAATATGGGCAATAGATACTGTAACAATAGCATATATTCCAAACATTTTTTTAGAAAACATCAGATCAGATGATGTTCAGTAAACATCTGTCTGGTAATGTAATTTACCTCATTAGAAATTAAATTTTAAGTGTAAATAGCAAGTTTTTGTTTTTTCCACAAATCTTTATTTACGAAATAAATAAAATATTTAGAGTATAATTGATAATAATAACTAAAATTATTACCTTGACTTTACTAATAAATACTCTAAATACATTTGGTGTAATTAATATTGGAATTTATATTTTTGTTATCTTACCTGCTAAAAATAACCTGGTGATATTATATTCAAAGTTTACATTTTCCCAATAATATGAACAACATTTCCTACATAAAATGACAACTGTCTCATGAGTGATAACATGTTTCTTGGTTTGAATACAGAACCTATTTAGTCTGGCATTGGTGTATCTCTTTAGGACTTTCAAACACATTATTAAGGTATGGCTTTTGGGAAATCAGTAATAAATTAGCAGCCTGCAGTGTGGGCAGAAATTCAAAGAAACTAATTATTTAGAACTCAGACAAGGCAGATATTTGGATAATTTGTCTTTCAATTATAAATTTTACAAACAGAAACAGAAAGGAACATAAAAGTATGACCTACTTTACAGTGGTTGTTTTTCAAACAAAATATTACAGATCTACAGTGGATGTTAGGAAATTTTACTGAAATAATCATCAAAAAGTTAAGATATTCAAAAATATATTGGCACATGTGTAATACCTGTCGTAAGTAATGATGAATGATACATATGTATACAAAACAAATTTAACACATTCAGGACCTCTTCTTCTTGACATCAGCACCTACTGTCTAATGGGTCGAGACAAAATACTGTGCCTTCAAGAGTTAGTCCCATTTTGAACCCCTCCTATAAAACAAAGTAAAATCATTAAAATAGGAAATGTTCATAGCAAAAAAAAAAAAAAAGAAAGAAAAGAAACCATAAATGAGACAGTATGAACAGAAGTTGAAATCTTCACACTTTGATCAACTAAGAAATAATCATGTCAAATGTTGGCTTGTCAAATTTTTATCAAGTGCTTTCTTACCCATTAGGGTGCCCCCTTTTTTTTTCTTTTTCTTTTTTTTTTTCTTTTTGTCTTTTTGTCTTTTCTAGGACCAAACCCACAGCATATGGAGGTTCCCAGGCTAAGGGGTCTAATCGGAGCTGTAGCCGCCGGCCGGCCTAGGCCAGGGCCACAGCAAGGAGGATCCGAGCCACGTCTGCGACCTACACCACCAGGTATGGCTTTTGGGAACGCCAAAAGGGCAACGCCAGATCCTTAACCCACTGAGTGAGCGAGGCCAGGGATTGAACCCGCAACCTCAACCTAGTTGGATTGGTTAACCACTGAGCCACAACGGGAACTGCCCATTATCCCTTTAAAAGTTTTAAATATTCATGAGGTTAGCATGCATAAGAGATAGAAGAAAACAGAAATATGTGGAATTAAGTAGTTTTAAGACTTAAATGCTTCTTTTCAGAAAAGTCTAATTAATTATGTCATTCTCCTGTAGCTTAAATCCCTTGGTTTGAAAGGGCAATATTCATTTAAACATAAGATAGCTAGACTACAAGTTGATAACAGTTTGATGATTTTCACCTTTTCTTCCTGGTTACCACTGTCCAGAGGCTGGTAAAATACTTTAAAATATTTTCCCTAAATGCAATGCTGTATCCTATATGGAACACAGGATTGCAGACCACTTTGCCACAGAGAAAGCTTCCTCTATCAGCCTTGCAGCTGCCTGTAGTAGCAAATTACTGCTTCAAATCCCACTCTCCCCAAGTATGTTTTAGATATTTCTGGAAATTACATTGCCTTTGATTTATTGAGAGCAAGAATACAATTACCATGAATTGTCTTGGTTTTCTTTCTTTTTTTTTCTTTTCTTTTCTTTTTTTTTTGTGGGGGGGGAGTTGAGTTAAAAGTTAGTGGCAAAGGTTTGTCCTTCCCTACTCAAAGCTCTCTTTTCTGTATAACATAACTGAACTGAGGACCATCTCTGGTCTTATCACCTTCTCCGCGCCCCATCCTTGCTCATAAAATGAAATGTGAAGGGGCAGTCTATTCCCCAGGAGAAGAAAATTTCTCTCAAAGAGAAGACTTCTGTCCTCTGTTCTGCTTTATGTTTTGTTTTATTAGATCCTATCTACTTGTGTGTTAGCCAATTGCATATCTATTTGCATTTACTCAAATTACTTTCGCTTAGATCAGGTATCCAATGTATCCATCTTATTATACATCCAACGTAAACAGTATCATATAGAGGAAGAATTCATTACAAAATGCAAGCAACACCCTTTTCATGATTAATGTTTATAGAGACCACTCTTCATTATGTCTACAGCACAAAGACCACACAGCAATGCTGTCACTTTAAGGGTTTTTCAAAACTACTTCCTGGTACTTAGAATGCAAATTATATCTATGAGTGTGTGTGTGTGTGTGTGTGTGTGTATATATATATATGCGTGTGTGTGTGTGTGTGTGTGTGTGTGTGTGTGTGTGTGTGTGTGTATATATATATATATATTTTTTTTTTGCTTTTTTGCTTTTTAGGCCCACAAGTATGGCATATGGAAGTTCCCAGACCAGGGGTCAAATCAGAACCACTGCTGGCCTACGCCACAGCCACAGCCACACGGGATCTGAGCCGCATCTGCGACCTTCATCACAGCTCAAGGCAACCCCAGATCCTTAACCCACTGAGCGAGGCCTCATGGATACTAGTCAGATTCATTTCTGCTCAGCCATGACAGGAACTCCTTAAAGACTAAGTCTAACACCAGGAGAAATATTTTGCCACATGTACATATATTTTTAAACAGCTGCCAAATACTTAGAGAAGTCTCTACTTCAAATTAAAAATATTGAAAGCAAACTGTTTTTAAAAATCTTTTATTTGGATATCTAAGAATCTAGGTACTATGTCATCTTCTGCTAAACTAGATGGATAGATAGATAGATAAGAAACGTGGATATATATTACTTTTGGAAAAATTTGATACAATTGTTTTTTAAATGTTACATTGCTATCACTTCAATTACCCTGAAAATACTATTTATCAATGTATTATAAATATATGAAAGGCAGAATAACAAAGTAAAATAGGAATCTATCATTATTTCAACAAAAAAAGTCATATCACAAGAATTTCTCCATGATTTTTTAAGGATTCTTTTGGAGTCCTCTTAGATTAACTTAATTATCCCTATTGACAGACAGATTGTTTTATATCTCCTCGGTTTTCTTTCCTCCTAAAATAAAATGTCCCACACATTTTCTGACCTTTCCTTCTAGGTCTCATTTAGTAAGTTATGATATAATGGGTTCTAAATCCTTCTAAGCTTTTCATATCTCTTGAATTTTAAAACTCTGAAGGAAAATAAGGCTTTATTTAATTTATGTTGTAATGGAAACTATTATAAACTAATATCACACAAAAGACTGATTTTGTTATTAATATGTTATTACTAACATGAAATATTTTGCCCAGTTGCATTTTGTTACCTTGACATAGGGAAAAAACCATATCAAGGAAAGAAAAACTACTCATATGCAGCAATTTACATGTTGACACATTCCTTTTAAGTCTCCCTTTATTCTACCTATATAGTAAAAAATAATTTTAATAATATTACAAATAACTATACATTATATATAATGTATTTACTGAATCACATATATATATATACACACACACACACACACACACATACACATTTCTATTTTTTGGTAATCTTAGAAGAACAACTTTATTAGTTTGAGTCCCTAAAATGATTTTATAATGTTCTATTAATTTTATGTGATTCATTTCCTATACTTCATAATTACATATAAGATTGACTGGATGCTTTTATGAATTGAGATTTTCCGTATTTATATTTATTTTCTCCTCGGAATAGATTTTATTAAAGTTTTAATATCAAATACAAATCCAAGTATTAGTAACAAATTACTCTCCAAAAGGATGCTATGAACTGATCCTGGCCCAGCAATGATTTAGAGTGTTTATTTCACACTTTTATTTGTACTTATATTAGTAAACAAATAAAAGTTCTATTTTAATGAGTAAAACAGCATTTATAGTTCTTAATTTGTATGTTTTCTTTGATAAGACTTAACATGTCTACAAGTAAGTAGCCACCTGTGGTCTTCTTTTGTGAACAACTACTTTTTTATTTATCTGTTGATTATTTAGTGACCTAATAATTTGTCTAATTAAATTATGTGTATATGCTATATTTATATTTTTTAAGAGAAAATTTAAAAGAACTACAGAAGTTCTTCTATAGGAGACTATATGTACATATTTTTGTTAGTAAAAATTTCTTTCCAGTTCAAAAATCTGATAAATATTGAATCGTATTTCAAACATTTTAAAATGCCAATGCTTCTAAAATTTATGTATTTATTACACATTTCAGCTATACATTGATCTTCTCCCAAATTATTAAGTAGTTGACTTAACACCATTTACTGCAAAACTCTTTCATTGACTTGCTATGCTTCTTTTTTTTTTTTTTGTCTTTTTGTCTTTTTTTGTTGTTGTTGTTGTTGCTATTTCTTGGGCCACTCCCTCGGCATATGGAGGTTCCCAGGCTAGGGGTCTAATCGGAGCTGTAGCCGCCGGCCTATGCCAGAGCCACAGCAACTCGGGATCCGAGCCGCGTCTGCAACCTACACCACAGCTCAAGGCAACGCAGGATCGTTAACCCACTGAGCAAGGGCAGGGACCAAACCCGCAACCTCATGGTTCCTAGTCGGATTCGTTAATCACTGCGCCACGACGGGAACTCCTATGCTTCTTTTTTAATGTATGGAATTATTATAACATACAAGGTACACTTCTGGGTTATCAATACTATTACATTGATTTGCCTGTTGTTGGTAACATGTATTGAGAAGTTTAAATTTTGTCAAATCATATATCTAAACTGATTTCAAACAAATATCTTTCTAACAAGTTTATAAAATCATATGGCTTAACATTTCTGTTTAAATTCTTATATTCATGAAATATTTCTATGATTTCTTCTGCAAATAAAAGAGGAAAACCAAAAGTTCACTAGGCTTACTCAGTATGGTTTATGCAATCCATTATACTGTATTAGGTTTTTGCATTATATGCAAAGATTAAAAACAGTGACTAAATGTGTTCATTCAATTAACTAGGCTAATAAGATTAATAATGAAAGTCACCACAGACTTCAGATAAAATACTATTTTACTTTAGTTAAAGTGACCTTGCAAACAAACTGTGGACTAAAAGAAACAGACAAACAATGAGGTGGACAATGTGACCAAGTAATTGAAAAATGAGGTGGACAATGTGAGCAAGTAATTGAAAAATAACTTCAAAATATGGCTTATAAAACCTCTCTAAATACAACTAATAATCAGACATATCCATATGAAACTGCTACTTGAGTACTTACTAAATAAAACATGCAAATATTAAGGTTTAGCTTTAAGAATAAGTTGTTTAAAATTATGAAAACAATATACCAACCATCTCTGGCGCTACCCACCATGAAAGCAGAAAAAAATAAAAAAGACATTAAGAATATATTAGAAATAAAAACAAAACCAAAAGCAAAAATACCACAGTGTAGCATTATTTGACTAACACATTATTAAATCATTCTAATACAGTATTTCCCAAACTAAGTCCTGACAAGAATCTGGAAATAATAGGCTTATCTTCAAAAAATCTATAGAAAATATTTATTGTGTGAAAATCTAAAAAATATTAATAGACATTCTGTTGTTATATATAATCTTTGAGAATAAATACTACCACATCAGTGCCCATGTTTGTGTTTATTTCTACAAAAGCATTAGTCTCAAGTAGTACAAGCATAATTGGTAGAATTGATGAAAAAGGAAAGAAATTAATTTCATATGAAGTAAATAAAGCATTCTCACTAAATAATATGCACTATTTGAGTGAAATTCTCATAGTATTTGAACTACAGAAAAGATGAAGGGAAATTTGTATCATCAAACAGGATACATGCTGAAATCAACAGAAGTTTGATGTTGATGGTTTTAGTTTCTTTTTTTTCTTTTTAATGGCCGTACCTGCAGCAAATACAAGTTCTCAAGCTAAGGGTCGAATCAGAGATATAGCTGAGGACTACTCCACAGCCACAGCAACGGTGGATCCAAGCCACATCTGTGACTTACACCACAGCTTGTGGCAATGCCAGATCCTTAGCCCACTGAGTGAGGCCAGGGATGGAAGCCACATCCTCATGGAGACAAAGTCCAGTCCTTAACCCACTGAGCCACAATAGAAACTCCTAAAGTTTTTAATTTGAATTTTATTAGGTGTTGTAATTTTGTTTTTATTTAATTTATGTTTTGAATTAATAGTTGTATAAAAGCTATAAGGATATAATTTTCATAACTTTTTTGTAAATATTTTGAGAAATGTTATAATAATAGCTATAAGGATAAAATGTTTATAACTTTTTGGTAAATACTTAAGAAATGCTATAATAATAGTTTAAGTCAATATTAAGAATTAAAATAATTTTTCATGTAAAAGGGAATTATAAGTAACCCAACTTGAGAAATTTTGTTTTAACATATACTTTAAAATCCAAATTTTAAAATGCAAAGTTATTATGAGATCTAGAACAATAAGGAAATTCATGTAATACCTAGAAAAGAAGACTGCTTCATACCTGCAGTCTAAAATCTGTGAAAGCATATTTATTATCCTTCTAGGAGGCAGTGTTTCATCAGTGTGATCATAATCCACTAACTAATTTTTTTCCCAGGAAATGAAGCATAGAGAGTGAATGTATTAACCTAGGCTTGATAAATAAATATCACACCTTCTTTTCACCACATCTCCTCAATCAGCTTCATACAATTGGTCTGTGTCAACATTCTACCATATATCTAGCCTTTTTGATGAAAAATAAGACATAATAATTTCATCAAAATATAAAGGGAAATATGAAGAGAAGGCTTTATTATAGTGCTTATAAGATTGCTTACTAATCATGCTCCACTCTACAAAGCTTTTGAAACCAACATGTTCAAACTTCCAGAGCAATTAAGAATTGAACAATAAAAGGGAGAGAAATAAATGAAAACCCAACTGGACTACATTCCTGAAGACGTTGTCATTGGATATCTGCTTTTTCAGTAAGAGCCCAGAGGTTATGAACTGCAGTTACAATGCTTCTTTTTTTTTTTTTAATACCCACCCTGCTCCTTTGGAACTCTCTGTTTTAGCTCACAGCTCTAACTTTTTGTTTAATTAATTGAGGTAACACTGGTTTGTAACATTATATGTTTCATGTGTACAATATTATATTGCTACCTCTATAAACACTATAGTGTGCTTACCACTAAAAGTTTAATTTCCATCCATCACCAACCATATAGTTGACCTTATTTACAATGGTTCTTTCTAAGAGAGACTGATTTCATTCTTACAAAGATTTTCCTTCATCCACCCATTCACAATTTTGAAATTCATAATTGTTAAAACTGAGATCAAATCTTGGAAATCTAGTTCAATGACCTTTTAATTTTTGAATTTTGAATAATGAATCTTTAGAATTCATGTAATTTTGTATAAAAAATGAACTATCTTATTGCCATCGTAAATTGCATCATTCAGAACAAAATACAGCAAAACTTTATCCTTAGCATCTGTCTGAGTATTTTTAGGACTAAATGTATATTATGACTTTAAAGTAATTATTCTAAGTAAGTTGATAATAATTCAAGGGAATAGTAGTTTTAATGTTTAGCATCCTCTTAGTGCCATAGAAAAAAGAAAAAAAAATTTGAGCCAATCTGTTAAAATAGTCACCTGCATCTCATCTAATTTTGATTGAATATCTGGAGGGAAATCCCCTGCTCCACAGTTAAATGGGTCAAAAGGTTCTGCTCCAAACAGGTCTCGTTCTAAAAGGAAGAAAATAATTTAGTAAATGAAATGACAAGGAGTGAGTGGGGGCAAGTCAGATTTCAAAGGCAAGATTACATAAAGAAATACCTGCACAACCAAATGAGCCTCTATCCACATGGACACTTCATGTTGGGCTTTCCTGAACTTAGGCTGGTTAAATACCAACAAAGAAGCGAAGATCCATTTCATCATGACTTAAAGACTATTTGATTACAAAGTATTCATAGTTTCCTGTGTCTTTAAGACCTATTAATATTAAATTCATCAAATATTTGATAACTAATATATTAAAATATCCATATTTTACTGAAGCAATTTAAATGTACTAAAATTAATGTTATTCACTGAGACTTCCCTGTTCCATTTATTGATGATTTTGCAACACAATAGTGAAGCAAAATATAGGACCTGGTAGATTAGTAAGTGCTTTTACTCATAGTTCATGAACTTTAATCTCACCTTTTAGCCAGAAAAGAAATAAGGCACATCATCTCATGTTGAATGAAATCATATCACCTTCATAGATAACCACAATTGAGATAGGTTCTTTAAAAATGCATTCTATTCCCTAAATTTCTTTTTAAAAACAGCAGTAATTAACTACCAAATAGCTCTCCAGACGTATATTTTAAAGTATATGTTGTTTTGAATCACTAAAGAAGTATCAAAGTTAAAATTGATGTTTATAATTGATAAGACTGTGACATTATACAATTAAAATTCTTTTTAATATAAGATGTTTATTTCTTCTGAATCAATTCAAATGCAGCCTTAATTGACAAAAAGTTAAATTATATATGGACTGGGGAATTTATAATGTTTCAAGACTTTTGTTTTTTGGGAAACTATATTCTCTAAATTCAATGTTATGTAAAAAAAGAGTATTTACACCACTTGAATTCTACCATATCCTCAAAATCATTCTGTGACTCCCACTATGAGAAATTCTTGCTTCCCTATTTATAACAGTTTTTTGTAGATTCATGTACTAAGTAAGTTAATAAATGTGAAATGCTTAGAAGCTCCTGGTGCTGGTGAGTATTTTATAAATAAGAAAAACATATAATTTATCATCCAAATAAAGATACTAAAAGTGAAGAGTGCTACCAATAGTTTCACCAAGACAAAAGGTATTAGCCAGGATGGTCCTTAACAAATGGGAATTTATTGTCATCTTGCATATAATTGATGGGTATTATTATTGTTATTACTGTTTGCTTTCCTCAGTCTGATGTTTATTGTAGGCAATAAACCAGAACTTAGAGACAGAGGAACTTTTCTTTGGAGGATATCCTGGTTACCACCATACCACAAACACATCAAACAATGCTTTACATATGGTAGATGTTTGTCAAAAAAAATGAATTAATAAAGAGGAAGTAGAGATATCAGGAGAAACATGTACTCATTACAGAGATTTTTTAAAGTTAGTACTCAAAATCACCAGAGATTTCAGATGGGCTAAAAAGGCATCCTTATTCTTGAAATGCAATGCAAAATTTTATATGAGTGGGCATGTGTTTTTCTGTGAAGATATTTAAATTTTATCTTATTCTCAAGAGTCCATAACTCCCCCACAAGTTAAGGTAATGCTACTTTATATATTACCTATAGATATAAATACTGTGCAAATTAATAAACATTACAGAGCTCTTTGGCATATTTTCTTCAGCTTAGATGAACCTAAAATTTATAACAAAAAAACCCATATAAGTTCAATTCACAATTTAAAAAGATTTTGCTGTGTAATTAATAAAATGAAAATTATTTAATCTAATGCAAGAATGGAAGAATTAAAAAATAGGTGATTCTTTACTCAGTCATTATTTCCTTTATCTACTAAATATTTATTGAACCCATATTATGTGCCATACATTTTTCTAGGCAGTGGATTAAAGCAGTGAGGAAAGGACTTTACAACCAAGTCTCTTCCCCCATGTAATTTATAATCAGTTAGGAAACATGACATTAAACAAATTAATTAAAGTTTGATACATATTCAAAGATCAAAAATATGTTCTGGAGAACTGCTAGAGTTCTCAGGCAGTAAGGACAGAAACTAAGGAACAATCTTGTAGGTTTCTGCTTTGATGTATTTAGAATATAAAGAAAATGAATGAATACTTAAGATTTAATTTAAAGAAAAGTCCTATTACTGAAGTCCCAGTGGATTAGAGTTTTACAATTAAAATTGAGTTGAATAATCCATCCTTTAATTATGAGTTATAGATAGACAAAAAGATGATTGATAGGTAGAGAGAGATGGTGCAGTGGTAATCAGAACACCATTTCTATTTATCTAATCTTTCTATCTATTGATATAGACTGCTGTATATACTAAATTTTGGCATTCAGGATATGAAGACATTAAAAAAATATAGCAAGGTGTTACTTCAGTTTCTCATTAAAAAAATCCCGTAAAACCATTTGATTATCTCTACCTACATTTCCAGAAGGTTTTGAAAAACTCATAAATGTCTAAAAGAGAAACCATCATTTTCTCCTTCTCTACCTCTAGCTCTCCTGTTAACATCTGATCTAGAATCCTGAATCGTAGTTGATTTTCAGCTCTCAATTACCTTCCTGATGGTTTATCCCTTCTAAATATCTTAAAATCACTCTTCTCAACTTATATTTCTACTTGAATTAAAATCTTCCAGTGTGGATACATTGCTAATTTATATTTCAAATTCTAGCATATAACTCAAGAGCACTGTACATGCTAAACAAAGGCCCATTGAATTAAATAAATAAATGTGTAAATCAGTGATGAAGTCCAAGAAAGTAAAAAGCAGTGGTCAAGAAAGAGGTGGGACATTCATAAAGACAAAAATTACCCCGTATGATATCAAGATATTGGCAACATTTTCTTAAAAACACACTAAAATGTGTATATTATGAGTTATATCCTTGAAAAAAATTTGCATTGACACAAAATATATTCTGAGGAATTTAAATATACCATGTTTCAACTTATGTAAAGTATTGAAATATTTTTGTACACTGAGTTTTGAAGTCCTAATGTTATGACTTTCTATGTACAAATTAGTCCTCTGAAATCTATTGAATGCCTAAAAGGTACAATGTAATCTGTTAAATTCCACAAGGGAAATAAATAAACTATAAGCCCCCAAATGTTTAATAGCCTTAAGCTAAAACTTCAGAGTTACATTGAAAATGTCTTAAATGTGAACCAGAGGGGATGGAATAGAGAAGAATATGTAAAAGTCTCTTCTTCAGTGCCCCTTTGGCTCTGAGGACTGATCACGGCCACTGGAAACTATTCTTTCACTCTCTGTTACTGGGCACAGAGCAAAATACAGTCAAGACCTTGATGGTGAGCAGTTCTTAGATGCTTTCCAATTCATCAAAAAGGGACTTTTATGTTCCTTACAGACATACAGAAAGTCAGAAAAACAATGCATTTACAGCTTTTTAGACATCCAAGAAAGAACACTTACAGGGGGTTAATAAAATGTAAAACATGGAATTCACAGATTTACATATTTCTTTAACTGAGATTATGCATGTACTCCATAATAAAAAATGTAAACTGAGCTCTATAAAATGTCAAAGATGATTAAAATAATTACCGCTAGAATTGTTTTTAATCATTAAAAAACTTCAAAAAATATAACCCTAAACACCATAAAAACATAATTAGGTACTTCATATTATGCTGTAACTAAGCCTATAGCAAAATACCACATTTCATAAAATAGTTGCAACTGCAAATAGTGATGTTTTTAGCATTATACTCTGAATTATAAAGTAAAATAAAATTAACTGAATTATTAACATAATTGTGCAGTGATTAAAATTTTTAGTCAGCTTGGTAAGGTACACCAATTGCCATACAGTGTTAATGAAACATCTAAAATGTACTTAAATAAAGCCAAAAATATTGATTTGTTTAGAAAGCTTACTAATCTCGGTAGATCTACTAGGTACTGGAGGTGGCTGTGTGCCGTTGCGAGTAGGTATTGAAGACTGGTGTGACAGTGCAGAGAACGGAATCATGTCAAAGATGTCAGTGGAGGGTGACTTAGGTGTCACACTGCCTGCCTGCAATGAAGATAACATGAATTAGGGCACTATTCCATGCAGACCCCTTTTAACGCTAAACATTTCATACATATATAAAACATAACATAACCACAACAACGAATGCGGCTGAGTCAGATGAACCTGCCATTCTATAGATCAAAAGTAGTTAAATATTGCCAATTCATATGATTCAACCACTTAGGCCAAGTACTCATTGGCAAGAAAACTTCTACAAAAATGTTCTCGAAGATGACGACAGAAATGCTGATGGTACTATTCTAGATAGATGTAAAAGATATATTGGATTTTTTGTATATCTAGAAATAATTGCCATTTATATTAGAGAACTGAAAACATGCTAGAAACTATTTATATAAAAACATGATTTTGGTAACATATTTTGCATAAGCTTATAAAATTTAGAAATAAATGAACATAAAAAATGCACCTTCTTAAATATAACCATTTAAAGGCATTTGATAACAATTTTTAAAAGTTTAAGGAGTCTATTTTCATTTGTATATATATAATTATAATGGCAGCCAACTATTACATTCATTGCAATGCCCTTTATTCTTGGAATAAGATTTCATCAAGCTTTCTACAATAAATAGCTACCTTTAGTAATTTTCGTTTATTACAATTACTAAATACACCCCCCCGATCATTAAGTTATCTGGGCTAGTCTGGGCTAGGACATAATGTAAGAATGAAACAATCATCACTTTGATTGTCATATTGGGAAAAAATTATTTTTATACATATATCTTATTTGTCTTCTATAAAAGAAAGGGAATTCCCAGTTTGGAGAGAAATAGTGAGGAAAACTTTATAAGAACATGAACGTTGTTTAGAATTGCTTAGAGTGGTTCATATTAAAATTTGTGTTCTCAGAATACATGTATTTTTTCTGATTCACAGATGATGCTGATAATAAAGAAAATAAGGCTGAATGTGTGTAAAGAATGACAGATTTGTTATTCAGTTAACATGACTGTTAGTACATTTTTTAATGCAGGAACACTGCTGTCATCTCCCTTTCTTTAGCAATTTACTTTAACAGTTTATCAGTGATTAACATTATCAAAGACTTGGAGGCAACTTTATCCACCAGTTCTTTGCTCCTACTCAGGAATATTGTTCTCCAAATCATCCTAGCCCTCTCTTTTTCCTGGCTTCCATCTCTCTTCTCTTTGTAGAGAAATAAAGATACTCAATTCTTGACTGTTGTGAAAAATAAAAACTTTCAACCAAAACGGTCTTTACCCAAGTCCCTCTTTACCTCTCTAGACTTTCATCTCCTTTCTCTTCCTTTCAAAGCTGAGCTCCTTACCCTAACTTTTACTTCGTTCAATCCTGAATTCATATCATTCTAGATTTTGCTCTTTTTTGCTGAATTCTATTGATTTCAATAGCTTTTGCCAATATCACTAAGGGCCTAATTTCCCAACTACCATATCCAATGAATTCTGGGAAGTACCTGTCCTATTTCACTTTTTTTTTTGTGGATTTGTACCACCCCTCTCTACCAGAAACTCTCTAATATCAGATGATCAAAGGATGCAAAAATAGCACCAAGAGCCCCAGATCACTCAACATCAGTTAAAGACATACCTGATTTTTTCCATTACAATATACATGGTATGTTTTGGCAGAATTAAAAAAAAATAAATGGGATAATAAAAATTTTCTGTTTAGCAAATTACATGAGGTCTTGGGATGCTGCTCTCACTGACTGGTTTTGGAAGGCCACATTTAGAAGGTGGTGGTATTAACAGTCCCAATGATAGTCTGGAATCAGGCGAGTTGACAGGAGTGACAGTAATGGAAGAAATATTTAGACAGGGAGATGAACCATCAGTATTATGCCAGAAAGAGGGTGAGCATCTCTGAAACTCATGTTGTTCATGATCAGACATTTTGTGCAGCAGCTGTAAAGGAATGACAGATATATACTAAGGAGAAGAAAGAAGATATGGAGAAAAAAAGTATATATGAAAATTTACTCATAAAAGGATATTTGGTGAAAAATGATAAGTAATTTCAAAATAACTTTCCTAAAATTAAAACAAATAGTTTGGGAGTTCTTGTCATGGCTCAGTGGTAACGAAGCCAACTATTATCCATGAGGATGCGGCTTCAATCCCTGGCCTTGCTCAGTGGGATAAGGATCTGGTATTGCCCTGAGCTGTAGGTCACAGACATGGCTTGGATCTTGAGTTGCTGTGGCTGTGGTGTAGGCCTGAAGCTGTAGCTCCGATTCGTCACCTTGCCTGGGAACTTCCATATGCTGCAGGTGTGGCGCTAAAAAGCAAGCAAGCAAGCAAGCAAACAGACAAAAAAACTCAAATAGTTTGAGAACACTTTTTTCCTACTGCAAGACTCTTCAGATTCTGGGTTGTTTTAATGGGATGATTTTTCACTGAAATATTACATTTTTAGATATTTATGTAAAATATTGCATTCAGTATTACTTGAGTGGAAGACAATGGAAAGGAAAATGACAAAACCCTGAAGATTTATTTCTGCGGGAGCCTCTGTGTAATGAAATGTGAGAAGAAAGAATAGCAATAAGAAAATAACAGTCACTGAAGTTGGAGTAAAGTCTAGTAAAATGTTAAGACCCTTTCTAGAATTTTCTAAAAGGGCTACATGCATTTTAGATTTATGGCTCAAAACATTCTTTTTTTTTTTGTCTTTTTGCCATTTCTTGGGCTGCTCCTGCGGCATATGGAGGTTCCCAGGCTAGGGGTCGAATCCGAGCTGTAGCCACCAGCCCACACCAGAGCCACAGCAACTCGACCTACACCACAGCTCACGGCAACGCCGGATCCTTAACCCACTGAGCAAAGCCAGGGACAGAACCCGCAACCTCATGGTTCCTAGTCGGTTCGTTAACCACTGCGCCACAACGGGAACTCCAAAACATTCTTTTGAAGGACTAACAATAGTAATAGTATGTCCTTATTATAATAAAGATAGGGGACTCAAGGCCCATAGAATCTTTGTGACTTATTCTTTTATAAGGTAAGAAGCAAAGCCAAAGTTCAATACAATCTGACTCTATTCATCATGTCCAGTCTATAGCTAGTGAGTTCCAAGTGGTAAAACTTTGGGGGCATGTGCGAAGGGAGTTGTCGGCATTTCAAATAAGTCAGAGAGATAGCAAATAATAATAAGTAGTACACTGTACTGGGTCTGCACATCCAGTCTTTGGATGACTTTTGGAAGCTATTTCCATTACATCATGGAAAGCTACTGTCAAGAACTGAGTTGGAATAGAGCAGAGCAGCCAGATGTCAGAGCAGTCTGTTAAAACAACCACCAAAATTAAAGTACGTAATAATTGAGTCTTTATTCATTTACTGTGATAGTGTAAGCAAGAGGGCAGAGAGAAAGTGTTGGCTCCCTAAATGTCCCATTTTTCCCCAGTGAATGGCACTGGGCAAAGGTCAGAAGTATCAGTACAGAAGCAGACGTTATCTTCCTTCTGAGGGAACCCCAAACAAAAGGCTGGTTTTATTTTGTTTTGTTTGGGAGGAGGGGTAGAGAGAGAAAAAGGGAAAAGAACTAAGAGTAGAAAATACTGAAAAAGGAGTCATATGGAGAAAAGTGTCTTTAAAGCCCGCAAAAGGTGGTCTGAAAGAGGCCCTTAAGAGAGACCTTGGCCAAGGGCCTTCGGTAAGGAGGCCTCCAAATGGAGACCTGAGCTGGGAATGCAGTTGTGCATTAACAGTGTGGCTGGCCTGGGTGGAGTAGGAGCTGGCTCCCTGACTGCAACTCTTCCATGCAGTGCACTAAATCTGGGGTGCAGAGGGCAGCTGTTCCCCATGAGGCTGAGGCTTGTAACTTGGTAGGGCCTGAAGGGTTTGGCCTAGAGCCAGACTTCTCAGCTATAAGTCACACTGCAGAGATTTTTTTCAACACTAATAGAACTTAGAGGCAGCTAACACAAATCTGGCTTTTGATAAACCTCATGGTGAAAGGTTGTAACTAAAATTATAGTTAGGAGAACCAACAAGTTTGAAAGAATCTTTAAACTGGGAGTCACCTCTTCACACATTTCAGGAAGCAGAGGGGAAAACAAGACACCACAGAGTGAGAAATTTAAGTTGAGGAAAGAATTCAGTGTGGAAGCAAATTACTGATGGTCTGAATTATATATCACTCTATTAATATGCATATAGTCACATAATCATTACTTTCCCTATTGATCTCCATAGTGAGCTATCTATCTATAGATATGCATACATGCATGTGTGTATGTATATAATTGCATAATTTTTTATGGTCTATATTGTTTACTGTAAAATTTTGTAATTGGCAGCCACTTTTTACTTAATTGTAGGTAACAACCAAAGGCTCTTTTTGGACAAAATTTGCTTTTTTTAAATACTTTAAATAACACATAGGAGTACTTAGTTAAGTGTCAATGAATATTTATTGTCTAAGTTATACTGCAGACATTTTAAAATTAAATTATAAATTGATACAGATGTCTGTACTGAGTACAACACAAAAAGATATTAAATGGAAGGTGTTGTTGGTATCATTTGGCTTATAACACAAATAGGAGTACTATATATGGTTTTATGACTTGTATCAACCAAAAAATCTTTACCAGGTGCCTCAAAACAAGCTAAAAGCCAATATAGCCTAACTTGAAAGTGCTCTACTGTTTTATCATGGTGTTAATACCATGCATTCTACTTTTTCTGAGAAAGCATATATATACAAATGAATAATGTATATACTATGAAAATAAGCAATTGGGGTACTTAAATACCCCAATTAAGAAGTATGTTCACTTTCAAAAGGGTAAAGTAGGGATATCTACCAATAATTTTGGTATCTAAAGTTTAAAACTCTAGCACTAATTATTATGTTTACTTTGGGTCATCAGTAATGCAGTTTTGGTCAACTAGGATTTTTTGTTTGGGTCACAGAGGTCTTTAAAATATTGACTCAGTTGCTTACAGGTTAATATTAAGAGGTTGTACATAAAATCCAGAGAGTTCGTTTAGAAGTAGATAATCTAGAAAGTGGGCACACACATTGTGTAACAGTAACTGACTGGGATTGAGTATTTGCTGTGTGTTTTAAGTTGGTGTGTGTTCTCCACTACACAATCCCTTTCACACATTTATGCCATAGCCTGGGCTCTGCTGACATTTGAGTTTATGATTCCTGACTCATAAACAATTCAAGTCAGGGAATTACAAGTTACATCTGATTCCTTATAAGAATGAAATCTAAGCCCGGCATATTTAAATATACAGACATATTTCAATAGCATCTGATTCTGCACCAAACTATTAGGCCTATTAAATATGTGACTATAGCCCCTAAATGGCATACAGTGGCAATTTGGGCACTGGATAAATATTTGGAGTAGTGTCTCTAAATTTAAGGGTTCAGGAACGAGGCATTTTTTAATTCTCCATTTTTAACTGATTGAGGATGTTTATTTTTTTAAGAAATGAAATATCAAATGAAAATGGTTACATATTTTTACGTTGGCCTTTCTATCAGTTTCTGACCATTCTGACAGATGGCTAGAAACCAAAGTTTTGAGACTTTCCTATAGAGGTTTATGGCACTACTATTTGAGAAATCCTTTTATGCTTATAATCTTAAGGGCTTTGGTCTCTAGGAAGGTACACAAGATCTGAATCATTCTACTAAAGGGAATGAGGAACACTTCAACAAGTACATGTTGAAATTTTTCTAGTTAAAAAGCTGGTAGATTATGAAAAACGTTAAAGATGGGGAAATGCAAAGGTAACATAAAATGTTCTAGCAAATCCTTCTACATTGCCACGAAGATTCATTATCTTGAAGTTCACTATTTTGGCACATTTTCAACGTCACTTTTTAAATAAGCTTGTGGAAAGGAATCCAAACTAGTATCCATGAGGATGTGGCTTAGATCCCTGGCTTCACTCAGTGGGTTAAGGATCCTGCATTGCTGTGAGCTGTGGTGTAAGTTGCAGAGGCAGCTCAGATATGGTGTTGCTGTGGCTGTGCTTTAGGCCGGCAGCTCTAGCTCCGATTTGACCCTAGCCTGGGAACTTCCATATACCTTGGGTGTGGCCCTAAAAAGCAATAAATAAAGAAAAGAAAAAATACAATTGTAGCAGAAACTAAATTTTAAAAAAGAAGTATGTTTTAAAAGTAACAACTTCTAGAATTTAGAATTTATAGTACCATGTATGTTATTTTTAAGACTTCTAGATACACAGTTTGGTTATATTGGTCTCTTAATTGTAAGACCTTTGCATGTTCTTATAGGAATCTTGCAAATTAAATGGATATCATGATCTACGTATCCCAAAGAGTAAAACTGGAACAAGAAGAGATCAGATGACTTGATTAGGTACTTGAGGTCAGAACTGGAATGAAATATGTTTTCCTCCCTGTTAAATAGGGATTACTTCTTCAGAATCATCATGTGTGTAAGTAAAAATTGTGAAAGTGAAGTTGTGAACTGGTTGTCATTTTTTTTGTGGGCAACAAATATTCTTGAATCAATGTTCATGTTTAAAATTTATGCCTTTGTTTAGAGATTCACATTTGGCTTGTTGTGTAATTCAGAGTTTTCACAATCTTCTCTTGCTCATTTTGACTTCAATAGTAGTTGAGAAAACCCCAGAGGATGATAAATAGGCAGTTTTATTTACCCACAGCGAAATACTCATTTTAGGTTATAATTTGTCCTATCAAGTCTAATCAGTGGCCACACAGTTGATTATGTAAAGGTAGAATTTTATCCGGTAACACTTGGTTTAATTGAAAGGGAGACATTTATTTTACTCAGCAATAGAAGGTCCAGTATTTCTTAGGACTACAATTTTATTCATTTAACTTCCTGGCAATAGTCTGATTTGGCTAAAACCTTCTCTAGCCAGAAAAGTAAAATGTAAACATCCAAACACAAGAATCAAGAAGAACAATTTGATTTAACTTGCTATGCCCACATCTTATAATGGAACAATCTTCTGGAGTCACTCATGAGGCTAGGAGGGCCGAATAAACCCTTTTTTTCTCATATAAATATAGGCAGCACTTCCATGTGAATGTAATAAATGGAAATCAGATTGTCCCTAGTTAATTAGTACCAAATGGTGGAAAACCCAACCTCTAATCTATTGCCAAGCCACTAGAACACAGCAAAAAGCAAAGAGCACAGTCAAGTAACGGAAATTTCTCAGTGTATCTAAATGACCATATAAAATAAAGACCCAATTTCTAAAACCAATGAAAAGATTTCCACAAATTCAGTGTGATGTAGAGGTACGTAATATGGAGACTATCAAAAGGTTATTTCATTTGCCAGAAAAGGAATACAAGATTGAATCATTCTAGTGGTATTTAGGAGACCTGTAGGCATTCTGTTAAGAACAAGTTAAAAAAACAGAATGTCAATTTATACATGAAAAACTGAAAAATAAGAGCAGTTCTTTATTAATTATGCATATGAGGAATTGGTTTTAACTGGAAAAAAAGGTTTGAGATATATACTAATAATATACATTTCTGTAGTTAGGAAGGTCTTTTAATCTTAATACTGAGCAAAAAAAAAAAAAAAAGCCTCTTGTTTTCCTTAGAACTAAACCACTCTATAATCTCACATTAAAGTTTATATTGGGTGTATGAACTAAAACAATAAATAGTAGTCCAAATGATGATAGAAAAAGAGCAAACTTTTAAATCTGAGTACTCTATCATGAAGCCAGACCTCTTCTTTGAATTCCAGATTTGTATATCCAACTTTTTAATAAGTGTCTCCACTTGGTGGTCTAGCAGGCAGAAGTAACATGAGCAAAAGTGAAATACTGACTGTTGTTCCCATTGTGGTTCAGCCGGTTAAGAATACAGTATCCATGAGGATGAGGGTTCAATCCCTGGTCTCATTCAGTGGGTTATGGATCCAGCATTGCAGTGAGCCTTGGGGTAGTTTGCAGACACGGCTGGGATCTAGCATTGCTGTGGCTGTGGTGTAGGCCAGCAGAGGCACTCTGATTCAACCCCTACCCGGGAACTTCTATATGCCACAGGTGCAGCCCCAAAAAGAGAAAAAGAAAAGAAAGAAAAAAATACTGACTGTATATCATTCGCCTTCCCCAAATGATGTCTATTTTGGAAAGTGGCACCACTGCCCAGATGATTAGGATAAAACCCTGAGGGACAATCCAGATGCCTCTTTTATTCTAGAGTCCGCAACCAATCCATTAGTAAATTCTTCAATTTCTATTTCCAAAATATATCAAGCTATATACATCACCCCAACTGACAGAATTCTAGGCCAGTTTACTCTCCTCCTCTCCTAGATACTGAGATAGCCTCCCATCAGTTCAGGAACCTCATTTTGGCCTCTTTATAGCCCATGGTGCATACAGCAGCCAGACGATCTCCAAATCCCCTGTTTAAAACTGTGACTAGTTTCTCACGGCACTTAAAGAAAAAAAAAATTAAACCATGGACTATAGGGGCCTATAAAATCTAGCCTCTGAGTTTCTCTTCAATTTTTTTGTCTCTTGGTTACTATGCACAAAGGTTCTTGTTACTGTTTTCAGTTCTTTGTAGTGATTAACTTTTTATTTTCAGTAATTTTTAATTATTTTCAATTTAAATGCTACCTTCTTAGAAAGGGCTTCCCAGATCACCGTCTCTAAAATAAACTCCTAATCATTCTCTTCAATTCTCCTCTATTTTATTTTATTCATAACATGCATAAGATCTAAACTTCTAAGTTTATTTATTCATTTACTATGGGTTTATTATCTCTCTTTTTCTCTATGCTATGCAAGTTTCTTAAGAGTTGAAATTTATATACTGCTAAAACCTAAGGTCTATAATATCATATGGTCATATAAGATGTTTAACAAATGGTTTACAAGCTGCTATAACAGATCACAACTGTATTGAATCTATCCAATTGGCAAATATGAGAAAATAAAAATCAAAGTGGTAGGCATTATAATACTTAAAATATATCCCTTAGATATCATTTTGAAATAACCAGTGATGACTTAGTGGGATTAGGAAAAATAAAAATAAAAATAAAATTTACATAATCATACCTTGAGAGAATTTTTAGAATTCTTAAAGATTTTTATTAAAAACTTGAACCTTCCTGCTGTATAGCACTGATAACTATATCTAGTCACTTATGATGGAGCATGATAATGTGAGAATATATACATGTATGTGCGACTGTTTGCTATACAATAGAAAATTGACAGAACACTGTAAACCAGCTATAATGGAAAAAATAAAAATCATTATAAAATTTAAAAAAAAACTGAACCTAAAATGAGTTCTCATTTTCAAAATACATCATTATGACCAAATCACATTGACATATATAAAACATATGTGGTTGGTGGGCTACCATCTAAGAAATAGCCACCTTTCCTCAGGATGCCTCTGAGGAGACTAGAGAAATGCATCTATGTTCTCACCCACACAGTGACTCTTCAGAGTGCAAAGGTTCTCCACGTGGACATTCTACGTACCAGGGCCTCACATTTTTAATCTATGCTTTAATACAGAATAGAAGAATCAACATCTATAAGACTGAAATTTTTTATTTGAAGAACTGATCTTTGAGCAACTGTTCTATGTTACAGAAATTCAACTTTAACTTTGGATCACTTGCTAGGGGAGGTGGCTTGTGATCGTTTAGTTATCTAATCAAATTTTACCTACAATGTTTCTTATTATTTTTCTGATTCTTCCCATAACTGACTTTATCTGTTACTTTGTCACACACTAAGAAGAATAGCATCCATACCAGTAATTTACATCATTTTCATTTTTTACATTAAATTTAATGCCACAAAACCCTCAAAATTCCATTCAAACTTTTGTTCTCTTTGTTCCCTCTTCTCAAAGACTATGTAAAAGCTGAAATTAGAGATAAATCTATTTTACTTTGACTAGCAGTTTCTTGATGGATTATATTGTGTTTAGTAATTTCTATTTCAGAAAATTACTGTATATTTTTTAATGAACCAAACTGTCTTATTAAATTATTTATAGAGAACCACTTCCAAATTGGAGGGCTTTATATGGCAAAAAAGTTACCTCTATGTGACTGTGACTTAGGAAAATTTGGCTCCCAATAGAATTAAGGCCTGTTTGGAGGTCATTTGAGAAGAGTCATCTGTCTTGGGGGTTCCCGTCATCATTACACACTTAAAAACTCATGGAGAAGCTGAAGCCCAATTAATCCCATATAACAAACCCACCTATATTCTAATTTCAATGTACATAATAGGATTCACAATTTACTTCAATGCTTCTTCAGTTAACATATTAATTGCTGCCTGTAATCCTTTCGACAAACTGCCAAAAACTTTAGCAATTTTGGAGACTTCTAGCCTTCAGCCCTCTAAAAGCAAAACAAACAAAACCTACAGAATCTCATTTCCAGAGTTATATGTCTAGCAGGCATTTACTGTTCATGAACTTTGCTGGGCACAATGGCACTCTGTGCGGTACTTGGTGTCCCAGCTGTGTGTTCTGTAAAACTAATGCTCACATTTCATAAGAAAGAACAAATGTAAAACACTTCTAATTTTACTGAAATTCACTTTACTGTAGACTCATTGCAAGCTATTAAATACGAGGTACATATAATTTGAATTTATATTTTAGGGAGTTCCTGCTGTGGCTCAGTGGTAAGGAACCCAACTAGTAACCGGAGGATGTGGATTCCATCCCTGGCCTCACTCAGTGGGTTAGGTGTCTGGTGTTGCTGTGAGCTGTGGTGTAAGGCTGGAAGCTGCTGCTACTACAATTCAACCCCTAATCTAAGAACTTCCTTATGCCACCCGTGTGGCCCTAAATAGAAAAAACAACAAAAAAACCTCTATATTTTAATTATTTATAATTTTCATTATTTTTCAAATTCAATTTCAATAGTTTGAATAATTAATACCTTCAGCAGGGGTTCCCACTGTGGTGCAGAGGAAACAAATATGACTAGTATCCATGAGAATGTAGATCTGATCCCTGGCCTCACTCAGTGTTGGGGATCCTGCACTGCTGTGGCTGTGGTGTTGGCCAGCAGCTGTAGCTCCTATTCGACCCCTAACCTGGGAACTTCCATATGCCATAGGTGTGGCCCTAAAAAAATAAAATAAAATAAAATAAACCTTTGGCAGAGTGGATATTTATAAGCATGGCAATATTTCATACTTAATAATTAATTGCCGGTATTTTAATTTTATTTATTTTAGTTTATTTTTAAATCAGAAAATTGGGACATCTTTTCAACAGGTATGAAAGAGATGACAGAGTTATATTAAGTTATTTCTCAGCTACATAACTAAAATTGAACATAAAAAGCAAAAATATTTTTATACTCTTCAAAATGTTTTAGAAATAAGTTAATAAGTACCTATAACAGTATCTTCAAAATCATTTAAATTAATCAGGTATCTTTAGCAATTTAAAATTTTGAATTCACATCACTAATCATTAGAGAAATGTAAATCAAAACTAAAATGAAGTACCACCTCATACCAGTCTGAATGGCCATCACTAATAAGCCTACGAATAACAAATGCTGGAGAGGGTGTGGAGAAAAGAGAACACTCCTGCACTGCTGATGGGAATGTAAATTGTTACAACCATTATGCAGAACAGTATGGAGGTTCCTCAGAAAGCTGAATATTGAACTACCATATGATCCAGCAATCCCACTCCTGGGCATATATCTGAACAAAACTATAATTCAAAAACTACTCTTGGAGTTCCCGTTGTGGCCCAGTGGTTAACGAATCTGACTAGGAACCATGAGGTTGCAGGTTTGATACCTGGCCTTGCTCAGTGGGTTACGGATCCGGCGTTTTTGTGGCTCTGGGTGTAGGCCGGCAGCTACAACTCTGATTAGGCCCCTAGCCTGGGAACCTCCATGTGCTGTGGGGGCGGACATGGAAAAGGAAAAAAAAAAGACCAAAAAAAGACAAAACAAAACAAAAAAGAACCTACTCTGTTCATAACAGCACTATTCACAATAGCCAAGACATGAAAGCAACCTAAAGGTCCATCAACAGATGAGTGGATTAATACTACTCAGCCATTAAAAAGAATGACATAATGCCATTGCAGCAACATGGATGCAACTAGAGATTCTATGCTATGTGAAGTAAGTCAGAAAGACAAATACCATATGATATGACTTATATGTGGAATCTAAAATATGGCACACATGCACCTATCTACAAAACAGAAACAGACTCACAGACATAGAGAGCAGACTTGTTATTGCCAAGGGTGAGAGGGAAGGGAGTGGGATGGACTGAGAATTTGGGGTTAGTAGATGCTAACTATTACATTTAGAATGAATAAGCAATGAGGTCCTACTATATAGCAGAGGCAATTATATCCATTTTCTTTTTTTTTTCTTTTTGTCTTTTCTAGGGCAGCTCCCATGGCAGATGGAGGTTCCCAGGCTAGGGGTCTAATCGGAGCTGTAGCTGCTGGCCTACACCACAGCCATAGCAACATGGGATCCGAGCCGTGTCTGTGACCTACACCACAGCCCACGGCAACGCCGGATCCTTAACCCACTAAACAAGGCCAGGGATCGAACCCGCAACCTCATGGTTCCTGGTTGGATTCGTTAACCACTGTGCCACAATGGGGAATCTTAAGATAGAACATGATGGAAGATAATATAAGAAAGGGAATGCACATGTAAATATGACTGGGTCATTTTGCTATACAGCAGAAAATGGCACAACATTGTAAATCAACTTTATAGAAAAAGATAAAATTTAAAAAGAATCGAATAATTCTATTTTTTAATCTTAAAGAAAATGTACATTCTCTGAGGTATCAGCAATTTCAAAAACCACATAATGAAACTCTAAGGAGCTGAAAAGTTATGAGACAAGTAATTTTTAAAAGTTAAAGAAAAACAAAGATACAACCGTGACAAAAGAATATAAGGAGATTGCAAAAGTTATAATTTGAGCTAGTTACATAATGATCAATAATGCAATACATTTTCTACACAGGTGCATAAAGCACAAAAGAATGGTTTAGAGAACATTATTTCTCTTTATTTAATTGAACCTTTTAGTCATATTCTTTGAAGCACTCCTCTGAGGCATTCAGTACTGAGACAAACACAATGCCTATGATAATAAACTAAATGACAACTTGAGAGTTACTCCATTCTGATAACTGGCTATTTGAATGATTTTATTGTGGTTTTTTTTTTTTTACATAACTGACTCCACCAATAAGAATTGTTGAATAAATGAATATGCATATTTATGAATTCCATATGTATAGAAATTACATACCAACTTTCAAGCTCACTGCTTCTAATAACTATCTCAGCCAGAGGGCTCAAGAAACTGAAGAGAGTGTTATTTCATTCTTTCTGGCCCTTGCTATTTCTGGATCTGTCCTGATAACCACGTGAGATCACCAATGCACATGCACAACTCCAACCCTGACCCACCTTCTGCTCAGTTGCCCCGGTGCTAGTCTAGGGCAGTGTCTGCTTTCAGGAGATAAAGATGTGCTGTTCTACCAACATGTCCCAAACTTGTCTGCTCTTCCCAAATCTACCACGCCCTTTAACATGTACCCCTAGCTCTCTTTCTAGAGAAGGAAGATACACAATGAATAAGCTTTGGGTTTGTATCCAAAATGGTGATGGATCTTATTTTCAGTCCTTCGAAAACACAAAGACTGAAGTAAAGTTACTTTTCATATGCAATGAATTCCAGCAAAGACCACCTTATTAAGCCTGCTTCAAAAGCAACTTCCCTTAACTTCAACTTATCTTTATACTCCTAATGTGTTTCACAGGATGGCTTATGAGACTTTCAATAAGACCCCAAAAAATGTTGCTCCTTTTGGGTCTGAAGGTTGAAGAATTTGACTTTCCTTGGGGTGGGGAAGGCAAGAAAAAATCATAATCCTGATGAGAAGCAAATAATAATGGTAGTAAAGAAAAACAAACAAACAGAGAGCAATATTATAATAAAACCAGTACCTGAAGAGGATGCTCTAGAACCTCACTGTGCATAACAGAGGTTCACAGCAACACTGGAACCTCAACTTCCAACCTTTCTTACCTCAGCCATGTCAACCCCACTGTCACACAGGATACACTGAGCAATGGAAATATGAACTCTCTCAGTGTGGAAGATGGCAAAGTGGGAGGCCAGAAGAAAAAAAATGAATTTGACCCATTTCCAGGGCACATCAAATTTAAAACCCTAATTGCAGCTTCTTATAGAAGCATATTTCATGGTAATGAACTGGTGAAATAGTCTAGTACAGCAATATATATATTGTGTATATATATATATATATATATATATATATATATATACACACACACACACCTACACAAAGTTTTCATTGAGTCAACCTAGAGTTTGAACCAAAATGGACTGGCAAATAAAATTTTGCAGTGAAAATTCTTTTCAGAAGTTGATAAATGCCATAATGGTGATCACTTCATAGTATCATGCCAACAGTTATAAACATTAAAATTTCTAAATGCCAAATAAAATACACATTTTAATGGATAATATTAGTGGTACAAATGATTCAAAAAGAAAATGAAATGCCTAAGTATATTTTGTGTGGAAAAAAAAGTAATTGTTTTAATTTCTGTCTTCCTCTAAAAAATTCCCTTAGCCAAAAATCACAAAATAATGGCATCATGCATGGCATTGAGAAAAGAATTTCAAATCTATGATAAACGAAAAGTAAAACATTTAATTATAAAATACTGAGAGTTGTCTGCAGAGACTACTACTGATTTTAGTGTCTGAAATATAACTGTGTCACTCCTAAAAGGAACTTTTGCTATGTAATATAAGAAACCAATTTGATCTTGTTAACAGTCCAGTTTCTATAATGAAGTTCTATACTCCAAGGGTAGATTGGCTTAGATTATTAAATCTAACCTCAGTAAACAGTAATTGATTGGAATGAAAGAAAGATTATGCCAGAAAGAGGAAAAGACCAAATTGAGGGCTGAATTTTTCTAGAAACATAGAAAAACAACTCTGACTTGAGCTACCTAGGTACTTTTAATTTTTAAATTAATCTTATTTAGCACCTTTAATTTCTATTTCCATTTAGTTTAAAATTACTGATACCAGAGTATTATTTGAAATATTGAAGAGCTGATGATCCAGACATGTTTTATCACCATGAAATCTTGTTTCTACAGAAAGATGCATGTATTCTATATACTTACTGGAGATGCTGATACTTGGGTTATTCTTAACTGGTTTTCCAAATCTTGTACTTTGTTTTTAAGTTCCATATTTTCTGTTTCTAAGTCTTGAATCTAAAAAGCAAATGATTATTGAATAACCTTCAGAAATGCATTCCTGGAAAATATTGGTTGTTATATTGACTACATTAATGAATAGGATTACATATTATTTAAATTTTTAATGTGTTTTTTTGACACGGGAAAAAAATTATTTGATAAAGCTTGGGATTTATCATAGAATTCTAGGTCACTGGAAAGGCATATTATTACATTTAAAACATGTTTTTATGTGTGTGCAACTTTCGTGTTCCTGATACCTCATCTCTGTGTTTTCTTGTAGCACTGTGCAATCTGTACCCATAATCTTGGAGTATAACCGCAAGACAGTGAAACTTGCTTATGACGATTTTGAAGAGAGTGGAGAAAGGGTGTAATTTAATTATAAAGGAATCTGAGCTGCATGGGAAACCACTTACCCAGCATCTGCTGCTTCTGCTGCTCTGATCCCCATGAGAAGCATCAGGAAGTGAAGCAAAGTCACATGAGAACACTAAGTTCTTGTGGGAATTCAATATAAAATGGTTAAAAACTGTGCAGGGGACCAGGAATGAAAAATTATAGGAACACAGTGAAAGCAGTTCCAATCAGTGTGGGGAAAATTTAATGGCAGGCCTTTTAAATTTGTTTGATGATATGCAAGTTTCCCTGTACTTACATCACATAAATGTGAAACAAGCTTAGTTTACTCACTCTTTTCTGTAACCCTGCAATCTGCTTTCTTGTTTCAACATCTTTTCCTCCAGATTCTAGAAATTTCCTGTATGCCAGGTCAAACGCTTGGCCAATTGTTAACGTTATCTCTTCAGCCTTTGTAAAAACCAAACAAAGAAGATTTGCATTTTAATAATAATATGTCAGACTATTCTTTGAATCAAGAAAAAACATTAACAGGAGGTACTGCCAAAGGGCAATGTCTAGGGTTAGAGATGGAGTAAATGAGTATAGTAGCCTATGCTAACGTAATAGTTCAATGCCTACCTATGTCCAACATAAAAAATAAGAAATCTTTTGGCAATTAAATGAATAGCTGTTGAAGTTGGAAGCAAGAGTCCCATCCAGTGTCTCACCTCTTTTATCATAGTATTTTCCCCCTAGTTTGTTTTCCCCCTTCCTCAAATATTTGGTGCCTATTAAATGAAAGCATAGTGGCAACTGCAGCTTTTCTTTTGCTTTGCTATTTACTTCATTTTCATAGTGAGGAGGGTTTTTTAAACCTGGCAGGTAACTTGAATGAGGTTGGCTGGCTGGTGTCTGTGGAAAACCTGAGGTGTGCCCTCTCTTAAACGGAGCAAACTGCTACTCAGTTCCAGTTAAGTGCTGGCTTATGGAAATGGGCAATTCCAACCCAGACTTGTCAGATTTTTAAATGGGTGAGAAAAGGCCAGAAATCCCAAATTTTTATATGGAAAGCTCCTAATTTTAATTGATAGGAAACAATATTTTTGTAAAAAACAGTGTTAACTGAACAAAATATATCTGCTATAGGAATTTGGCCTCATAAACAATTAACAATCCCTGATCTATCAATGAGAAACTGTCACAAACATCCTAAGTCCACCCAGCTCATTCCTTCTCCACTCATATCATAATGTAAACATGCAATAACGATTTATTTGCTTTATTGACATTATAAAGAAGTTTGGTAAAGGCATTAATTGATTTAATGCATCATAAGTACTTCATATTTAATTATAAGACCTCTAGATGGCATAACAATTGGTAACAATATTAAATCTTGAAAATGCCATGCTGGAGTTCCCAAAGTAAGTTAAGAACCCAGCTGCAGAAGCTTGGGTCGCTGTGGAGGTATAGGTTCGATCCCTGGCCCAGTGCAGTAGGTTAAAGTGGCTAGGATTCAATCCCTGGCCCGGGAACTTCCATATGCAGTGGGTGTAGCCATTAAAAAAAAAGGAGAAAAGAAAGAAAATGCCATGCTTTCACTAATCTATTGCAAATCCTAAAAATTTAATGATTTCCCATGTGCAGTCTAAATTGAAAATACGCTTTACCAATAAAGCTTAGATTTCTTAAGACATCAAGTCTTTTTTTTTTTAGTTCAGAACTTGTTTAAAAAGGCTTTTAGCCAAAAAAAAAAATTGTGTTTAATTCCATTAACTAAATGCAAAATATATGCTTAAAATTATATATGAGAACTATCTGTCTTACAAAAGCGCAGGAAAAGAAAATAGCTACATTGAGGAATATTAAAATATACTAACTTGGAGTTCCTGTCATGGTGCAGTGGTTAACAAATCCGACTAGGAACCATGAGGTTGCCGGTTCGATCCCTGGCCTTGCTCAGTGGGTTAAGGATCCAGCATTGCCGTGAGCTGTGGTGTAGGTTGCAGACACGGCTCAGATCCCACGTTACTGTGGCTCTGGCATAGGCTGGGGCTACAGCTCTGGTTAGAGCTCTAGCCTGGGAACCTCCATATGCCGTGGGAAGTGGCCCTAGAAAAGGCAAAATAAATAAATAAATAAATAAAATATACTAACTAAATGAAAATGAGTTCATTGTGTCCTCTTAATAGGACAATGTGTTTTCCTCAAATACCCAAGCTGTACAGAGAATCATTTAAATGGTAACACCATAGATTCATCACTATAACATGTGACTTCATTAGTAATTATTTTTTACAATTATAACTTTTTAAAAGCCATATTCCCTTTTTAGGGTATGACAGGTCTTTTTGATTAAGACAGCATTTAGCTCCCTAGTAAATATTCATCATGTATTATCTCACTTTGTTCTCATAAAGACTATAAGGTGGGGATTATTATTACCCCCACAATACTTATGCAACTGCAATTCTTTGAGGTTGTATAACTTGATTAAAGTCTTAGAGAACCTGGATTCAAATCCATAATATCTGACTCTGTAAACCTCACACTTCTTGGGGGGAGGGAATAAAATTTATATACAATGAAATGTACAGATCATAATTGTACAATCAGATGTGTTTTGATAAATGTGTGTACCTATATAACCACTGCATCATTAAAGAAATAGAATATTTCTATCACCCTTGAAAGTTCTCTTATGGCTACTTCTAGTCAAATCACATTTCTTATGGATAATCATCCCTCTAATTTCTATTGCCATGGGTCAATTTTGCCTGTCCTTTAATCTATAAAATGGGCAATAAAATATATATTCTTTTGTGTCTGTCTTCTTTTGGAGTTTCTCAAATGTTACATGAATCATTTGTTTTATTGCTGATTACTTTCCATCCAGTGTATATACCACAAATGATTTTTTCCATTTGTCTACTGAGGGACATTTGTGATGTTTTCAGTTCTTAGTTATAAATAAAACTGTTACAAATACAAATATTCTTATAAAAATTTTTGTGGACATATGTTTTCATATGTCTGGGTAAATACCTACCCTAAGACGGGTCTATGTTTAACATTATAAAATACTGCCAAACTGTTTTCCAAAGTATTTGTATCATTTTTCCATTCCCTCCTATAGTAAGAGATCTCTACTTGCTCTGCATTCTCACCAACATCAAATATGGACATTTTTTAATTTGGTCATTTTACGGCATGAGTAAAACACAATGTGTTTTCAATTTGGATTCCCCTGTAGAAGACAGTCTCCTGCCCATTTTTTATCAGTTTTTTTTTGTCCTTTTATTATTGATATTTAAGTTTGTTTCATTTTGTTGTTTTAAGTTTGTTTCATTTTGTTTCCTAGCATAAGGAACCAAACTAGGAGTCAAATTGGAGTTGTAGCTATCAGCCTACACCACAGCAATGCCAAATCTAAGCCATGTCTGCAAACTATACCACAATTCACAGAAACACTGGATCCTTAACCCACCGAGCAAGGCCAGGGATTGAACCCACATCCTCATGGGTACTAGTCGAGTTTGTTACAGTTGAACCACAATGGGAACTCTGATATTTAGTTCTTCATATATTCTGGATACAAATTCTTTTTCAGATGTATGTATGTGACTTGCCATTTCACTTTGTAATATAGATTGTAGGATAACAGAAAAAAATTGGTGGGGGGTTAAAAGTGCCATTGTACAAACTCTTTTCTCTGTTATGTTTAGTACTTTTGGGGTCATTTCCAAGAAGTCATTGCCTACTCAAAGTTCATAGAGGGAAAGTTTTATAGCAGACTATAAAAGCTTCTACTTTTATATCAGACTATAAAATTGAAGTTTTATAGTCTGATATAAAAGCTTCTACTTTATATCTATGATTCATCTCAAATTATTTTTATGTAGCATACATAGGGGTTAATTTTTTTTTAGCTGTGCTCACAGCATGTGAAAGTTCCCAGGCCAGGGATCAAACCTGTGCCACAACAGTGACCTAAGCCACTGCAGTGACAATGCCAGATCCTTAACGCACTGAACCACATGGGAACTCTGGTAGGGGTTAATTTTTAATTATTTTTTCATATATTTAGCTAGTTGTTCCAATACCATTTGTCAGAGACTTTCTCCATTGAATTGTCTTGTCACATTTGTCGAAAAATCAATTGACAATGTATTTGTGGGTATTTCAGGCCTCTACAGTAATGTTCACTTATTATTTATCTATCATTACATCAGTACCACCGATTCTGATAAGAGTTTCTTTAAAGTATTTTGTGAGGTCAGATAGAATGTGTTTTCCCGCTTTGGTCTTTCCTTTCAAGGTTTAATTTTGCTATTGTGTGGTTTTATATACTAAAAACTACTTTTCAACTTCTATTAAAAATCCCATTGTGATTTTGACAATTACCATATTGAAATACAGATCAATTTGGTGGAATTGATCACTTAACTAAACTAAATCTTCCATTAATATAGTTTCTCTCTCCCATTTTTTTTTTAGGTTTTCTTTAGTTTCTACAATGTTTTATAGATTTCAGCATGTCTTCTTTTAAAAATACTAATTATTTCATATTTGTTGATGCTATAGTAAATAGATTTTTCTTTTTTCTAGTAGGCAGAAACAATTTTTGCATGATAGCCATGAATTCTGTGACTAAATTTGCTTCATAGTTATAATGATTTATAGATTTCACAGGACTATTTTCACAGACTATTCCCCAGCTAAGATATCTACTACCATACTAAATAGAGATGGTGAGAATAAACAACCTTGCCCTGTTCCCAGTCTTAGGGAAAAGCATATAATAATTCACCACTAATTCTGATGTCAGTCACCTGCAGGGTTTTTAAAGTCCTTATTGAAATAAAAAAAACACTCCTTGTGTCCCTAGGATACTGTGAATTTTATCATCAATTGGATTGAATTTTGTCTAGTGCTTTTTCTGCATCTGTGAGATGATTTTTTATAGAACTTACCATTGAAACTATCTGGATCTGATATTTATTTGACAAGAGATTTTTTTTTTTTTTGTCTTTTGTCCTTTTAGGGCCGGACCTGCGGCATGTAGAGATTCCCAGGCTAGGGGTCTAATCAGAGCTGTTGCTGCCGGCCTACGCCAGAGCCATAGCAACATGAGATCCGAGCCACATCTGCAACCTATACCACAGCCCACAGCAACGCCAGATCTTTAACCCACTGAGTGAGGCCAGGGATCAAACCCGCAACCTCATGGTTCTTAGATTCGTTTCCACTGCGCCACAACAGGAACTCCAAAAGATTTTTTTTTTTAATTTTTTGCTTTCTAGGGCCTCACCTCAGCATATGGAAGTTCCCAGGATAGGGGTCAAATCAGAGCTACAGCTGCTGTTCTACGCCACAGCCACAGCAATGCAGGATCTGAGCTGTGGTCTGTGACCTACACCACAGCTCATGACAACACCAGATCCCCGACCCACTGAGTGAAGCCAGGGTTTGAACTAGCATCCTCATGGATACTAGTCAGATTCAGATTCATTTCCATTGTGCCACAATGGAAACTCCAAGAGATTTTTTAAAAAATATATTTTATTACATGTATATTCAGATTTGTTATTCAGTTTCAGTAACATCAGTTTTCAAATATTCATCAATTTCTCCTTGCCAAATTTAATTAATAATAACTATAAAGATGTAGGATCTGTACTTATTTATAATCCATGCTTTTATTTTTAATATTGGTAATTTGTGCTTTCTCTCATTTTTGTCTTTGAGCTGTTATTTATTTATTTATTTATTTATTTATTTATGTATTTAATTCATTTATTTAATGGCCACAGCATATGGAATTTCCCAGACTAGGGGTCAAATTAGAGCTGCAGCTATAGCCCTAGGCCACGGCCATGGCAAAACCAAATCAGAGCCTCATCTGCAACCTACACTGCAGCTTGCAATGCTGAATCCTTAACCCACTGAATGAGGCCAGGGATCAAACCCACATCCTCATGGCCATTATGTCTGAATCTTAATATGCTGAGCCACAACAGGAACTCCTGATCTTCGTTTTTAGAGAACTGTTAATTTTATCATCCTCATCGAAGAATCAACTCTTGGCTTTATTAATTTTTATAATTTGCCTGTTTGCAACATCACTCATTGTCCTTTTTCTTATTTTTGACCTTTTATTTTGTTTTTATATTATTCTTATTCTAACTCCTTAAGGTCAAGGGTATGATGATTACTTTTAACCTTTTTTGTCTTTCCTCATAGAAACATTTAAAGCTATAAATACTTCTCCAAGCACTGCTTTAATGTCTTTCACAAATTTTGATACATTGTGTTTTGTTGCTACTGAGATAAAAATAATTTAATTCCTCTTATGACTTTTCTTTGAGCTGTTGTTACATAAAGTGTATTTAAACATAAAACACTTTCATAATTTGTGGTCAGAGAACATACTCTGTGATATTTTCAGTTTTGGAATTTGAAGTCTTGCAATATGGTCCAGTATATATCTTTGAAAACATTCCATATGTACTCCCAAGGAAAGTATGTTGTTGTTTGGGATAATGATGTTCTATACATACACATCAACTGTATCAAAATGGGGAATAATTTTTTTTCATTTTTTTGTAACTTTACTGATTTATTTCTATTCTTTCAAGTGCTAAGAATGGCTTCAAAATCTATAACTATGGGTCATTGTTTATTTCTTCCTCTAACTTAGATATTTTTCTTGCTGCTTAATTTCTTAAAAAGCAGCGCTACTGAAATGGAATTCATTGGTCCTTTAATCATTGTGAGCTGTTTCTCTTAATGTCTGATAATATTCCTTGCCTTGGTCATGTTTTTGACATGAGTATAGCCACACCAACTTTCATACTTACTGTTCACATGGCATATTTTTTCTTTTTCTTTTCTTTTTTTGCTTTTTTAGGGCTTCACCTGCAACATATAGAAGTTCTCAGGCTAAGGGTGGAGTCACTGCTGCAGCTGCAGGTCTATGCCACAGGCACAGCAACGCAGGATCCAAGCCACATCTGCGACCTATACTACAGCTCATGGCAACACCGGTTCCCTCGCCAACTGAGCAAGGCCAAGGATCAAACCCACATCCTAGATACTAGTCAGGCTCATTTATTTCCACTGAGCCACAATGGGAACTCCTGGAATATTTTTTTTTCAATATTCTGTTTTTCAACTATATTTGTCTTTATATTTAAAGTATGTATCTTCTAGAGAGCAAACAGTTGTACATTTAAAATTTTTTTCTGGGAGTTCCCGTCATGGCTCAGTGGTTAACAAATCCAACAAGGAACCATGAGGTTGAGGGTTCGATCCCTGGCCTTGCTCAGTAGGTTAAGGATCTGGCGTTGCCATGAGGTGTATGTTGCAGACATGGCTCGGATCCCGCGTTGCTGTGGCTCTGGGTAGGCTGGCATCTACAGGTCCGATTCGGCCCCTAGCCTAGAAACCTCCATATGCCGCAGGAGCGGCCTTAGAAAGGGCAAAAAGACAAAAAAAAAAAAATTCTGATAATCTCAGTCTTCGATTGGTGTATTCAGTCTTTTAGTCTTTTTACATTTACCTTGTAACTGTATTCTATTTCTTTATCTTCTATTTGGTCCATCTATTTTTATGTTTCTTTTCATTTCCTGTCTTCTTTTAGTTTCATTAAAAAAAATTGTTTTCCATTTTACTTTCTCTATAGACTTTTAGCTATATACATTTGAATTATTTTTTAGTGGATTGCTCTAGTGATTAAAAGTTAAGAGTCTAAGGAGTTCCCATCGTTGCTCAGTGGAAACAGATCTGACTAGTACCCATGAGGACACAAGTTCAATCCCTGGCCTCAATCAGTGGGTTAAGGATCTGGTGTTGCCGTGAGCTGTGTTGTAAGTTGCAGAGGCAGCTCAGATTCCGAGGTTGCTGTGGCTGTGGTATAGGCCAGCAGTTGTAGCTCTGATTCAACCCCTAGCCTGGGGACCTCCATATGCCATGGGTGTGGTCCTAAAAAGACAAAAGACAAAAAAAAAGTTGAGTCTACTTAGAGTTAACATGGTATCATTTTACATAAATAATAACAACCCTTAAGTTAGCAGAGTCTACTTAGAGTTAATACAGTATCTTTTTACATAAATAATAACAACCTTGAAATAGTATACATTTTTAAGTCTCACAGTATACCTCCTTTGTGCTATTATTGTCATTATTAACATCATTATACAACATTATGATACAACACTACAATTTTTTGCTTTAAAACAGTTCTGTTTTAAAGGATGGAGGGACATAGGAGTTCCCATCGTGGCGCAGTGGTTAATGAATCCGACTAGGAACCATGAGGTTGCGGGTTCAATCCCTGGCCTTGTTCAGTGGGTTAAGGATCTGGCATTGCCGTGAGCTGTGGTGTAGGTTGCAGATGCGGCTCGGATCCCAAGTTGCTGTGGCTCTGGCATAGGCCAGTGGCTACAGCTCTGATTTAACCCCTAGGCTAGGAACCTCCATATGCCATGGGAGCAGCCCTAGGAAAGGCAAAAGACGAAAGAAAAAAAAAAGAATAAGGAATACATAATAAATGCAGAGGTTTTAGCCTGTGCTTTTTTTTTTCTTTATCTTTTTTGTACAAGTGAATTTCCTTTTTGTGTCATTTCTCTTTGGGTTAAAGAACTTCCTTTAGCATACCCTGAAGCACAGTTCTGCTAGTGAGAAATCACTCCAATTTAATTTATCTCAAAATATTTTAAGTTAAAATTTGAAAGACATCTTCAATGGGTATAAAATTCTGTTATGACATCATTTTACTTTATTCATGTTAAAGATATTGTTATATTCTCCTCTGGCCTCTACTGATTATTCTTTTGATATATGGAGGTCTTTAGTGAAATCCTCTGTTTCATTCCTGACATTGGTAACTTGTGTCTTTTTTTTTTCTTTCCCAATCTTAACTAAAAATTATTTACTTTTACAATCTTTCAAAGAACCAGCTCTTTGTTTTGATTTTCTTGGTTCTGTTTTCAATTTCATTAATTTCTGTTATCTTTCTTATTTCCTTCCTTCTGCTTATTTTGATTTAATTTGACAATCTGTTCTCTGAGTGCATGGGATGGGAACTTAGATTACTGATTTGAGACTTTCTGCTTTCAAATATATTAACTTCGTTGTTATAAATTTCTCTTTCGGAACCGTTTTAGCTATATTACACAAATATTGATATGTTATATTTCATTTTTATACAGTTCAAGCATTTAATTTTTTTATTTTTAGATTTCTATTTGACAAACGGGTATTTACAAATATGATGTACTTTTTGATATATGGAAAAACAAAATTTCCAAGTTTTTGAAGACATTCCTATTATTTTCTGTTACTGATTTTTAGATTGACTTTTGTTGTCAGAGAACATATGCTTTGTAATTTCAACTCTTTTAAACTTTTGAGATTTGTTTTACAGCCCAGGATACAGCCTTTTTTGGTACGTGTTCCTTTGGCAATGGAAAACAATGTACATTCTGCTGTTGTTAAATGAAGTTCTCTTTAGTTGCTAATTAGATCCCATTAGTTGATGATGTTGTTGGGTAATTCTATATTCTTGATGATTTCCTGTCTAGTTGTTCTACTAATTTTAAGGAAAGTGGTGGTTAAATATCCAATTATAATTGGCTATTTGTCAATTTACATTTTATACCATTTCAGTTGTATCAGTTTTTGGTTCATTTATAATTTGGTCATACAAGTTTGGGATTGCTATGTCTTCTTGGTGGGAAGTACTACTGAAGGGATAAATATAATGAATAAATAGGACAAGGTCCCTGGAACAGGTCACATTTATGGTTGCAATATAGCATGACTGGATGAATGTCACAATGGCAATCTAAGGTCTTAAATTTTAATCCTGATTCTATTATTACCTTGCTTTGTAACTTTGGGAAAGGCACTCAAACCTCTCTGGACTTTGTTTCTTAAAATAAGAGGAAAGGGTTGTGCCAATTGGGCCATAATTTACTTTGCTGTTTTAATTTTCAATAACTATATAAAAAGAAAATTGGAGAGGATGGCATTTAAAAAATTTTACATACATATCAAATAAATTTTATAGGTGTGGACACTGGTATAATTAGAGCCAATAAAACTTTGAGGTGGAAATGACATAATGAAACTTTGAGGAAACATGTCCTCCTTAAGCTAATGAAAGTGATGTCCCCTTCTAGCTGGAGAGATTATCTTGGATCCTTGCTTTTCAAAGTTCAGACTTCCACCTAGCTAAAGCAGAATCACTTGGTAAACTTGCTAAATGAGGATTTCCTGAGTTCTAGCCCCAGTTGATATGAACTTATTTTTTGAAGTGGGAACCAATGAGCTGTATTTTAAAAGGTTCTCCTCATAATATGCACATTAATGGCTGTGAGCCACTGTTGTAGGTGTCAAGAAAATATTTTCGACCTTTAAGAAAAAAGAAAGCTAATATGCTATATCCAGAGACAAAAATGGGTCAAATAATTGAAATTGTGGAAATCAGTTACAAACAATTATGACCAGGAAAAAATAAACTTTATACTTTGAAAACAATATAACTACATGGGAATTCTGGCACTTTTATATTTTAAATAATCATGTAACAAATTTGGATGGAGATCAAGAAAGATAAAACATGTGATAAAAAGCTATAAGAAGACCAGTATTTATAATGGACTTGGTTTATGAGTATTTGACAGGAGCCCAAGGAAGTTTATTTCTATGTGTAAGACAAGAAAGAAAGACAACTGAATTTACTGTGTTATAAGTGGTAAAAGATTAAAATATCCTACACGTAGAAGATATTTGGCCAATATCAACCTGAGTCTTTTTAATCACAGAGAAAACATCTGCAAGCTGTCATAGTTAAGAAGCAACTGGAACATTAAATACAATGCATTCATTCAATAAGATAAATTTAAAAATCAACTTTTTTTTTGTCTTTTTTAGGGCAGCACCTGTGGCATATGAAGGTTCCCAGGCTAGGGGTCAAATTGGAGGTGTAGCTGCTGGCCTACACCACAGCCCAGCAACCTCAGAATCTGAGCTGCCTCTGCGACCTACACCACAGCTCACAGCAATGCGGAATCCTTAACCCACTGAGTGAGGCCAGGGATCAAACCTGCAACCTCATGGTTTCTAGTTGGATTCATTTCTGCTGCGCCATGATGGGAACTCCAAAAACTGACTTTTTAAACTTCATATAAAGTTCCGTCTTGTTCACAAAATATTGTCTTATATGGATAAACATATTTTTCTGAGGCAAGTTTCAAAATGTTCATCAAACTCTTAGAATGTATTATGATGTCAAGTAGCTTAGCACATTAGTTTAACATTTTAGAGAACTGTAGTTTAAATAATACAGATAATAACTTGCTCTACCTTTGTAAATTTGTCCACATAGTGTTTTCTTTAAGGAAAAAAATTCATTGAGAACCTATTATCCACCTGATGTAGGAGTTAACATGAACAAATCAAAAAGTATTTATTCTCCAGAAGCTCCTGAATACTGAAACCACAGAAATAAATTACATAATGCTGATAATATTAGTCCCTGCTATTTTTGGCAGTATGAAGAATGAGCAAATAAAGTTTCTTCCTGTTGAAGGCAATCATGTTGTTGAGGTTAGATGTTCTTCTTCAAGTAAAGCCATCAATGGCTGTAATGTGTGCTTCAAATTCACTTCCTTTGTTTTATAACAGGACCCTAGACTAAGTTATGATTAGCATTCTCTTATGCTTATAGTCAAGATTTGGGTTTTCCTTAGGATCCCAGATGATTAAAAAGCTGTTACAGAATTTAGCTTTGGACCTCCTTAATTGTTCTTACTTTAGAGTACATTCATAAGCTCACACACATGAACTCAAATAGGCACATACACAAGCACATACAATTCTATCACCTTTCATTATATTAAGTTTACTGAATAATGAAAATCAAGATCCAGATTTTCAAAGTATTAAAGTTTTTTGAGGAGCCATACAGATTTCATTTCCTGGAGTTTAAAATATTTATTTTCATCTGATCCATCACACTCCGGGGGGGGGGAACTCTGCTCATTATTATACTTTTGCATTCTATGCATATTACTAAACTGTACTTGAGTTTAAAACTCCGAATAAATTAAATGATTATAACATAAATAAATGTATAACATAAGAGGCATGACGTTCTAAGAAAAAATATTTGCATGCAAGCTTGCGCCCATGAACATGAGAATTCAGTTAGGAATCAAATCCTAAAACATATTCTCATGACAGGATGAATCTATTAGTGTAGTTAAGTATTTGCAGACTTTATTCACTTCCAAATACTTTACTAATGCCGGAAACAAGACAATTCCCGGCTTGTAAAACAGAACAAACCACCCTAAAACATCTGGCATACTTACACACTTTTCACTGTCAAATACATAGCACAAATGTTTATTTGACTCAGAATCTTTGCATATGAAAGTGAATATTCTCTTGTCAGTTTTATCATCTGCACAAAATGATATTCTGTGAAGCTGGCAATTGTGTTGAACTTCCTGTGAACACAGACGAAAATAAACATAGTTGAAGAGACTTTTTTTCATTTTCTGAAATACCAGCTGTGTTAATAATTTACAATTTATGAAACATTACCTATCATATTTTGGTTTTATAATTATATACACCTCAAACTTTAACAAATATGTAATGGAGATAAACCTCCTGACTCAGGATTAAACTAAGTCATTTCAATAGCAGTTAGAAAAACACAAGGGAAAAAAGGATCAGAGGTTCATGGGCTTCCTGAGCTACAAGGGAGCTACAGAAACCATTACTTTAAACTGTGCAACTTTACTTAGGAGGATATTGAGGTCTAGAGAGATTAAAATACTTCCACAAGGTTACAGAATTAGAAGAATGCTTTTTAACCAAAATACTTTTCATTTTATTTTACTGCTGCAAATAAACATTCCTGTGTAAAACATAACATCATCTGTACACAATTTTATATGAAACATAACTACACAGTACATATCTTCATGGTAACATATATATATATATACTACTGAAACTCTTCTGTCTAAGGAAGATCATGCTTGCAACTTCTGTAATATTTCCATTGGAGCAGTGAATGGAGGTCTACACATCCAGCATCCAAATGACTGAATCAACCTTGTTAATTAGTACAAAAATAAATATTGCATGTATATATACATATATATATACATATATATATGTATATATACATAAAACTACAGCTAGCATGTCACTGAATCTTTCCAAGTTCAAGGTTTGATGTGTCATTTGTAGGACTAGGATTGTTTTTCTTTTTCATTCGTTGCTACACTTTTGGCTGAATTGTCTCTCTGTAGTTTATGGCTTCCTCAGCCTACTGTTCTTTAGTAACTACCATTTACCTAATGAATTCATCTCAGCAGACACACCGTTCAGTAGATAATTCCTCATTTGCAACTGCCCTGTTTCCTGGCAAACTATATATATATATAAAACTATATATTTAGTTTCCTTTCACCATGACTTCTTTTGTCTGCTTTCAGCCATCTTGGCAATAGTAATCGTGGGATAACCATAACCAAAGTGAAGTCTCCAACTCTTTAATTATTATTTAATATCGAGTATAGAGAATGGGAGGAAGTTAGAACAGCTATGGTTTCTGCTGAAGTCTTGCCCTTTGGACTGCAGATGCCTATCTTCTTGCTGTGTCCTCACATTGCTTTTCCTCTGTGCTCACAAATCCCTGGTGTCTCTTTCTCTTATTGTAAGGACAGTAGCCTTACTGGATTAAGGCCCAATTAAGACATCATTTAACTTTAATTACCCTACAGGATCTATCTCCAAATATAGTCACATTGCTGATTAGACTTAAACATAGGAATTTTAGGTGAAAAAAATTTACATTCACAACATATTAGTACATATTAATAAATATGAATCTAGAATAGATTATATTTTCAATTTTTTTTCTCATTGGATCTGTAGGAGGAAAAGCTCTTAAATACAGGAACTTTAATTTTATACAGTGTTATAGGCTGAATTATGTTTCTCTCAAACATATATGGTAAAGCCTTAATTCCCCTTGCCTGAGAATGTGACTGTATTTGGAGATAAGGCTTGAAAGAGGTGATTAAGTTAAAATAAGATCTTCAGGTGGTTTCTGATCCAACCTGACTTGTGTCCTTAAAAGAAGAGGAAATTGGACACACAAAGAGACCCTAAGGGTGTGTGCACACAGACAACCACGTTAAGAGGCAGCAGATGGGCTGCCATTTGCAAGCCTGCTTCTGTCAACTTAATCTTGGATTTCCAAGAGTTCCCGTCGTGGCTCGGTGGTTAACAAATCCGACTAGGAACCATGAGGTTGCGGGTTCAGTCCCTGCCCTTGCTCAGTGGGTTAAGGATCCAGCGTTGCCGTGAGCTGTGGTGTAGGTTGCAGGCATGGCTCAGATCCCACGTTGCTGTGGCTCTGGCATAGGCCAGTGGCTACAGCTCTGATTAGACCCCCTAGCCTGGGAACCTCCATATGCTGCACGGGGAGCAGCCCTAGAAAAGGCAAAAAGACCAAAAAAAAAAAAATCTTGGATTTCCAGCCTCCAGGACTGTCAAATAAACTTCTGTTATTTGACCCAGCAGGTCTGTGGTATTTTATTATGGAGATAAACCAATAGATATTGACTATGTCTACAGGCAATAAGGGTCAGTCCAGGACTTTTTGATGAACAACATACAGATTTTGTCTTCTTTCACACTCAGTGAAGCACACTTACATGCATTTCCTTCACAGCACATGAATACAAAATTCTTAAATATCAGACCAAATAACATTGAATCTACCTAATATAAATTTTGATATCTCAAACAGACTGAAGAACAAGCCACTCAGACCTTTTTTGCCCTATAAATCCTATGGAGTTTTATTAAAGTCTAGTTAACCGAGAACTAAAGAGTTTTAACTGATAACAAATTTTAAGTATTCATTAAAATAAGAATGTAATTGCAATTAATTAAAGATTAGAGTGCTTCCAATGTTCAAAAATAAGCCTTACCTTTGTTTTGGGTTCTAAAATTTTTACTCCATAAATTGATATTTGCAACTCAACTTTAGGAATTTTCTGGCCTTCAGATTTCTTGATATGTCTTGCAAACTACAAATGAAAATTTATTCACAAAATAATAATTCCATTTCTAAGTAAAATGACCACAAATATATATTTGGAGTTTGTATTCAATGTTGAACTTTCATTAAGTTAATTATCACCCATTATAAAGTGTTTTTAGAAACCCCACACAGCCCCTAAATATTTAGAAATCAGAGTAATCTTCCATTACTGTAATTAAAATCATATTAATTTCCAATAACTTTAAAAACATTTTTAATGCATTTCTTCCATGATATTTAAAAAACTATATTCATACCAAACAGAAAATGAAAACTCTTTGTGGGAAAATAAGCAGAGATCAAGAAGCAGAGATTTCTCTCTGGATCTTTTGTTTGCCATAACTTCAGAGAACTTTAAGTCCACCAGTATTGGATATGTCATCTTTGCCATTTTTAAATACTTACCTTGTTTGGTGTACTCTCCTACCCAATCAAATCAATGAGTGAAAAGAGACAGACTACTATCTTCAAACTGAAGCTAGGAACTGAAGTAGTTTTCCCAGCTAAAAGACTCAGAACAAGACTCAGCCTAGAAGTAGAAATATAGTAGGTTTCTCAAAGACAAACTTTTTCAGTGCTTTCATAGTAGTATTTATTGTTTCTTCTTATTGAGTTAGTAGGTATATATAAATGCATGTTAGGTTCTGCTATAAAATCAAAAAGGAGAGTTTCCGTTGTGGCTCAGTGGTAACAAATCTGACTAGTATCCTTGAGGTAGCGTTTCGATCTCTGGCCTCGCTCAGCGGGTTAAGAATTCGGCATTGCTGTGAGCTGTGGTGCAGGTTGCAAATGCAGCTTGGATCTGGCGTTGCTGTGGCTGTGGCATAGCCTGGCAGCTGCAGCTCTGATTTGACCCCTAGCCTGGGAATTTCCATATGCTGCGAGTTCGGTCCTAAAAAGCAAAACAAACAAACAAAAAAAATCAAAAAGAAAATCAGAATACTCATGCACTTAGTGGATGGAGTTTCTTCCTTTCTCTCTCAGCACTGTCAGATTTAGTGGTAGAAAAATTACAGAAGCTCAGTTAAATATGAATATTAAACAATGACTATTTTTAAAAATCTTTATTTTAGAATACACATATACACTCCACACACACACACACACACACACACTTATATATAACATATATATGCTATTTAGTATAAGTATGTCCCATGCAATACTTGGGACACAGTTATACCAAAAAAATCATTCATTGTTTATCTGAAATTCAAAGTTTACCAAGTGTCTTAGTTTTATTTGGCAGTGCTACTCTCTCCCCACTTTCCTTCTTTCCGTCCTCCCCTGCCTACCTCTTTTTTTTTTCAAGAAACAGAAAAAAAACATTGGAAAATAATTTTATTCATTCTCCCCTTGTGAGGGCTTCAAAAGTTAGTTTCTAGTATAAAATTTTTCAGCATATGGCTCACCCTAACTTGATTCAAAATAGACTATACGTAAGGCAGGGTGGGGTTTCAGTCTTCTTTTGTGTGTCATATTTATTGCATTGTGCATTTCTTTCTAATTCAGGCCAGATGTGAATACACATGGTATAGTTCAGTCCCAGAGCAGAGAGTGGCTAAAGGCCTCTTTCTCTCTTCATGGCTTTGCACTGCATGGAGAATAATGTACTTAATGCATATAAGAATGCCTTGAAGTGTCTGCCTTGTTAGCCAAGGCAGAGAGGGGAAGGGGGGGGTCGGGGGGTGGTTCTATTTCTTTTATTTCATTTTGGATGGTATAATTTTTCAGCTTGCTGTCTGTCCTGTTCTATAAATACAGACAGCTTTTTTTCTTGGTCTTCAGCAGTCTTACATTTTGCACATAAATTTGACTAATTCATGCCAGAGGAATTTTCTTTTTCTTTTGTCTTTAAGAAACTATGTTTTGCTTCAGTAAAGATCTTTAAAAATTATCCCAGCTCCCTCCCAAAGAAAGTGGATTAATTTGTTTCTTTTCCCTTCATAATCTTCTTCCTGTATTGGTATAATCAAAACAATTTGCGGGTTTTCACATATGGAGTCTGACAAAGCAAGTCAGCTGCTTTCCATCTATGGGAACGCATCTGAACAAAGCCATTCCCATGGTTGGCTGCAGAAGCAGTCTAAGCTGGCTTCCTGGGTGCTGCTCTTTTCCAGAAACAGACAATGAGCAATAGCTCCTTTTCCACATCTGGACACCACCGTTCCTGTGACCTCTTTTACTTTCCAAAAAGTACATCACAAAACAACCACTAATATTAAACTTATCTGTTGAGTTATTTCTTTTCTGTCCCGAAAAAAAAGAAGGGAAGAAAGAATGGAAAAAATGAACAAAGGGAGGAAGTAGGGGCTAGAAGTAGAAAAAACATGGGAGGGAGGAAGGGAAGCAAGAGAATGAGAGAAAGAAAAGAAAGGAACATAAAATACCTTGGCCTACAGCTTGTGAAACCTTTTCCTCTGCTTCACATCAAGATAAAGTAATTGTGCTCAAAGAAGATTCAGAGGTCACCCAATCCAATCCTCCCATTTCAAAGGTGAGAAAGTAAGTCTCAAAGAAGTTATTTACTTGGATCATAATATGAATCTATAGCAATCAGGCCTAGAACCTAGTTTTGCTACCTACTAAATAACACTTTTCTTTTGCACAGCACATTTTCTGAGTTAGACAAAAAAAATTTCAGTTCTATTGTCATGTTTACCAAGGTTTTCACTGGTTACTGGCCTTGATTGTTGCATAGATATTGCAAAACATTTAAGCTTAAGGTTATACCTGTTCAATCTATATTTTAAATGGTTTAATATTCTCATTCCTGCCCTTATTTTTAAAATTTAAGATGACCATATTCTATAGTTTGCATGATCTACATTTCTTTTCCTACTTGGAGACCTCTCAACTGTGTTCCAAAACACTTCTAATTTACATTTTGAAGACACTTTCATTCTTATATTGTATTCTTTTTTCTCCCTATTTATTACTTGAATGTTAATGCTAAAGAGCCTTTTTGCAGTTTTATTTTCTATTTTTGCTCCACTGAATTTATCTTTTGGTCATCTAGATAGAGTGATTTAGATGACCAAAAAGCTTGAATACAATAGTCCAAAAAAAATAGTAAAAGGGGGTAAAACCTAAGAATTTTGGAGGTTACCTGGATACAACAAACAAATAAAAACAAGCCTTTATAACAGCAAATGATGTGGAAGGATGAACTATTACTTGAAATACATAAAGTTCTTTGTAATAATATGCTACTGGTAAGTGGAATAGTTTAAAGAATATTAAAGGGAATGCAATTGAATTTTAATTATCATGATCACACAATTTCTATTCCTTTCCCAAAAGACTTTAAAAAAGTGAAATCTAACTAATTATTAATGGAATATACTTATTAGGCAATAAAATTAATGAATTAATTCTAATCCTGTTGTATGAATAAAAATAACTCACTATTAAAAACAAAATTCATTACAATAACAATGGTATTACATATGTACAAGTTAAAAGGGCTTTTAAATGATCACTTTTTGAAAAATTTGGTATTTTCTTAAATGGTAGACTAAACATGCATAAGTGGTAGAAATTGTTGAACATGACTGAGAAATGGAAAAATATGTTGTTTGGAGAATATTGAATTTCTGAAAGTAAACACTTAACAAAATTATATTTATGAAAACTTTATAAATTCTCCACAAAATTATAGAAAAATAGTACTCAATAAAATAAATCAAAGTTTAAAATTCTTCTTGGAAAACAGTTAAGCATCATTAAACACAGAAGGATTAAAAATACATTACTGAAAATCTTGGAAGGTTTCTAACATCCTGTATTAGTCTTAAATTTTGAATTTTTCTTTAATGTCAGAAGCCAATATATTAACATTGCAAACTTTTAAAAAATTATTAAATATAAACATAATGTTACCTTATGTGGCAAATAAAATTACTGAACCATAGTGGATTTAAAAAGTAATCAGGAAACATATGTTTAAGAAAAATAAGCAGGAAATTAAAATGGGGGATGTGTCAAAACTGAATTAATAAGCAAATTTCTTTTTTTTTTTTAAGTAGAGCCATAGCACCATCTTCTGGCCATTTCTTCATGACAACAGAATTAAAGAGGAGCCAGGGTCTAAACTCTTAAATGTAAATACTTTTGCATACTCTTGAATTGTAGTATCTAACCTTTGACACAAATAAACCAGAAAATATTAAAATAAAAAGGCTTGCTTTCTTCACTTTCATTGGTTCATGAATCATTATCCTTAGATATACTTTCCTGATCTATAAAATTTTTGCAATCAACAGAGTACACACTGCTTATCAGATTAAGTATTCTGGAAGATACCTGAAAGACAAAAGCTGTTATCAACTGAGTATACATTTTTAAGCTATGCTGCATGACTTTTATCTTATTGAGTCACATACCCTTATTAATAGAGCACACTTCCAAATACGAAACTATATAAGAATTACATATAAAGTCTCACAAGAAATATACGAAAACTAGCCATTGTTTGGAAAGCATATCATCTGGAATATCTCTTTATATTTTATATAGTCATTATGTAATTGAATCCTTTTCGGTTTGGATTTAGATTTAATGAATAAAGAACCTTCTAGGTACACAGAAACATTAAGTGTAAATATCATTACTCTTTTATAAAACACTCTAATTGTAGTCAGGTTGGAATCATGGCCAGAATGTGCAACATTTTAAATATTTAAATAGAATCTTCCAAACATTGTCCATAAATTGTGAGACCTTTTAAATCCTCTATTAGTGCTTAAAATTATTTGCCAAACAAGTGCAAGCATGACTTATTGCCTAATGAAAGAAATGGTTAGGCTAGTCCCCTTTTTTTCCAAATGGGTGTGATACCATTTTGAGACCTTTTAGTACATTTACTTAAAAATAAGTAAAACATAAAATATATAAATTATTTTTAAAATATTAAAAATTAGGTAAAATTAGATAAAATATTTACATAAAAAATAGATACAAAAATTACCTACTTTTATTTCTTTGTCCAGAAAATAAGCCAACCCACATGAATTTTTTCTCAATTTAAACACTCAGTAAATTCCAGTTGATAAACATTCTCAAAGCAAAGTAATACTTTTTAGTGTCTATGACTTTGCCTGGCACCATTCCTCCTATGGAATAATTGCTAGGCACAGTCCTCCTATGGAATAATTAGATGATCCCTAACTGAATAGTTAGAGAAAGGCTGTTTCTCAAAATTTTTGATAGCAGCCACAGAGAATAACAATAAACTGTGTTAATAAATATTGCTATGTTAAATTTTCCTACTGAGATAAACATTAGAATTCCATTGACGGAGTTTTTCAAATCTTAATATCTCAGTGGGAACAATGTCTTTTGGGATGGAATGCAATCAGAAAAAAATGTAAAGGATGTGTGGCAGCTTTCATAAGATTTTCTCAGGAAACTTGGTAATAATATGTGGAGTTGCTTTAAATGTCCTTTTTTGCCCTTAGTCTCACAAGTTCCTCATATCTGCTCATGGACATGGCCAGATCCTTGTGCAGTTGTCCACTGGGACATCCTTAACATATAACGTCACTGCAAAATTCTGCTTTGGAATTACCTCTAGCTCTATACTTTCAATTGGTAGATATGATATTCTAAATATTAGAGACAGTTCTGTCATTATTGGTTTTTGAGTTAGAGCATGAGTCCAAATTATCCAAGCAAAGTAAAGGCAAGCTACTAAATGACACTTAGGAAATACTGCTGTTACATTTTTTTGTTGAGTATGGAACTTATACCTTAAAAAAACACAAAGAGTGTGCCACATTCAGAGAAGTAATCAAAGTTGAATACACTAGACATTTATTTGGAGGGCTTGACCTACCTTTAGTTTCCTTACAGCATCTCTCACAACTTCTGTTCCTTTGGGCTGCTCCACTTCTGTGCTTCCAAGAAACTGAAAATGGTCATTCGTGAGATATGCTTTACTATATCATACATTATTAAATCATTTTGAAATATAACATGGAATAATAGAATGATGTGATACTAATGTAAATTGAGGTCCTAAAAAAGTTATTAATTTACATTCTTTTATATTATATGAAAGTGTGAATATATTAATCACACACAGGAGTTCCCACTGTGCTCGGCCGTAACGAACTTGACTAGTATCCACGAGGATGCGGGTTCAATCCCTGGCCTTGCTCAATCCTTAAGGATCCCACCTTGCTTTGAGCTGTGAAAAAGACTCTGCATAGGTTTCAGACACAGCTTGGATCTGGTGTTGCTGTGGCTGTGGTGTAGGCCGGCGGCAGCTGCAGCTCTGATTAGACCCCTAGCCTGGGAACTTCCATATGTTGCAGGTATAGCCCTAAAAAGCAAAACAAAACAAAACAAAATACATACAATTCCTATTAATCAAAGTTTTTTTAAAACATACTTTTCCTGGAGTTCCCATCAGGGCGCAGCAGAAACGAATCTAACTAGGAACCCCTGGCTTTGCTCAGTGGGTTAAGGATCCAGTGTTGCCGTGAGCTGTGGTGTAGATTGCAGATGCGGCTCCGATCTGGTGTTGCTGTGGCATAGGCCAGTAGCTATAGCTCCGATTGGACCCCTAGCCTAGGAACCTCCATATGCCGTGGGTGAGGGGCTAAAAAGCAAAACAAACAAACAAACAAACAAACAAACAAACAAAAACCCTGTACTTTTCCTAAGTATTTTACTTGTAACTTTTTACTGAGTTCAAAAGAATAAGGATGATCTCAAATTTAAAACTGAAAACATATTAATTGAAAATTGTTCTCTGAAAATTTAAAGCATATAAATTTTTATGTTATTTAATTGTCAATAGTATATTTTGAGATATTAATGTGGTTTAGTACAATTTACAATGTCTTTGTTTTCCAATTAGGACATTCATATAACATGTAAAATTTAAAAATACACACTTTTTTTAATACCCGGTATATATCACCCACTAAAGCTATAAGCTAAAGAACATTAAAAAAATAAAACACACATGCTCTATAATTTTACTGTTTTAAAATATCATTGGAGGTTTTTAGTATCATGAAATGTTTATGACCAATTAGAACTGAAATACAGATATTTTATTTTATGGAATATTCCTATATAAATAGCAAATAATCATTAAATTCACTAGGCAGATATAATTTCCCAAAGACTTTTTTTCTTGTCACATACTACCAATTATGACACCAAAGTGAGTCATGAATTCATCACTTCTTATACAAATAGATATATGCATGAATATGTATTTGTATACACTTTGCATCAAATAATTGAGTAGAGTCTTTTTCATGTGTTAACTCACAAAACGGAAGAGAGAAAAATAGTAATATCAGGGTATCTTTTTAAAATCGCATTTTATTGCTTCTTGCATTCTTGAAAAACTAACAATGACAACAAAAGAAATTAGAGTTGTTTTTCAAAATGGGCTCTCTATAGTCGGTTAAAATGAACAATGTAGATTCTTTGGTCTAATAAGGGTAGGGCTAGGGAGTTCTATTTCTAAAAGCATCACAGGTGATTCCTGGTACTAAAGTCTAAGGTACAGACTGAGAAAATAGTAAGAGGTCAGGAGAATAGTGGAAGGTAGATAAAAATGGTGAGCTGGAAATACAGGCAATAACGCTGATCCCTTTCCGATGACCTCATGGAGAGAGAGTGAAGCCCAGAAGCATTAAGGCCAAAAAGATTCAGTCTTAAGATTTGATAAGGTACAACAGCTTCTTTTTGTTATATGAGCAAACTATGCCAAAACAACTGCTACCTCGTCTAGATGTAATATATCATTAGGCACTGGTTTGCCCCACTGTGACCTTAAGTTGGTTACCAGGCTTGCAAAAAAAGACCAAAATAAATGGACAAATTCTCAGCTTTTAGGCACTGAAAAACTGCTACTAAGATATGAGATGCTAAATCAATTCCTGACACCAATGGACCCATTACATTTCTTCTGTTTCAGGTCAAAGTATTCAACTTTGGCTGCATGATACAATCACATGGGAGCTTTAAACTTAGACCAGTGCCTGGGACTCTGGTTTAATTAGTCTGGGGAGGAGCCAGGGCATCTGTGTATTTTAAACCTCCCCAGATGATTTTAACATGCCACCAGATTTGAAAAGCACTGCTTCAGATCATCCAGAAAGGATAAAGGGTTCAAGTGACAGAAGGAGAGCTAACACAATAGACACTATTTAGTTCTGAGTAAATCCATAGAGCAAACTCCTGTTCTCAATGTCCTGAATTTATCATATCACGGAGAATTTCCCCATTGGTGGGTGGTCTAGTGTTAGTGGTACAGGGAGGCAAAAGCAGACCCTGTATTGATAAGTGATTCTTGAAGTACAAGAAAGAAGTATGTGATCTGTTGATAACAGACTGTAAGAGTTACTGGAAATATTTGTGGAAAGATATTCGTACATTGGCAGTAATGTCATGAGTCATTAGTGTTACATGTAAATAGGCCCATATGGGAAAATTATGGAAGAGCTCCAAGAACATTCTAAATGAATCAACTTCTTGTATGGCTCCAGGAACTTTTAATGCATTTCTTTCACACTGGCTTTAATTAAACTGTCTGAAAATAAAGCACAGGGAGAAGCCTTGAATGATGGTAAGAACTAAACTAAAAAGATATCTAATATGGACTTTGCCACCTAGATGTTCTATGTCCTGTTGGATGAATTGAATGGAAATACTTTAAAAAACTGAGGAGCAGATTATTCCTTATAATATTTCCTGCATTTTTAAGTTATAAAGGTCATGATACTTGGATTAAAAAGTTCATATTTTTATGCCTTCCGTGTCTGTATAAAGTATCTGCAAGACTCTTGAGTCTGATGCAGCATGCTGGAATAAACTCTAGGCTTAGAATCTGAAGATGTTAAGAAAGTCACAATCTCTGCCTTACTTGACTCTTAAAAAATAAGGATAAGATTATTCTTCTCCCTTATAAAATTGCTCTGCAGAGTAATTACAATAAGAGATGAGAAAAAAAAAAAAACAATCCTGTAAACTGCAAAGTGCTTTAAAATTATGAGGGAATGCCACTGTTTTATGTAATGACTGTTTCGGGAAGACACTAGAATTTAGTGTATACTGGTGGTGCCTGCTCAGCTTTCCTTGGACCCTCTTTATCACCACTGGGGCACATCCTCCAGTTTCCCCAGGCTTTGCTGGTAATGGCTCACACGCAAGACTTCAGAGGATTTCCCTTTAGGCAATGAGATAACCTTGCCAGTCTTGAGAGCTAGAAATGCCTGGAAGTTTTTTTGCTTCCCTCCATATCAACATTCCTGAGCCAGTGACTGGTGTGGAAGCACAGAGGCCTGGTCCTTTGCTTGAAAGTGGGGTAAACTCTAAGGCATAATATCATGATGCAGAGCTTCCCTTAGAATCAGGCTGAGGCTGGGGCTTTCTTCCCTGCTCTGTCCTGCTTGTTGCTCCTGGGGGCACTCCCTCAACAAATCACTTGCCCCTAAATCTTAGTCTCTGGGTGTAATTCTGGGAGAAACTGGCTTAACACACTGTTAAATGCTTAAACACTTCCACTCAGGGACATATAATCTAGTACACAAACTTACAAACACTGAAATACTCTTGTCATAAGTGCTCTCAAAAGGCTTGTACCCAGTACAGGTTAGACGTAGGACTTTAATTTTCATCTTTTCCCACTCTGCCTGGGGCCCAAAGAGTGAAAGAAAAAATGGAAGTGAATCAAGCCATGGCCAAGGGATTAATTCATCCCATCCCAACAGAGCTGTTAACTAGCTGGAAAAACACGGCCAGGGGAGTTGTGGAAATGCTCAGCCTGACTAAGAGCAGAGGTGAAGCACCCCACTGAAACAAAGAAAAAGAGCCAATGTCCACATGCAGAATTGAACACCCACTGGACCACTTTTCCAGCCTGTCTCCCAGGAGACTGGCTGTTAGCCCTCTAAGCCCCTAAAGACCAGGATTCTTCCCTAGGGCAAGTGCCTCCCCTCAAAGGACAACGCTTGCTGACCGCTGGGGTTTCTACATGAAATATATGGGCCACCTGAGCTGCTGCTACCGGCTGACAAGCCCAGGTACACAGAATTGCTAGCAAGCTTTTGAGTCAGGCTTCAACAGCAAAATGTATCACATATGTATGTATACTTGAGGAAAGCTATTCACACAAAAAAATAGGGAGAAAAACAAAGAAACAGGAACACAGTAGAGCAGAAAGGAATCAGAGAGAAAGCAGGGACAAAAAAAGATGACTAAAAATCCAAAGTCAATATAAATATATTTCATCCATGATAAAAACAGGATAATATAAAAAGCAGTATTTAGAGAACAACAAAGAACTCACCGAGAGTAAAAATATGATGCAGGCAACTTAAAAAGTAAAAAAGATATTAGAAGATAAAGTTGAGGAAATTCACCAGGAAGTACTTATTGGGTCCTTACTACTTATCAAGTACTATTTTAGGAATTGGAGATACAGCAGAAAAGGAAACAAAGCAAACTGCCTGCCCTTACAGATGTTACACCTTAGTGGAGGGAGCCAAACACAAGCAATGTTATATAAATAAGTGAATTATATATTACTTGAGAGAGAGAAAGAAGGAAGAGAGGAACAGAAGTGCAAAGCATGTGAGTGCATCTGTGAGTTAGGCCATTTCAAACAGAATGGGTGGAGACCTCACTGATAAAGTGAAGTGTAAACCAACCAAAAAGGCAGTGATGCATCTAGATGCATGAGGGAAGGCAAGTCAGGTCAAGGGAACAGAAAATGCAAAAGCCAGATACTTTAAAAGAAGATTAAAAATATATCTATTAGAGAATTGATCTAGGACAGCATTTTTCAAAATTTGGTCCCTGGAATAGTACTATCAGCATTATCTGAGAAGTTGTTATAAATAACAAATTCTACTGAATCAGAAAACTCCGGGGAGGGTCCAGCAATCTATTTTAATATCTTCCCCTGGAAATTCTGATGCAAGCTTCAATGTGAAAACCACTGTTCTAGGAGATCCAACATCCAAGCCAGATAGAGTTCTAGAAATAGGGAACTATAAAAACTGAAGGAAGAAAATTATGTAACACCTTTCCAGAAACAAAGATATGAAATTTCAGGCTAAAGGGCTCAAGATTACACCACTGTAATGAGTGAAAACATATAGACAAGCACAAGATATTAAGCTCATCATTAACACACTAAAGATAGAGAAAGCCCACGAAAGATCCCAGAGAGAAACAGAAAAAAACACACAGGACCAGGAATATGAATGACATCAGACTTTGTGTCAGCCACAATGGAAGAAATTCTAAGGAAGAAAAGATTTAGAGCCAAGTTTACTGATTACGAAGAGAGAAAAAATACACACAGAGATGTGGAAGGGACTAAAAATTTAAACTCCCCTGCCCTGGTTCTCTGTCACAAAAGTGGAGAGTGCATAAAATAAAGCAGAAGAAGCAATGGAACCCAGGAAACAGGGAGGAATGACAGAGGGTGTAGATAACCACTGCAAGTATGACAAGTCAAGGCATAGCAGTAGAGCAGGTTATCCAGGAATAAAGAAGAAAACAATGAGTTGCAAATGGTTGCTTCAGTGAGTGACAGCTGGGAGAAGAGCTGGGGGATGTTTTTCTTTTTCTTTCTAAGCCTCGGGGAGATATGACTGTTTAAAATGGACATGGACGAAGGTGGAGTTCCCGTCATGGTTCATCGGAAACAAATCTGACTAGTATCCATGAGGACGCAGATTTGATCCCCGGCCTCGCTCAGTGGGTTAAGAATCCACCTTGCCTGAGCTGTGGTGTCGATCACAGATATGGCTTGGATCTGGTGTTGCTGTGGCAATGGCATAGGCCAGCAGCTACAGCTCTGATTCAACCCTAGCCTGGAAATCTCCATATGTCACAGGTGTGGCCCTAAAAAGAAAAAAGAAAAAAAAAATGGATGATGAAATAGAAAATAAATTAAGCCCCCAAATGGTAACAAGTTAATATTGGACATGTACATTTATTCCTTAAAAAAAAAAAAACCCAAAACACTGAGTATTTACGAGTCAAGCATTTACTAAGTGCTGAGTATAAAACAAGGGGGAAATGTTACTGTTCTAGTGGAGTTTATATCCTAGTGAGTATACCTGTGTCTTGTACATATGTGTGTATCTGTCTGTCTATGTATGTATGTATGTATCTATCCATTCATCTATATTTCTATGTTCATGTCTAGATCACAGATATATCTTAGATGGCATAAGTTAAAATAACATAAATAATAGCATAGACTTTGCAAAGTGTAATACTTAAGACTGCGTGATCAAGAAAGTCTTCTCTAAAAAGGTGATGGTTTATTTTTTGTTTTTTTTTAATTTTTTTCCATTATAGCTGGACATGGAGAAAGGTGACGTTTTAATAGAGACTTGAATGAAAGGAAGAAATGAAACATGTACTCAAATATATTGAGTTCAAATTCCCCTGGTGAGTCAGCTAGGGAAGCAGACTCAACAGTAGCGTATTTCAAGTGAAGCTTAAAAAAGCAGAATTCTGGGTAGAAGGTGTGGGTTAGGGAGACCTTGGCACTGAGGTCTCAGTGGAAGGGCTGAGGAGTGCCAGAATCACGGGGACCCCACTTAGCTGCCATGTTGCAGAGGGAGATGAAAGAGAATAATGCCGCAAACAATAATGTTTAATGTTCAGGAAAATAGCAAGGAAAATAAAGAAAGTTAGATCCTTAATATTAGTTGAGAAGTAACATATTATCTGCTGTATCACAAACAAAGGCTGTCACAGTCATCATTCATTGATTGCAGCCACCTTCAAGCAGGTGAGCCCTGAAGGAACTCAGGAAGGAAACAAAGAATACCTGCATCAGACTTGCAGCCACTCCTGGACAGTGCACCCTGAAGAAACTCAGGATGTGAAAACATAGGATACTGGCCCGAGATAACTGAGGTGCATATCAAAGGAAAGATTTCAGCGGGCCCAGACCTTGCGTGTTCTCATACAGAAAAGCAAAAGTGCTAAATTCCTTGAGAGATCTAGTTGTCTTCTGTTAACAGTAATCTTTTATTCCTACTGGCTGCCCTTTGTTACAAAACTCCTATATGTTCTAGCTCCCCACCATGCCTCCTCTGAACAGTTTTCTCAGTTTTTTTTTTGTTTTTTTGTTTTTTTTTTGTCTTTTTGTCTTTTCTAGGGCCACTCCCGCAGCATATGGAGGTTCCCAGGCTAGGGGTCTAATTGGAGCTGTAGATGCCAGCCTTCTCCAGAACCACAGCAACGCCAGATCCAAGCCACGTCTGTGACCTACACTACAGCTCACGGCAACAGCAGATCCTTAACCCACTGAGCAAGGCCGGGGATCAAACCCACAACCTCATGTGTTGCAAGACATGTTTCCCTGAAAACTCCATCTTGTCCTTCTTTACTTTATCCCATCTTCTTGTCTTACTTTATCCCATCTTCCTTCTTGGAAAAACAGTTGCAGTGCTGGTAAATGACTTAAGCTTAAGAGCAAAGACCTAAAGGCATAAGTGACTTAAGCTTAAGAACTGTTATGTGCCTAGAGGTCAGAGTAAGAGCTTAACCCTTTACCACCTAAGTGGCTTTCTAAATAGTAAAAGAACTTATATAATAGTAAACAAACCCTGTATCATCCACCCATAGCCACTCCTCACTTGATCTCACAATAAAAGCAGTGTGGTTTCTTGAGGCAGGGCGCTCTTGGTCCCTGAGACCTTGAGTCCCCCGCGCTCTTGGTCCCTGAGACCTTGAGTCCCCCAGCTCCCACCTTTACTTAAGATAAATGTCTCTGTGTCTTGTTTTATGTTAACTATATTTCCTTAAGTTCCACAGCACCCGTTCTTCAGCCCCATCCTGCTGAGCTGGCCCTGGCACTCATGGTTCCTAGTCAGATTCGTTAACCATTGAGCCACGATGGGAACTCCTCTCACAGTCACTTTAGATGATGCCTCCCGTTTTGCCCCAAATAAAACATAACTCTCAACTTTTAGGAAAAGTCCACAAATAATTAGGATTTTCAGATTAGCAAATAAAATTATAGGATGCTGCTGGTGGTGGGAGTGTAAAATGTGACAGCCACTCTGGACGATAGTTTGGTAGTTTCTCTGAAATCTAAACATGCCCTTATCATAAGATACAGTGACCACACTTTTTGGTATTTATCCCAGAGATGAAAACTTATATTCCTGCAAATATTTTTGTGAATGTTGTTTACAACAGATCTATTTGTAATAGTCAAATGTCAGAAACAGCCCAAATGTTCTTCAGTGAGTAGATGGTTAAACCAACTGTGGTACATCCATACCATGGAACACTACTCAGCAATACAATTGAATGAATTATTGTTATACACACAACCTGGATGGATATTAAGGGAAGTATGCTGAATAAAAGATAATCGATTTAAATTTTTTTTCTTTTCTACTATGGATTTAATCAAAATAAAAAGCATAGGAAAAAATTATATTCTCTTAGAACACAGGACATTGGTATTGGTAATACAAAACTAAGCAAAAATAATTGCTTTTATGTTTTTGGCAACTTTATGTCTTAGCTCCTCCATGTGGTAGAAAGTAATGATGAGAAAGAGTATAACATATAAGACTGTTTTGCTTTGTACATGCAGCAATTTTTCAGTGTGGCAAAAGAGCGAAAGAAAGTTATGTGTTCCGTGGCTAGTGATAACGCTGAGTGCTATTTCCCTTACTCTAAGTATTCCAGATTTTATCAATTATTTTTCTTTACGGTATCAAATACACAACATTCTTTTCAACACTTTTTTTATGTGATCAGGCACTAGACTTCACATAAGTACAAGTGTGTATCTTGCACAAGTGTGTGCCTGTGCTTTGAAATTTACAATAAATTTTTCCTGTTTACTCATGAATAAACATGTATATTTTAATAGTGATGTAGGTTCACTATAGAAAGTTTAGAAACTACAGAAAAAAGTATCAAGGAAAATAAGCATCAATTTATTTTTCATAATCAAAGGTTAATTATCATTGAAAATTTAATATATATACTAAATTTACTACAATAAAACTAATCAGCCAATGCCAGTACTAGGCAACCCTACAAAAACAAACAAAACCTCTTAATTGACTGTGATTGATTCACTTATTGGGCATTATTATGTGTGTATATACTTAAATTTTGGCTACTAGTTGAATTATAAATAGGATTGAAGATTATGGAGTTCCCTCTGTAGCTCAGTGGGTTAAGAATCCAACTGCAACAGCTAGGGTCACTGCATAGGCATGGATTAGATTCCGGGTTAAAGGATCCACAGCTGTGGTGTAGGTAGCTGCATCTTGGATTCGATTCCTGACCTGGGAACTTCCATATTCCATGGGTACAGCCGTTAAAAAAAAAAAAAAAAAAAAAAAAGAACAGTTGAAGCTTAAAACACTGACTATGACTTCTAAATAATATGAACAGATGGGAAAGCTATAAAACACAAAGGGAACATTTAAAATATATTAATTTGTGAAAAATGATAGTGACCTAAAAATGTATTGTGTATTCTTAGTTTACATATTGAAAGGTATAACAAAATAGAATATATTTTCCTCAGATTTTACAAACTACAGAATACCTTTGGAAAACAGTCAATAAAAACTTTGACAAATACAGAGCAATTAAAAAAAATTTTCCCTACCCCCAAGAGCAAATTTTTTATACTATAAAGCTAACTACATATGCCACGCCAATATTCCAACCTATTTATCTCTTTGCTCAGTGCATTTGGATACTTAGAAGATTACTAACAATGGGTATTTTAGAAGCTTCAGTCTGTTGAAATTAAAAACATAAAATATCATCAGGGAGTTTCTTTTGTGGCTCAGGGGGTTAAGACCCAACATCCCTGTGAGGATGTGGGCTTGATCCGGGGCCTTGCTCAGTGGATCAAGGATCCCGTGTTGCTATGAGTTGTGGTGTAGGTTGCAAATTCGGCTTGGATGCGGTGGCATAGGCTGCAGCCGCAACTCCGATTTAGCCCCTAGCCCAGGAACTTCCATGTGACACAGGTGCGGCTATTAAAAAAAAAAAAAAATCATCAAAATCACTATTATATAAAAATACTTTTTAGGCTTTAAAAATCAGAATGCTAGAAAGATGTTTCGTGTTTGACTTAATATTTTCCAAAACCCCCACAACTATCTTTCAATTAATTAAAATCACACAGGCTTTTCTTTTAAATTGGTCTCATGATGTCTGCAGTCATTTCTTCCAGTTATTTCACTGTATTCCATTATGCCTACAATAAGCATTCTGCAAAAACATCTGTGAAAGTTTGAGAATTTCTCCTTCATTTTCAACTATTACTTGAAATAGATTTTTTTTTTCATTTGTAAGACTGAATAGTTTGTTTTATGACTTGCTTCTTTGCCAGTAGAGAGCAGTGTTGGACATTGCATGGACCCAATTATTACATCTGCTTTGCTTGCTTTCTCAAATGTTTTTAGAATCACTATAAATATGAATAATGTAGGTTTCTTAAAAATAAATGCCAGATAAACAATTAAAATAATTAACTTGAGTTACTAAGTCTAATTGCTATGAAATCTGACACTAACATAAGAAAGAGCTAATTTATGTTTTGTTTATATCAAATTCAAAATAAGCCAGTTGTTATGTAGATAATACATTCTCTATATAATTATTTTAAAGTATTAAAGGAAAATAACTTTCATTTTTTACCACATAAAAGCTTTATCTAAAATCAAAGCTAATAAATAACCTACTGGGAGCATAATAACCAATGGATATTCTAACTATAGAAAAAAAAAAAGAAGAGTATGTCTCTATCTCTGTAACTAAGGGGCTAATTTTCTTTGTATTAACTTGACTGCATATGTGTGAAAAAACAAAAAACAAGTACTTAAACCTTCTAGCTACTCAACTGCATCCTGTAGATAAGCCATATAGGAGTAAGCCAATTTTATTTTATAGTCTTTATTTGGCTGACTTGCCATGTCACAGTGCCAAGCAATACAGGAAAAATCATTTTTCAAAAGCACATCATAATAGTCAATTGCTAAAGAAAGGTCAGAATCAATCAAATTTAAACCTATTACTTAATCATCAAAACCATAATCCTAAAAAATAAAATAAAATAGATCTGCCAAAAAAGAAAGGTTATACTTTTAAACTAAACACTCTGAAGGTTATCCTTTAGAAGAGGAGCAGAATTTAATAGAAAATTTTAAAAATACTGGGGTCAATATTTAAAAGTCTACATTTTACATTTGATTTGATATTTATTCTCATTTTATCATAGTAACTTTCTATTAACATATCTTATCTTACTCTGCATGAATACAGAGTGTATTATTTTAACAGGTTCTGGCTTTTAAAGTTTCTAAGTTTAAACCAAAATAAACCTATTTGCTATAAACGAGGAACTGTGCTTATTGCCCACTGTGGAAGGGTCTCTAAAATAGAGTTTCCAGTCACATGATCGCAATAAGAGGTAGTGAGTTTTTGTTCTGTCCTAGAGGCCCCTCTCTTGTCAAACTTCCTTCACATCTGAGGAGTGAAGGGCAGGGCAGGGCATTCACCTGTGTTGTAATAAACAGAAGTGTTAACAAAAATAAACAGCAACTTAGAAGAAAACAAAAGCATGGGTTTTGGATCCAGACATGGTTTATAACCCATTTTCTCATTCGAGAACCACTGGATTGTGAACTGTGAAGATTTATTCAACTCTCATTAATTTATAGAAAATATAAACTGAGGACCATGAAGGTGAAGTGACTTCGCAAGGTCACAAAGCTTTCAGTAGCTGAATTAGGGCTAAGACTCTAGCTTTCCTAATTTTCAGACACACACTTTTTATTTTTGCTATCTTAAATAAAACAGAAATAGAATGAAAGACAATATAGTATACTGGGTATATATTACCCATTTATGCCATATCCACTAGGCTTATTAAGTTTTTTGTTGTATGTTCTTTCTACTGTGAGATATGTGTAAAATCTAAAAAAGTCAAATGAATATTTGGTTGTCTTTACAGTTAGGTAACCTGAGTTTCCTCTACCAGTTATTTTTCTGAGCCTCTCAGAGCCTCAGTTTCCTTATTCATAAAATGGGGATAACACATAGTGGTTTTTGTGAGAATTAAATAAGAAAACATAACCAGCGGCAGAGTGAATATTCACTGAATTTATGATTAGAAATTAAAATGCAATGATAAAATAAAATCACAGCAAGAAAATTTAAAAAGCCAACCCGTCCATATCAGATTATGAAGTAAGCAAGAAAAAAGGTTATTTTAGGCCACTGATAATCAGATTTTAGCTGTACAGGCATCTAGAACCCTCACCAACTCATACCACGAGTGTATTTTTCTCTCAAAATTTTATTGGCTAGTTTCAAACATTTATTTTTCTAAATTCTCATTGTAATTTAACTTACTTGCAATTCAATCAACTTGAGCAAAGTGAGATTTTTTTTTAGAACTTACTTGTGGATGCATTATCAGCAAGTCTTTATACTGTTTTTCAGGAAGGCCAAGTACTTTTCTTGCTAAATAATATTTCTAGGTCCTTTATAGTTTTGGGTAAGCTTCTTAAATTCTATTTATAATAAATCATTGTTACTGTAGGAAACATTTATCCCACATCTGGTCAGCTTACCCAATTTTCCTATTAAGCTTGAAAAATTTGAGTCTACTGGAATGTAATTATTAATAAAGCAAAAATACATTTTCTTTTCTTTTTCAATATTGCTACCAATTCTTTCATTTTCCTTGCTTATAAAACAATGTTACATAACAGTGATAACAAGTATCCATTTCATATTCATAATTTTCATGGCATTTAATTAAGCTCTGGCAATATAATATACTGCTTATCATTCTACATCAGTTTTAAACTTCAACAATGTAATTGCCCCCAAACTTCTTGTGTTCCTGAACTCTGTCCAAAGAGAATATATTTATCTGGAGAAGGCTCTAACATTTCAAGAACCCTCACAGCTCCCCTGAGCTAAATTTATCTTTTTTCCCCTCTTTTGGAGAGAATGTTCTTTAAAAGCTCTTGTATCCCTCCTAATTCAGGGGATAGCATTCCCATTACTTCCGCTTTGAGACACTGTATCATCATCATCATAATTTCTACACCCTAATTATCATCATCATCATTATGTCTACATACTAATCCATTTAAAAATATTTGTTGTGCATCATCTATGTGTCACAGGTACTGTTGGGGATACCAGGGATACAGTAGTGAACAAAACAGACCCAAATCCCTGACCTACTAATGATGCTGTAGGCTATACCCCTTTCTTCAATACCCAGAGAGGGTGCCGATAATTTCTCACAGGTTCTTCCCTTCCACTCCAACTATCTAAATAGACAGCAACAAGAAAGCTTCCAAATCGACGATAATTGCCATAGTGGAGTTTTCTGACTGTAAGTGAGAAGTTTTGAAATCTTAGGGCATCCTGGAGAAGACCTCATTTCAAGCTGTGAACAGAACTTCTCCTTAACATTTAAACATCACAGAAAATGAGGGATCATATTAAATAGTGTGGGCTAATGATACTCCTGAAATGCAGATTTCTTTCTTTCTTTCAACAGACTTTCTGTCCATGATTAATATAACCTGATCACTCTGTGAAAGCCCACTGCATGCAGAACATTCTTTAGTATGTCGTGATGGTACAAGCAAACACCGAATACTGCCCCCTGGGGTCTTATTTCTTAGATTTAGAGATTCAAACACACACAAGAAAAGGCAAAGAGAACAACAAAAAACCCAAGATGAACAAACAAAACCTTAAGATCTGGAACGGAATGAGACAAGCTCAATGTCACTGACTATGAATGTACTATCCTACTCCCTTCCATCGGCACAAGGGATAGCAGGCTCTGCACGGAGCAGGACTTCTTTTATTCAAGAGCTGTTTACTGAGGACCTACATTGTGTCAGGCACTGTATAGTGATGAACAGAAAACTCAAAGATCTCTATGAAAGTGTCTTGGTTGGAACCATGCAAAAGGGTTTTTGAACCACATGGATACAGGGTTTGAATTCTGACTCTGCCACTTAATAGGCATATGAATCTTAAACTCTCTGAGTAGTAGCTTCTTCTTTTATAAAACATAGATAAAATATCTCTATACTTATAAGTGGGTTGTCACCAAAAATTGTATGGGTCAGCAAAAAGTGTCAGGCATTCAAAAAGAATTTTCTCCATTCAATAAATGCTCCTAAGTGCTGCCTAAGTACTGATTATTTGGTTCTAGATTCTAGGATAATGCTGGAACAAAGTCTGTGACTTTATTTGCAACAACAGTCAGGCCATTTTCATCCTTATTTTATAGATTCAACAAAATTCTATTAATAATCTGCTGGGAAGCAGATGACTCTAGCTAATTAAGTGGCAGATGGGGAAGCATAGACACATCAAGCATCCAATCCTGGCAGGGTCCTGGCAACTCCTACAGCGGAACAGGAGAATGAGTGGGTCACTCTGTTTTGTGTAATCAGTTGAGTCTATCTACATAAGGAGTCTGCCTTTGTAATCAGATGCTGATATAAGGACATATGCTGTTTTATCTCACTAGCTAATAGCCTAATTCTCTCTCTCCTCCTCTTTGTAAAAATGAGCAGCTATTCTGCTTCTATGGTTACAACTCATTCTTCCTGCTTTTGCTACCATTAGGGTGATTCTCTATACTTCTAACTTAATTTGATAATTTATTTTTTAGATCCATGCTTTTTTTCTTTTAAAGACAATTTTACTTAGTCTTTTTTTCAATACCTGAAGTCAATTATAACTAATTACCACCAGTCTTCACTGCAATGCTTAATTGGTTTTGCTTGAACTCTACTATATGCTGATTTTCTTTGATTTTTCCTTGACCTTTAAAAAAAATCAATTGTCACATATGCCTAGGGAGCTTTTGAGAGCATTTTCCAGTTGCCCTTTGAAAATTCTAATCCTGGTATTAACACAGACCTTTATGTTTTTATTGGAATACCTCTAAAAATTTAATAACCTGATTAGTGAATATAATTCCAAAAGATATAAAAACATCCCTTTATATATACAGAGTTATATTGCAGCATATTACTTTTCTCAGAATTATATATGTTCCTATTTCCTATGATATATTTGATTAATATATTAAATAACTTAAATTTGCTATTTTCAGACTGTAAAACTGGTATCTTAGAAGAATCTATACCATATATGCAGTTCCATTATTAATATAACTAAAGTTGAAAGAAAGCTTTATTTTTAACATTTTTAACTTACGCATTTTGTGACATACTATTTCAATTTCGTGCCCATCAGGCTTAATTTAAAATACATATACTGTCTCAATCCTAAGATTAATTTGTTTTCATTTAAAAGCAATAAATGCTATTAAAATACACAGATAAGTGAAGTAGAGCAAGGATATAATAGCATTAAAATTATACTTAATTGCATCTCATTTCAGAGCTAATCTAGTATAAATTTAAAAATTATGCATGAAGTTTATAGTTTTCCATAATAGAAATTATGATGCTGTTACATGTAAGAATTAGAAAACAAATGGTATTCTCTCTTTGTACCACAAGTTTACACTCTGTTACTGCATGCTCTAGTTAAAAGATCTATCCGAACACAGGAAGCCTCAATCTATAAGGCTCCAATAAACCCTGAAAAGGAATTTTACTAACAATTTCAAGAGCTACTGTTATTTAAACACGATTAATTCTTTATCTGAAGGTAGAGAGCACTTCACACCCCGGACACCTTGGGGAGGGGCCTTTTGAAGTCCTTTACATCATCTCATTGGAGTTGATGGGGCCTCAGTCAATAGAACCCCATCTGTCAAACCTGCCTATAGAAATCCTGCTAGCAGCCTACAGGAAAGAAGGCAAACTGGGTGGTTGGTAGGGAAAATGTTAGGAGAAGGGCAAATAACTTTCTCTTATTCTCTCAACAGTCATACTAGCCTCTCCACAGAAAGTGTTTTTTTGGTTTGCTGCTCTAAAAACACTTCTTGGGGACTTCTCTGGCAGCCTAGTGGATTAAGGGTCTGGTGTGGTCACTGCTGTCGCTCAGGTTGCTGCTGCGGTTCAGGTTTGATCCTTGGCCTCGATACTTCTGCATGCCACAGGCATGGCCAAAATAAATAAATAAATAAAAACACTTCTTTTGAGAAGGAAGAAATTCAGGTTGTGGTTTGTTGGTTCTTCTGTACTTTGCATTTCCATTTGTTATTAAGATAATAAATTAATCAACTTGCCACATGTGTAAAACACAAATCTTCAGGGAAACGCTGAAGTCAGGGGGCTTCATTTTTGTTAATTCTTATTGTCTTCAAAGATTGGCTGCTTACTGAATGACCAGGTCAAACTTCATTCTGAACAACAACATAGAGCTAAGAAGAATCTATGGATTCATGGAGATTAAGATTTGAATTTTGGCTCTATTGCTACTCTGCTTTTGCGTCAATCTACTTTATATTCCCAAATCTGTTAGTCTTTATAAAACATGGTAGTGATACTTCTAAATTGAATCATTCTGAGGATTGCTGAGATAATGAGACAATTGAATTTAGTATGGTTATTTACTTAATAAATTAGTATTGAATGTTTGTCTCACTTCATCAAGAAAGAGAAGTAAAACTATTTTATAATAAAAAGGAAAAAGTCTCCTTGAAATTAAACTGTTCCATACTACATGATCCAAGAATATAATAAAAAACAACTATAATCAATTAGTTTCTGGCTTTTATCTATGACTTTGAAATTATACAAATGAGACTGAAAGGAAAGGGTGTTTGTCATGCTAGTTCCCTCCACGATTTTAATGTCCCAGTATAACTCCAGGAATTTAATAAATGGAAATCTGTTATTTAAAAGTGCTTTTGAGGAGTTCCCATCGTGGCTCAGTGGTTAACGAATCTGACTGGGAACCATGAGGTTGCGGGTTCGATCCCTGGCCTTGCTCAGTGGTTTAAGGATCTGGCGTTACTGTGAGCTGTGGTGTGGGTTGCAGACGCGGCTCGGATCCCTTGTTGCTGTGGCTCTGGCATAGGCTTGGCAGCTATAGCTCTGATTAGACCCCTAGCCTGGGAACCTCCATATGCCATGGTGTGGCCCTAGAAAAGGCAAAATAAATAAATAAATAAATAAATAAAATAAAAGTGGTTTTGAAATGTATGTGTCTAAATATAACCATGAGTCAGTACTTAAAATAAAGACAAAAGGAAAATGATAGATAAATACAGTACTATTTATCAAATGTTAAAGATTAAAATTTATAGGAAATACTGCATTAAAACTTAATTAGGTAATAAGTATACTGCATATGATCTTTTCTTAGAAACTTCTATGTTTAATATGGTAAATATTTGATAAGTTACTATAATTATGTTGCTTCTTTAATTATGTGGTATAAGTATACAATGTTAAGTGTGTGGTAATTTCATTAATGAGATCATGCAGTTGGTCAACCATATGGTACAAAAGAAGTTAGTCTGAGGTAATCAGAAATGCTCTACTTCAGTGACTAGACATTGGTTAAAGTTGAAACTTGCCCTGGTAAATGATCCAGTTTGTGAAGATCAAAGCACAGCATTCAGGAAACACATCATGTAAATGATCTCAATGCCTCGAATTTATATCCCTCAAGGTCAATATGTAGATAGATAGATGTACTGAGTTGCGGCCAAAGTATTTAACCTATTGGTTATGATTTTCTGTACGAATAGAATTGCATACTGATAATTCCACTGCCAGCGAGAATAACACATCTGCACTCAATGGGCAAATGAGTTATAGGCCACGTTCAAAGACGTGGCATGTGACATCTGTTTGCTTGAGCATACTTGCTGACAGGGAGGTTACTACCTCACAAGGGCACTGCCACTAGAATGACCATTCTGTATAATCTTCTTCCTAGCATGGAGTTATTTAGGGGAGAATGACAATGAAGCAGAAACTAGAAAACTGAAGGAATGAAGGGGTGAGGATTGTCAGTGGGTGAGGAAGAGTGGCAGAGTTTGATAACATGAGACTCAGATCTAGGGGATTTGAGGGAGAAAGACAGAAGAAGGAAACTCAGTTGCCTGCCAGGACAGGTATTCTGAGGAGAGATGGGTGGAGAAAACATCCACCACTTGTGGAAAGTGTCAAGGTTGGGAAAGGCAACAGGGGACTTAGGGTCTTCTGAAGGAGCTGGTTTTCTTTGAAGAAAGAAGAAGCAAGGTTCAGAGGAGAGGTGAAAGACAAAAGGGATTTTGCTGATGATTGATCTTGAGTTTCCAGAGACCCAGGCATTGTTCATCCTTCAAAGAAAAAAACACCTTTTTTTTCATTTCACTGATTTAAAAAATAATTCCACTATGTCCCCAAATGCATTTAAAGTGTCTTATAAAGAGTTATAAAATAGAGGAAGGTAAAATAAATTATAAAAATGAAGCTAAGGGAAAATAAATCAAGAACATAGAGTAGAAATAGGCTTATAGTCAAAAACCATGAAATCCTGTAAATTTGCTAGAAGTGGGTCATAAACTAGGCTTGAAATTCTTGAGCAGCAGCATAAAGAAACACTATCATTTAACTGTAAGATTCACTGTTGACAAGGCAAAATTAAAATACAAATAAAAGTGTTTCATTATAAAATGGGACTTTGACATGTAACTGGATTAATACGTGATCTCACTAGCAGGATTGTTTGATAGTAAATTACATTTCAAATAGACCACTAGATATTAGTTTTATTTTTACAATAACTATGAATATGGAAAAAAACTTCACAGTTATTATTGACTTTATATCAACCTATCATCTTCTTTACTATGTCCAGGTACACTGGAGAGAGATACCTATCACTTTCAATCAAAACAGGATAAAACATTAACTACTTTGGCTTTTACATTCTGTCCTACACAACAGCCTTTCTTTTGTCTTTTCTTTTTTTCTTTTTCTTCTTTCTTGTTTTTTTGTTTTGTTTTGTTTTTGGCTGCACCTGGGGTAGATGGAAGTTCCTGGGCTGGGGATTGAACCTGAGCCTCTGCAGCAACCTGAGCTGCTACAGTCAGATCCTTAAGGCACTGTGCCACAGTGGGAACTCTTAAATAACTTTCTTTATAATTATTACATCAACATTTAATTTACTCAACCATGAACTAATTCTTGGCTGCGAAATGCACTTTGAGGGATTGTAGTGTATATATAACTTACAGGCAACTCAAACCCTGCTTTAAAAATGATTCTCCTTAGATTCACCTCCAGTAGATCCACAGAGCTTTTGAAAGTCTCAAGGAGATTCCAGAGTCAGGTTTTCCAAACTGAAAACATATGAATCATGACATTTTGCCAGTTTTATTTTTTCAGACAATATGTTCTTCTTAGAACTTTCCTTATCTCAACACTCTTAATGTTGGATGTTAGAAGTCATGACATTCCCTTCTACAGGGTAGTGACAGCTGAAATATTTCTCCAACTTAGCTCTCCTAAGTATCATTGCTAGCTTTATTTTTGAGATATTGTGTAGTATTAAATCAAAGGTAGTAAC